>NW_027649792.1:1315000-1785000 GCF_965287045.1 Carcharhinus amblyrhynchos
ATTCTGACTAAACTCACGTCCAAATCCGTGGCCTGGGACTCGGCTTCTGCCTCTGCAGTTGGATCCTGAACTTCTAACCCACAAACAGCAATAAATAAGGAGAGGCAACAACACCTCTTCCACAATCATCCTCAACAGCAGTGCCCGGCAAGATAGTGTCCTCAGCCCCTTACTGTGTTCTTTATACGCCGATGACTCAATTTACACGTTTTCTGATGACCCCAACGTAGTGGGTCGAATCCCAAACAATGATGAGACTGAGAACAGGGAAGAGTTGGAGAATCTGGTGAACTGTTGTGACCACAATCATCTTTTCCTCAATGTCAACAAAGCAAATCGACTTCAGGAGGTATCATGGAGTACATGCCCCTATCTACATCAATGGGTTGAAGTTGAAATGGCCTACAGCTTCAATTTTCAGGGTTCAGATCACCAGTAACTTTTTGTGTCCTTCCATGATGACACTATAGTTAAGAAAGCCCACGAATGCCTCTATCTTCTCAGAGGACTAAGGACATTTGGCAGGTCAGCTACGACTCTCACCCAATTTTACAGATGCATCATAGATAATATTGTAGCTTGGTGTGGCTCATGCTCTGTCCCAGACTGCAACAAACTTCAAACTTGGTGAATGCAGACCAGTCTATCACTCAAATCAAACTCCCACTTATTAACTCTGTCTAAGCTTCTCGCTGCCGCACAAAAACAGCCAGCATAGTTAGGGAATAATGCACCATGGATATATACTCATCCCACTAGTTCCATTAGAGATTAAAAAAAGCATGCCAACCAACTCATTGGAAAAACTACACTGCAGAAGGGGGCCATTGATCCATCGACAATCCTAGCCAGACCCTATCCCCGAAGTCCCACATATGTACCCTGCTAATCCCCCAACATACGTATCACGGGACGCTAATTGGTAATTTAGCATGGCCAATCAACCAAATGTTGGACTATGGGTGGGAATCGGAGCATCAGGAGGAAACTGACACAGAGAATTCCGCACAGACATTGATCCAAACTAGGAATTGAACTCATGTCCTTGGAGACATGAAACAGGAGTGCTAACTATGGTGCCACCATGCTGATGACTCAACAACAGCTTCTTCTTGCTGCCAGCAGGCGTTTGAATGGACCAATATGGCATTAAGTTGATCTTTTCCTCCACCCGAGCTATAACTGCATTACATTCTACACTCTCTTATACTCGAACCTTTGTCTGTAGAACATTCAACAAACAATCCTTTTCACCGTATACTAAGATATATGACAACAATAAGACAAATCAATTCAAATCAAACCAAACCAAATCAGTCTTTCACATCTCAAGCTGGAACATCAGCACGATGTGCCCTGGCCTTACCAATGAACTTACACAGATTGATGACGTGCACAGGATTGCTGTGATCGAGATAAATTTACAAGGGTCAATGTGACACTGGGGAGCTGCGAGAAACTGGACCTCCTCAATGTGAATGCTTTCCAGAGAAACACGACACATTCTTGTAACAGGAGAAATCCCAACAGGCAATGTGTGAGAATGGAGCTGGTTTCAAAGTAAACAAAAAATCATCACTGGTGATGATGGAATCCCGGGATCCCTGATGCTGTGAGGCAGCTGTGCTAAACATTGTGCTCTACTGCCATCCTACAAGGTGTCCTCGAGACATCCAAGATCACGCTCAAGACGGCATTATCACTATGTCCATGATTGGAAATCATGATGATTGGAAATCAACCTGAGGGACAGAATTAATCTCCACTTTGAGAGGTAAGGGTTGATGAATAATAGTCAGCATGGCTTTGTCAAGTAGAGATCATCTCTACAATTTGCTTGAATATATTTAGGAGGTGACTGCATAAGTAGATGAGGGAAGTGCAGTCGATGTTGTCTAAATGGACTTCAGAGAAGAATTCCCTCATGCGAGACTGAACAGGAACATAAAAGCTGATTGGATCGAGGGCAATTTGGTAAATTACATTCAAAATCGGCTGAGTGGCAGGAGGCAGAGGGTGATGGTTGAATGTTGCTTTTGTGACTGCAAGCCTGTGTCCAGTGGGATTACACATGGATCGATGCTGGGTCCATTGCTGTTTGTATTGTACATTGGTGGTCTCGACATGAATGCATGAGGTATGAGCAGAACTTTCACAGGCACCGACCACAATCCCACCCAGCCCTATCCCCATAAAAATCTTCATTTAGACAGACAGATTGGGGCGGCACTGTAGCACAGTGGTTAGCATTGCTGCTTCATAGCTCCAGGGTCCTGGACTTGATTCCCGGCTCAGGTCATTGTCTGTGAGGACTTTGCACATTCTCCTGGTGTCTGCGTGGGTTTCCTCCGGATGCTCCAGTTTCCTCCCACAGTCCAAAGGTGTGTGGGTTAGGTTGATTGGCCATGCTAAATTGACCGTGGTACCAAGGTTAGAGGATTAGTGGGTAAAATATGGAGGATATGGGGGTAGGGCCTGGGTGGGATTATGGTCAGTGCAGACTTGATGGGCCGAATGGCTTCTTTGTGTACTGTAGGGTTTCTATGATTTCTATGACTTGCAGCTGTGTTCCCCACCATGTACCAAACCTATGTGGTTGCAAATACACAATTCAGATACACAAGTGAGATCTTGCTGTAAACAATAAAAATGGATTCTGCAGCCTGCTGACTGGGTGGATGATAAGCAGTGAACTGCTATATGTTATATGTCGAGGGTAAAATGGATTCTGTCTCAATCTTTCACTCATGAAGTAATAGTGTTTGATGTCACATATCTATGAAAAGTCCCAGCACACAGAAGACATCCCAGCCCATGGGCCCTGAGACAATTGTCAGTGGCTGAAAGAAATAATAACTGGATACAGAGATTCAACAGAAACAAGAGCAGCAAACCGAGTACAGTAAATGACAGGGAAATCAACACAGTTAAACAGCCTTTCTAGCAAGAGAAACTGGACACAGGGGAGGGGACTTTACAGCCTCACTCTCCCCGAAGCTGCAAAATCCCTCCCGTGTTTAACAGACCCTCCCATGCTCTGCCCCTCGCCTGCTCCGAAACCCTGGCGGTCAGGCTGGTAAAATTCCAGCCAGGGACTTACCCGGAACACCAACAATAGCCAGGAGGGGATAGTAAAAGCATTGAATCACGTGCAGTAGATATCGAATCCGACCAAATAATGTTATCCATGAGCCATCTTCAGTAAACCAAGAAATCCAGTATGATAAACTCCTGTCCTTGGTTGGAACATCAAAATCCATTGTTCCCAGATTCTGATCCATTGTTGTAACATTCCAATTGATTGTTCCCAGATTCTGATCCATTGTGGAAACATTCCAATTGATTGTTCCCAGATTCAGATGCATCGCTGGGAGATTCCAATCCACTGCTCCCAGATTCTGATCTCTCCTCTCCCTCCCTCTCTCTTTCTCCACAGCCGCTGATCTCTGTTAGTTTGGAGTTCTCGCTCCCGCTGACTCAATGGGACAACACATTGAACAGAATCCCTTATTAATAGAAGAGGGAAACCCTCCAGGCAGACTAATTGGATCCATGGAGACTCACATCAATTACAGTCACTAAACAAACAGCTTCACTTCACCCCGTTCAATCCAACACTTTTTACACCCAAAGTAGAATATTTATAGCCTAGATGGGGTGTTGATGGTCAAGGAAATTTGGAAACAATGAAGGGTCAAACCATAACTCTTTCAATATTCATTCGATATTACAAAGTCCCTCTGCTCTGCTTCATTTTGAGAGAGATAGAATACAACAGCAGGGTACAACTGCTGAGGTTTTGTAAGACTTTGTTCAGACCACATTCCGAATATTGTCAGTACTTTTGGTTCGGTGAGGGGTTTTAGTTAAGTCGGGTAGCACGGTAGGTGCAAGGTTGGAGGACCGAAGGGTCTGTTCCAACGCTGTAATTTTCTTTCTTGGTCCTTTTCGGCCCCATATCTAAGGAAGAATGTGCTGGCCTTGGAGAGGGTCCAGAGGAGGTTCACAAGAATGGTCTGGTGAATAAAAGACTTGACGCACGAGGAGTGTCTGAGGACTTTGGGTCTGTACTTGATGGAGTTTGAAAGGATGAGGAGGGGGATATCAATGAAACTTACAGAATAACGATAGGCCTGGATAGAGTGGATGTGGGGAAGATGTTTCCAATAGTAGGAGAGACTCAGGCCCGAGGGCACAACCTCAGAGGAAACAACAACAGTCCACTCATTCGGTGGAGCGAGCAGAGTGATGGTTGCACAGAGTAAAGGTAAGCGATTACCTTTGTAAAGATTTTCGGGGGCTTTTTAACTGTAATTGCGCTTTAAAAGTTAGACAGGAAGTGGGCCGTGGGGCTTTGTGGGAAGGGATTTTTAGTACCGCGCGAAATATAAAAGGAGGATTGCTGTAGACAGCGGGCAGCGTCGGGAGCGGGCAGCAGAGTGAGCTGTAAGGGCTTTAGAACATCGAACATAGAACATTACAGCACAGAACAGGCCCTTCGGCCCACGATGTTGCGCCGACCAGTTAAAAAACAATGACCCTCTAACCTAAACCAATCCCTTTGGATCACAGGACTTGGGAGAAAAGGGCAAGGTACGTTTAAATTCTTAACTGTGCTTAGAATTCACTAGGAGACTGTGATGGAGGGACATGTGATGTGCTGTTTCTGTATGATGTGGGAGCTGGTGGACCCCAAGGTCCTTCCTAGTGACCGTGTCTGCAGTAAGTGCTGGTTTCTCGAAGAGCTCCAGCTCAAAGTAGACGAGCTGAACTCTGAGCTTCAGACACTGAGGCTCATCAGAGAGAGGGAGTGTAAACTGGATAATGGGGTACAATTGAGATTCACACCCCCTAGACTGGCTAACTCTGAGGGTCAGGAACAAGAGGGTGCTGCTGAGGGGAGGGAGGGTGAGAGGAAGGAGGGGGGAGTGGGGAGAAAGGAGGGGGGGACCCAAAGGCCTCGGCCTCTCAATCTGCACAGCACGTTTGAGGTTCTTGCTCCCAGTGTGGACAAGAATGAGGGCTGTAAGGTTGATGAGCAAACTGCCCATGGTACAGTGGTGCAGACACAGGACAAAGAGGAAGAAGTAAAGAGGAATGTAGTGGTAATTGGGGATAGTGTAGTTAGGGGCATAGACACTGCCCTTTGTCACAATGATAAAGAATACAGAAGGGTATGCTGTCTGCATGGTGCTCGGGTCCAGGATGTATCATCTGGGCTGCAGAGGAACTTGGAGTGGGAGGGTGAGAATCCAGTCGTTGTGGTACATGTGGGTACCAACGACATAGGAAAATTGGGACCTCAGGATCTGCAGAGGGAGTACTCAAAGCTGGGAATCAAATTAAAAAGCAGAACCGACAAGGTGGTTATCTCTGGATTACTACCTGAACCACGCGCAAATTGGCTCACGGTAAATAGGATTAAAGAGATGAATGGGTGGCTCAGGGATTGGTGTGGGAGGAATGGGTTTGAATTTATGGGGCATTGGCACCAGTATTGGGGCAGGTGGGTCCTGTTCAGATGGGATGTTCTTAGTCTGAAACGTACTGGGACCAGAGCCCTGGCAAATCGTATAACTAGGACTGTAGATAGGGCTTTAATCTAACTGGGGGGAGTGGGGGCGGGGGGATGGAAATTACAAAATCTAAAGTAAAGGAGAGGGTACGTGTGCAGGTAAATGTTGAGGATGTTCCACTAATAAAAGCAGTAGGGGGCATGAGAAAGGTTGGTCGCGTTTCTACAAATAAGGTTCAGATAAAGGCTGGTATAAAGACACTTTACCTGAATGCACGAAGCATTCGGAACAAAGTGAATGAGCTGGTGGTGCAGATCAGCACAAATGGATATGATCTGGTGGCCATTACAGAAACGTGGTTGCAGGGTGACAGGGACTGGGAGCTGAATATCCAGGGGTATCAGGTGTTTAGGAAGGGTAGACGGGAGGAAAAAGGGGGTGGGGTAGCTCTGCTGATTAAGGATAATATCAGGGCGATAGTAAGGGAAGATACAGGCTCCAAACAGCAAAACATGGAATTGTTGTGGGTGGAGATAAGGAACAGTAAGGGGAGAAGACGCTGGTGGGTGTGGTCTATAGGCCCCCAAATAAAACCTTTGAGGTGGGGTGGGCTATTAACAAGCAAATAATTGATGCGTGCAGAAATGGAGCGACGATAATTATGGGGGATTTCAATCTGCATATTGATTGGTTGACCCAAGTCGGGCGCGGTGGGCTTGAGGAAGAGTTCTTGGAATGCTGCCGGGATAGTTCCCTTGAACAGTGTGTGATGGAAACTACGAGGGAGCGAGCTATCTTAGATCTGTTACTGTGTAACGAGGCTGGTAGAATTAGGGATCTTCTTGTGAGGGATTCTCTTGGGACGAGTGATCATAGTATAGTTGAATTTCTGATGCAGATGGAGCATGAGAAAGTAGGATCCCGAACCTGTGTCCTCTGTTTGAACAGAGGGGAGTACAATAGGATGAGAGTGGAATTGGCGAATGTAGATTGGGGGCACAGAGTGGTTCGTAGGACGGCTGAGGAACAGTGAAGGATTTTTAAGGAGATCTTTTTCTGTACTCAGCAGAAATATGTTCCGATGGTAAAGAAGGGCTGTAGGAGAAGGGATAACCAGCTGTGGTTATCGAAGGAAATAAAGAAGAGTATTAAATTAAAAGCTGATGTGTCCTGAGTGGCTAAAAATAGTGGGTGATTGGAAGATTAGGAAAGATTTAAAAATCAACAAAGAATGACTAAGAAGGTGATAAAGAAAGGAAAGGTAGAGTATGAAGCTAAACTAGCACTAAATATAAAAAAGGACAGTAAAAGTTTTTACAAATATATAAAGAAGAAGAGGCTGGCTAGAGTGAATCTTGGACCCTTGGAGGATGAGAGGCGGGATTTAGCGGTGGGCGATGAGGAAACGGCAGAGGTTTGAATAAGTTTTTTGCCTCAGTCTTCACGGAGGAGGACACGAATAGTTTGCCGGATATTAAAGATGGAAGGATGGTAGGAGGTGAGGGCCTAAATGCGATTACTATCACTAGAGAGGTAGGGCTAGATAGACTAATGGGACTGAAGGTGGACAAGTCCCCAGGACCGGATGGAATGCATCCCAGGGTTCTGAAAGAAATGGCAGAGGTGATAGTGGATGCCTTAGTGATTATTTATCAAAATTCGCTGGACTCCGGGTAAGTGCCTGAATATTGGAAAACGGCTAATGTTACGCCGCTGTTTAAAAAAGATAGCAGACAAAAGGCAGGGAATTATAGGCCGTTTAGTTTATCGTCTGTAGTTGGACAAATGCGAGAATCCGTCATCAAAGAAGAAATAGCGAGGCGCCTGGAAAAGAATGGTTTGATCAAGCAGACGCAGCACGGATTTGTTAAGGGGAAGTCGTGTTTGACGAATTTATTGAATTTCTATGAGGATGTGGCTACTGCGGTAGACAGAGGGGAACTGGTGGATGTGGTGTTTTTAAATGTCCAAAAGGTGTTTGATAAGGTGCCTCACAAAAGGTTGCTACAGAAGGTTAGGGTGCATGGAGTTGGGGGTAAGGTGTTAGCATGGATAGAGGATTGGCTGTCTAATAGGAAGCAGAGAATTAGTATCAATGGGTGCTATTCTGGTTGGCAGTTGGTGACTAGTGGAGTGCCGCAGGGATCAGTGCTGGGGCCTCAGCTGTTTACCATTTATATAGACAATCTGGAGGAGGGAGCTGAGTGTAGGGTAACAAAATTTGCTGACGACACAAAGACGACTAGAAAAGCAAATTGCGGGGAGAGTGTGGAAAGTCTGCAGAGGGATCTGGATAGTCTGAGCGAGTGGGCGAGGACCTGGCAGTTGGAGTACAATGTTAGCAAGTGTGAGGTTATCCACTTTGGCAGAAATAATAGTAGGAGGGACTATTATTTAAAAGGTGAAAAGCTGCAGCATGCTACAGTGCAGAGGGACCTCGGGGTCCTTGTGCATGAGTCACAAAAACCCAGTTTGCAGGTGCAGCAGGTGGTCAGGAAGGCGAATGGGATGTTATCCTTTATAGCGAGGGGGATAGAATATAAAAGCAGGGAGGTCTTGCTGCAACTGTACAGGGCACTGGTGACACCGCAGCTGGAGTACTATGTGCAGTTTTGTATGCCACACTTGCGGAAGGATATTTTGGCCTTGGACGGAGTGCAGAGGAGGTTTACTAGGCTGATACCGGAGATGAGGGGGCTGGCCAATGAAGAGAGACTCAATAGACTGTGTCTGTACTCGTTGGAGTTTAGAAGGATGAGGGGGGATCTTTTAGAGACGTATAAGATAATGAAGGGGATGGATAGGGTAGAGGTAGAGAGATTCTTCCTGCTTACAAAGGACAGCAGGACTAGAGGGCACAGCCTCAAGATGAGTGGGGGGCAGTTTAGATCAGAGTTGAGGCAGAATTTCTTCACTCAAAGGGTGGTAAATATCTGGAATTCTCTGCCTGCTGAAGTAGTGGAGGCTGCCTCGCTAAATATATTTAAGTCACGGATGGATAGGTTTCTGATAGACAAGGGAATTAAGGGTAATGGGGAGAATGCGGGAAAGTGGAACTGATCCACTTCAGATCAGCCATGATCTTATTGAATGGCGGGGCAGGCTCGAAGGGCTAGATGGCCTACTCCTGCTCCTATTTCTTAAGTTCTTATGGGAGGAAACCGGAGCACCCGGAGGAAGCCCCCACGGACATGGGAATGGGTAGGGAGAACATACAAACTCCACACAAACAGTCGCTGGAACCCAGATCCCTGAGGCAGAGGAGCGAAGCACTGTGCTGCCTCACATATCATCGGGGCAGAGCTAATGCTCTAAATCAAGTTAGGATTGTAGTCTCTGGACCTTATGTGGGGGTGTCCCCCATTGCCCACTCCCACCCCCCCACCCCCCCCCCAACACCCCCTCTCCACCCCCCACCTTCCCCCCCATCCACCACCGCCTTTCAACTCCTTTTTAATCACCTCCCCTCCCCTCCAGGTTGAGTTGCTGCTGAGCAATGTGCCCTCCCTCTCCCCACCCCCACCCTCACCCCTCCCCCACCACAAACCGCTGGTATTTATTCTGATGTTCTTATTTGAGAATTGATGCGGCAATTCTGTAGATGGATTTTGCCATCACACAAAGTTGTTTCCTCCAGCAGAAATCTGTATTGAAAGGATGGGTGGGTTTGCCAGTTTAAGTAGACACTTCCCACGATCAAAGAACAGCAGGAACAGGCCCTCCAAGCCTGCTGTAATCATGTTGTCAAAGAGTGAGTGCTTCATAATCCACTGTCTTCCTTCAAACAATTGGCACCGGCAGCACAGTGTTTAGCACTGCTGCCTCACAGTGCCACATTTGCTTCGTATGTTCCCACCCTCCTAGCTTTGAAAAACATTTCCTTTTTCTCTTTGTCTAGGCTCACAATATCAGCCATTACCCATGGTTCCCAAAACTTGCCATACTTATCCTTCATCCTAACAGGAATGTGTAGGCTCTGAATCCCCATCAACTTACACTTGAAAGCCTCCCACATGCCAGTTGTTGATTTGCCCTCAAACATCTGCCCCCAATCTACATTCTTCAGTTCCTTCCTAACATTGTCGTAATTAGCCTTCCCTCAATTTCGCATCTTAACTTGACGACTGCACTTATCTTAATCCATCAGTACCTTAAAGCTTTCTGAATTGTGGTCACTGTTCCCGAATTGCTCCCCTACTGAAACATTGACCACCTGGCTGGGCTCATTCCCCAATACCAGGTCCAGTATGGCCCATTCCTTAGTTGGATTATCCACATACTCCTTGCTCTTTAGGGAAAGGAATCTGCCTCCTTACCCAGCCTGGCCCATGTGTGATTCCAGAGGCACAGCAACGTGGTTGACTCTCAACTGCCCTCTGAGCGAGACACTCAGTTCAAGGGCAACTAGCGATGGGCAGTAAATGCTGGCCAGCCAGCAACACCCACGTCCCACAAATGAATTAAACAAAAAAGTATTATTGCCCCAACTCACAATAAAATCTTTCATTATGGAATTTGGAGGCTTGGATCTGACCTCAAACTTTCTATTTTGAACACCGTTTCATTGTTTCAAATAGGACTGACCAAATGTACAATCACAGAGCAAAATATAGAGTCGGAGAGATTGACAGAGCAGGAACAGGCTGACCAGCCAACTCGCCCGTACTGACTACGTTTCCTAAACTAAACTAGTCCCATTCACCTGCATTTGGCCCATATCCCTAGAAACCTTTCCCATCCATGCCCCTGTCCAAATGTCTTTTAAATGTTGAAATTGTATCTGCCTCTACCACCGCCACAGGCAGCACATTCCATACGCCCAGCACCCTGTGTGTGAAAAAAATTATCCTTTGGTTCCCTGCACCTCACCGCCACCAACTTTAAACCTGCGCCCTCTAGTTTTGGACTCCCCCTACCCTGGGGGAAAAAAACCTCAGCTATTCAGCTTACCTACCGCCCCCGCATCCCCCCCGCCCCCCGCCCCACCCCTACCTCCGCAGGATTTTCATGAAAGGTTCGAAATGAGGATCAGGGTAAACATACAAATATTGTTCGTTGAGTTTCCACTGTGCATGTTGACGGAGGGACCGTGGTAATTCTCAGCTATTCTAACTGTAGTTGTCTCTTCAATGTCATCCTGACCTCGACTTCTTGACTGGTTGCATTCGGGGGAATGCTGCAACTGCAGAAATCCATCACTCCCCTGTCAGGGTAAGTTATCATTGTTGAAGATTCCACTCTGGTGCTGGCTATTATTCCTCATCTCTATGGCTGGCAGAACCTTGGAATTATTTTATCTCTAATCTGCACTCCTCATTGAGTGAGGCAGTATGATAGCAGAGTGGTTAGCACTGCTACCTCACAAGGCTAGGGACTCAGTTTCATTCGCTGTGCATTCTCCCCGTGTCTGTGTGTGTTCCCTCTGTGTGCTCCAGCTTCCTGCCACATTCCAAACATGTAGGGGAATAAGGTCAGGCTGTAATCAGGGTTAGAGATCGAGATTGAGAGTATTTTGGGGAAATACAGTTGCAATATTAAAAATAACTACTTGTATTCTATTTTGGCAATTGTATATCAACTTGCAAACATGTTAATGCCCAATATTGCCCCTTTAATCAAGTCAGCCATTACATTCGACGTGGGATATTTTTGAGCGATTTTTTATTGATTGGTTAAATGCTGTGACGTTATATCATACTGATGGGATACTAAAGGGAACCGTGTTAGTAATACAATGAAACATTTTTATAAATAATACAAACCTGGTGACTATTAAATGAACAACTTAATGAAAATAGGGGAAGGCAATGGCCTTGTTGTATTACTGTTATACTATTAACCCATAAACTAAACTAATTTTCTGGGACCTGTCTTTGAATCCTGCCAAGGTATGGGTTTTCTCCGGGCGATCCAGTTTCCTCCCACATTCCAAAGATGTGTAGGTTATCTCAATTGGCAATGCTGAATTAACCTTAGTGTCCAAATGTGTGGAGGTTAGATGGATTGGCCTTCCCAAATTGTCCCTTAGGATCCAAAGATGTGCAGGTTAGGTGCATTGACAATGCTAACTTCTCCCTTTGTGTCCAAAGAAGTGCAGGTTGGGTGGATTGACCATGCTAAATTGCCCCTTAGTATTGGGGGTCTAGCAGGAAAATGCATGGGTTTAAAAAGGCATCTACAAATATCAAGATGACAACATTCTGCAATGATGCCGTGGAATCAGTAGGATATGGTATTTATCACATTTCTATTTTTCTATCTACATCAAAGGGGGTGAATTGGGAATAGCTGAGAGCTTCAAGCTGCGAGGTGTTCAGATCACTAACAGCCTGTGCTAGCCCCTCTAAGCCAACGCTGTAGTTAAGAAAGCCCACCAACGCCTCTGATTTCTGTTGAAGCTAAGGAAATTCGGCATATCCACCAAGAGTCTCACCAATGTTTACAGACCATAGAAAGTATTCCTTCTGGTTAGTACCATTGCTTGGTATGGCTCCTCCTCTGTCTAAGACCGCAGGAAGCTACAACTGCTCATGAACAAAACCTAGTCCATCACTCAAACTAGCCTCCCATTCATTGACTCAGTAGACTCCCCTCCCTTCCTCCCTCCACCGTTCATTGCAGAATGGCAGTGGGCCCTCCCCCCTCCCCCGCCCCCCCACCATCACTGCAGAGTGGCAGCCGGCCCTCTCTCTACCCCACCCCCCCCCACCCCACTCCCCACAACGATTGCTGAAGAGTAGAAGTGGACCACCTCTGCCAATGAATTGCTCGCCTACATTAACCCCTCCCCAGCATTAGCCCAATCCCATTAGTCCCAACCGTCATTAGCACCTCCCCCTCTTGCCCGACCCCTTTTAGCCTCGTCCCCCCAGTCGGCATTGCCCAGGTGCCAAGGTGGCACTGCCAGTCTGGAACTGCCCAAGGACCCACATCCTTATCCTCGGCCTCTAGAGTGAGCCGCAATGACCTCTGCAAACAGGCGCAAAGATCATCACTCGCTCCATATTTATCTCTCTCTGTCTCAATCTCTGTCACTCTCTCCCTCTCTCTTTTTGCCACTGTATGTCTCTATCTCTCTGTCTCTATGCCTCTCTCACCCTCTCTCTCTCTCTCTTTCACACACTGTCTCACTCTCTGTCCTCTCTCTCTGTCTTTCTCTGTCACTGTCATTGGGTGTGACATTCTCACCATATCCTCTCTCATTTTCTTTTGCGCTCTTTCTTTCTCTTTCTCAATCACTTTGTTCTACCCTCTGTCTCTCTCTCTCTTTCTCAGGCCCTGTTACTTTGGCTTTGTTTTTGGTCTTTCTCTCTCTCTGTCTCCTCTCTCTTTGTCTCCCCTGTCTCTCCTTTTTCTCTGTCCCCCTTCCCCCACTCACCCCATCTTCTCTCTCTGTCTCCTTTGTCTCCGTCCTCTCTCTCCCTCTCTCTGTTTCCACTCTCTCTGTCTTCTCTCTCTCTGTCTGTTTCCTCTCTCTCTCTCCTCCCTCCGTCTCCTCTCTCCCTCTCTCTCCTCTGTCTCTGTCTCCTGTCTCCTCTCTCTGTCTCCTCTCTCTCTCTCCTCTCTCTGTCTCCTCTCTTTCTCTCTCCTCTGTCTCTGTCTCCTGTCTCTCTCTCTGTCTCCCCTCTCTCTCTCTCTCTCTCTCTCTGTCTCCTCTCTCTGTCTTCTCTCTCTCTGTCCCCTCTTTTGACCTCTCTCCTCCCTCACTTTCACTGTCTCTCTTGGCTCTCTGTCTCAGTTGATCTCTGTCTCTGTGTCATACTGTGTATCTGTCTGCTATTGATTATGCCTCTGTCATGTTTTCATTTTTATAATTCAGGTCGGAAGCTCCAAAGTGTTTCATGAAGTCTGCCTGGATGCTACCTTTTGCTTTGGTAAGCATGAGATGCTTCACTTCAACTATCATCCAATTAATCTACGAATGAGCTCTCATCAAACAAAGTTTATTTGATATCCAGTTTATTTAATTTACACACAGAAAGAAAATTAGCAACACATTTCACCAGTTACAAACAAAAATTAAACATGATATTGCATGAACTTTAACATCTAAACAACATTCCAATGAAACAAATCCTGGAAAAAAACACTTCCCACAGGTTTAGCGCAGCAAAAAAATAATGCCCACATGATGTTGGGATTTAGACCTTCGCTTTATTGTTGCAGTTCTCTTGCAGCACACACAGACAAACTTGGAGTCAGAAGAGTTTTGCAACTGCGAAGACTCTAGTCAAATGAACCATGAGCTACAGATTTTCTTCTCAGGGGGGTCAGGCACCTTACTTATATCTAACAGCAGAATTTCCAGAAACATGGGAGAGAGAGAGAGAGAGAGAGAGAGGAACACTGCTTTCCAGGTTTATATCCACCTGCTTCGGAACTAACATTGAAATGAATCCTTACATATTTCCTGGGAGGAACCACCTAATTTTATTTTGTCAATCGAACTTCCCTCTCACAATGCAAGGACATAAAAGATCCCACAGTAAAAATAAACAAATCCTCATTTAAGCCATTGAAGTGGTAATAAATGGACATTAAACAGATGGCGCAGCAACACTGAGAAAAAAAAATCTCAAAAGGTCTGCTTATAACTGTCGAGAACATGATTTAAAACAAATCTTAAAGGTAGACTAACATCAGACCGTGTCGATTTGTTTCCTTCTCTTTCCCTCTCTGTATATACTTGCGTCAATATCCTCCTTCATCCTGCCTCTTCCTCTGTCTATTTTGATCTCTGTCACTCTCGCTGTGTCTGTCACTCTCTCTGAGTCCCTTTGTTAATGGTTCTCTGGCTGTGTCATTTGCTATGTATCTTGATGTCTCTGTCCCTCTCTCTCTGGCTCTCTATCTCTTTGTCTGCATCTCCCTGAAGGATGTGTTCATTAGACGTATTGGCCTCAAACAGGAAACGGGCTGTGGTGACTAGGGGAATTTCAAAGTAACTTAATTGCACTGTTAATGTCAGCCTTACTTGTGACTAATAAATAAACTTTACTTTTCATGTTACTTCACCTCTCTCTCCCATTCTATCACTATCTATTTCTTTGTCTAAACCTCAGCCTCTACGTCTGTATTTTGCCCTCGCTCTCTCTCATTTTCCCTCTCTATCTCACTCTATCTCTGCCCCTTTAATTTCTTTCCAGTGTCCTCAATCTCACATCTCAACAGCTCTGCATCTCATTCTTCCTCGCTGTCTCTTTGGTTTTTGTCCCTCTCCCCACCCCCCCACCGCATTCTCTTTCCCTCTCCATCCACCACCACCGCCCTTTTCTCTCACTGTCTCCCTGATTCTCAGCCTATCTGTTTTATTTCTCTCTCTCAGTTTCATTCCCCATTTATTTCTCTCTCTTTCTACCCCTCTCCTTGTCTCTCTCTCTCTCTCACACACACTCACACCTAATCTCTCTCCAATCTCTCTCTTCCCCTCTCTCTTTCCTCTCTCAGGATTTCAGTTCATTTCCATTTCAACCCTACCCATGCTGAGTTGGTAAAAAATCTCTGTCTCCAATGCTCTGCTGTCTTTATACACCCAGTTTGTGAACAGAACTCCCACTTACCTGGTGAAGAAGCGCCATTCCGAAAGCTAATGGCTTTTGCTACCAAATAAACCTGTTAGACTTTAACCTGGTGTTCTGAGACTTCTTACTCCAATCCCCTGGCCATCTCTGTGACATTACTTGCTCTCTGTATTTTTTGTATCCATTCGCGAGGCATGGGCATCACTGGCTGGGCCAGCATTTAGTCCCAATCCCGAGTTGTCTATGAATTGAGTGGCTTGTTAATACATCATTTCAGAAGGCACTGAAGAGTCAACCACATTGCTGTGACTCTGGAGTTACACTTTAGCCTGACCAGGTAAGAACGGCAAAGGTCCTACCCGAAAGGGATATTAGTGAACCACGTGTCTCCCCGACAACTGATAATGGTCATCAGTAGAATCTTAATTCCAGGATTATATAAATTGATTCAAATTCCACGTCTGCTACGCTGGGATTCGTACCAGGGTCCCCAGAGGTGACCTCAGCTTCTTACTGATAGCCCCACCATTTGACCTCTGTATATCGCAGTCAGATTTCTGTCAGATCAGGGTGACCATTTGGCATGATGTGAAGGATGGCCCTAACAGTGGAAGGTTAGTATTGTTGGGGGGCAGAATGTCTGCCCTTTCAGTGTCTCGGAAGAATGAGGGAAGATGGTCTAGCCAGTGGAAGGATTAATGTTTATTTATTAGTATCACAAGTAGGCTTACATTAACACTGCAATGAAGCTAGTGTACAAATACTGTTGTTGCCACACTCTGGTGTCTGCTCAGGTAGAATTTAACACCTAATCCATCTAACTAGCAAAAATTTTGGACAGTGGGAGGAAACAGGACCAGCTGTAGGAAATCTATGCAGACATGGGGAGAATGTGCAGACTCCGTACAGTCATTGACCTGAGTCAGGAACTGAACTTGGGTTCATGGCACTGTGAGACAACAGGGCTAACCACTGTGTCACTGTGGCACCACCCCCCCATTTTGTCATGGGGTCGCATTTCCCAATTGGTGTCATTCTTGTAATTCCAGAAACTCTTGGTGATTCAGTTCAGTTTTATTAATTAAATAACTAGCATAAATATCTAAAACGACAGATGGTCAAAACATCAGATGTAAAGGTCTAAAATATAAGATGATTAGAGGTTTAGATAGGGTGGACAGTGATAGCCTTTTTCCTCGGATGGAGAAAGCTAGCACGAGGGGGCATAGCTTTAAATTAAGGGGTGGTAGTTATAGGACGGATGTCAGGGGTAGGTTCTTTACCCAGAGGGTGGTGAGGGATTGAAATGCCCTGCCTGCTGCAGTTGTAAATGCGCCTAGTTTGGGGGCGTTTAAGAGTTCCGTGGATAGGTTTATGGATGGTAAGGGTTTGGTTTAGGTTACAGGGTCATTGTTTTTTAATTCGTCGGCGCAACATAGTGGGCCGAAGGGCCTGGTCTGCGCTGTAATGTTCTATGTTCTATGTTCTAAAATAAATACTTCAGCTCATTCTCCATCTGCTGTCTGAAGCATGAAAAAGGGAGCATTCTGAAACTCTTAGTGTTTCAGCTCTCCCCTTGGGTTAATGAAAGGAAAAATTGGAATCAAGAGAGACTTCAAGACATCCTGCAGTTGCTTTCTGAACTGAGTTTGTGTCACAGCATAAATTGCAGTGTTTGTGCAGCAGCTCAGGAGCTGCAGCATGAAGCCCAATTCCAGAACAAAACGATCTACCCATATGGACTCATAACCCAAACCATACATCCTGATCCATATAGAATAAAACATTGACAGTGACCATAACAGGATGAAATTGCTGGTGATAACAAATAGTAAAATGATTGATTTCCTTCGACTCTCCATCTCTGGGTCATTGGAACTCTCCCCACTGCTGTGAGCACGGAGTCTCCTGCGGGCTCTGCTGCTCACTAAAATCTGTCTGACCGTGGCAACATTGAGCAGCAGAATCAGAACAAATGGGACACAAGGTGTTAGCACTTGGTGGAGGAACTCAATGGTTATCCAAACCGAAGATAACTGGACTTCCTGAGCGGCATCACAAAACCAGGGGTCATTCCACAGCCAATACCCACCATTTAGCATAAAATACCAGAAAATGTTCTTTAAACAGCTCAGCACTGTCACTGTTCCCAAAGCCACAGCTGCCGTTTTCTCACTGCAATATTTAATTTTCAGCTTGGGGCAGCAAATGGCCACAAATCGATCAAAAGTGAAAGTGACGGTGAACCAGACAGAACAGTCAGTGGCTGCGTAAAGCAGGACGGCGTGGATGTTACAAATGGGGATGGCCCACAGGAATTCAAACTGATCTCGATAAACAATTGGAATGTGTCTCAAGATCAGGTCAAAGATAATGACCAGTAGATCCCCCACCGACATGGCCGCCAGGTAACGGGTGACACACTTGGACAGACCACAATTTCTGCTCTTCAGGGTCACAATTGTGATTACATTGACTGTCAGGAAGGGTAATAAACAATCAATTTATATATCAAGCTGGGGAACACATTACTAGTTTGAATTTAGTTTTACTGATATTTTCCAAAATGTAACTGCATCCTGCGAATATACCGAGAATCAATGAAACTGAAATGCCAGCTGGGAAGGTATGTAATGCAGTTCAAAAATGAAAAAAATGGAGAACAAAAGCTGGGTTGAGGAGTAAGGGGAAATTGGAGTTTATGATTTGATTTATTATTGTGACATGTATTAGTAGAAAATGAAACGTATTGTTTCATGTATGCTATTGTTGTGAAGTTAGTGTTTGGAGACTTGTAAAGCGTTTGTAAAAATGTTAAGAGTTGTCAAGTTGTCTATTTAAAAGGTGTTTTTTTCACACTTAGAGTTCAAAAAGAGATGCATGTGTAAACAGAGAGCACCAAAGTGAAAGAACGTTTCAGAGACAAAAACAACAGGGCTGCTTTGGTAACAGCCTTTAAGCATTTGAATCATAACATGTTATTGAATTTCAACCAATTAATTTAAAATAGGATTTGAATAGCAGCAGCCTATCGGGTTTAAATTTGATACTTTGATAACCTGTAAAGCAACTCTACTGTGGCGGGTTTTGGGATGTCATTTGTGGTATAAATCCAACTCCCAGCTGCAGATTATTTTATATAATCGTAAATGATCATGGAAGGCAAGGTTGATCATAAACTTGGCAAAAACTGGCTTTTGTGAAGGCGGAAGCGACCATTTCAAGGCACAACATCAGATACGGGCGGATGACACTGAGAAATGTGAAGGTGAAGGCCATCAAGGAATTTCCAAGACCATCATCGAAGGAAGAAGTGGAAGAAGGCATTTTTGGGATTCAAAGAATTCGACAGAAAAATCATGCCAACTTTAGTAGGTTTTTGGCACCGTTGATGGACTTGGCAAAAAGGAACATGAAATTTTGGTGGTCAGAGCCATGCGGGGAGGCTGTTGAAAATTTGAAAGCAGTGTTAACCACCGAATCTGTTTTCGTCACACTGAACTTTTTGCAAACCTTTAAAGCTGCCATCGCCTCCAGTGGTGTATGTGTTGGAGCTGTGTTGTTGCAGGAGGATGAATGTGAAATTGAATGGACGATTGGTTGACTTTCAAAAAAAATCCCAACAACCGGCAGTCAAAATATTCCACAATTGGAAAGGAATTATTGATTTTAGTAATGTACTTACAACTCTTTATTATTTACCTTACAAACAATGCACCAGGTTCAATCCCAATCCTTTGACAATTCTTTAAAAATTCAAGGACAAAAATACCAGCCTTATGGTGCCTTATGTTATAAGCTTTTAATTCATAGATTTTACATGTTGCGGGTCATGAAAATGTTATTCTGAATGCTTTGCCATGAGTTTAAAGGAGGGGAAGAAATGAAGACATCTTTTCATGATGATGGTTCATTCTTTTTCTTAAGGTTGTGAAGCGAATTTTTGTAAAATTATTTTAAAAAGTAAACATGCTAAAAGTTGTAAAATTGGCTGTGTAAAAGATGGTTTTGATTCTTCTGCCCTTAGTGTTAAAAAATAGATTGTCAATGGTTTAGTTAACCTGTTGACTGTTAGTTAGTTAAATAAAGAGTTACTTTTGTTTTAGAGAGAGCCTCAGATAGTTATTTTGGTTTGATCACTAAAAGCTGTTAAGGTACAGATAATTCCCCTTCCCATACACTTTTTAGCAGATTATGAAGAGGCGTACTTCTCCTTGAGAGGTTGAGTGTTTGTTCTAAATAAGGAGATGAATCTCCCCTTCGAACACTATACAGACAAAACATACCATACATAGAGGGACCAGGACAGATTGTTGGCGATCTGCACGCCAAGAAACTTGAAGCCCTCGACTATTCCCACTTCATCGCGATTGACGCAAACAGGGACACGTCCTCCACTATGCATGCTGAATCTGTGAGTACCTCCTTCATTTCACTGACATTGAAGGAGAGATTATTGTCAACACACCAATTCATTGGGTTCTCTATCAGAGGCGTGGGCGAAATGGAACAGGGAGAGCGGGTGAATCAGGGAAACTGGGGTGACAGGAAGAATGCACAGATGATTGGTTTATCACAGGCAGGGGAGTAATGTGAGGTATTTCCTGCTCTATTGCTGTTAATCTTTTGAGAAGAAAGAAAATGGGGTTCTGATTGAAACATTGAACTTCCTGAGGGACATGGACAGGGTGGGCAAGGAGAGGATGTTTCTTCTTCTGGGAGAATCAAGAACCCGGGGTCATTGTTTAAGAATAAGTTGTCACACATTCAACAAACAGATAAAGAGAACATTTGTTTCTATTGGAGGGTGGTGATTCTCTGGAGCTCTCTTCCTCAAAAGGTGGTTTCATGGAGCTCCAAATGCCCACATTTGGCCCAGTTCCCTCCATACCCATCTTACCCATGTAACTGTCTAAACGTGTTTCAAAAGACAAAGTGTATCCACCCCTACTACTGCCTCTGGCAGCTCGTTTCAGTCACTCATCACCCTCGGAATTAAACAATTACTTCTCTGGACCCATTTGCATCTCTCCCCCTCACCTTAACTCGATGTCCTCTTGTGTCAGATCACCCATAAGCCTCCTATGCTCCAGGGAAAAAAAGCCCCAGTCTATCCAGCCTTTTTTTATAACTCCTAATAAATGCGTTATGCACTCTTGTATTTAATGCTACCCTTTCTGAGTATAGAAACACAGAGGGACCTAGGTGTGCAAGCCACAAATACCTGAAGGTGGCAGCACAGGTGGAGAAGGTGGTGAAGAAGGCATATGGCATGCTTGCCTTTATAGGACGGGGTGTAGAGTATAAAAGCTGGAGTCTGATGTTGCAGCTGTATAGAACGCTGGTTAGGCCACATTTGGAGGACTGCATCCAATTCTGGTCGCCGCACTACCAGAAGGACAGGGAGACTTTAGAGACAGTGCAGAGAAGGTTTACCAGGATGTTGCCTGGTATGGAGGGTCTTTGCTATGAGGAGAGACTGGCTAGGCTGGGGTTGTTCTCCCTGGAAAGACACAGAATGAGGGGAGACCTAATAGAGGTGTACAAAATTATGAAGGGTATAGATAGGGTGAACAGTGGGAAGCTTTTTCCCAGGTCGGAGGTGACGATCACGAGGGGATCACAGGCTGAAGGTGAGAGAGGCGAGGTATAACTCCGATATCACAGGGACGTTTTTTACGCAGAGGGTGGTGGGGGCCTGGAATGCAGTGCCAGTAGGGTGGTGGAGGCAGACACGCTGGCATCATTGAAGAATTAGCTGGATAGTCACGTGAGCAGCCTGGGAATGGAAGGATGCAAACGAATGGTGTAGTTGGACCAATGAGTGGCACAGGCTTGGAGGGCCGAAGGGCCTGTTTCCTGTGCTGTACTGTTCTTTGTTCTTTGTTCTTCTTTCTATAATATGGTGACCAGAACTGTACAAAGTATTCCAAGTCTGGCCTTACCGATATCTTGTGCAAGTTCAACAAGACGTCCCAATTCCTGTATTCAATGTTCTGACCAAAGAAACCAAGCGTGCTGAATATCTTCTTCACCATTCTGTCCAACTGTGACTCCACTTTCAAGAAGCTATGAACCGTACACCTAGCTCTAGTTGCTCTATAACTATCCCCAATGCCCAACCATTAACTGTCCCGATTCCATCTTACATTGATCCAAATTAAACTCCACCTGCAGTTCATTGGCCTCCTGGGCCAATTTATCACGATTCCATTGCAATTCTAGGTAACCATCTTCACCGTGCACTGTGCCACCATTCTTGATCTCATCTGCAAACTTCCTAACCATGCCTCTTAAAATCTCATCCAAATTATTCATACAAGTAACAGTGGTCCCAGCGCTAATCCCTGAGGCACATCGCTCGTCACAGGCCATCAGTCTGAAAAGCCACTTCTACAACAAAGAACAAAGAAAATTATAGCACAGGAGCAGGCCCTTCGGCCCTCCAAGCCTGCACCGACCATGCTACCTGACTTAACTAAAACCCCCACCCTTCCAGGAACCATATCCCTCTATTCCCATTCCACTCATGTATTTGTCAAGATGGCCCTTAAAAGTCTCTATTGTATCTGCTTCCACGACCTTTCCCAGCAGAGGGTGACAGGCACCCACCACCTTCCGTGTAAAAAATCAGCCTTGTACATCTTCTTTAAACCTTGCCCCTCGCACTTTAAACATGTGCCCCCTAGTAATTGACTCTTCTACCCTGGGCAAAGGCTTCTGACTATCCATTCAGTCCATGCCTCTCAATCTTGCAGACTTCTACAAGGTCACCCCTCAACTTCCATCGCTCCAGTGAGAACAAACAAGTTTCTCCAACCTCTCCTCATAGCTGATGCCCTCAATACCAGGCAGCATCCGGGTAAATCTTTTCTGTACCCTCTCTAAAGCTGCCACATCCTTCTGATAGTGTGGCAACCAGCATTGAACACTATATTCCAAGTGCGGCCTTACTGAGGTTCGATAAAGCTGCAACGTGACTTGCCAATTTTTAAACTCAATACCCCGGCTGATGAAAGCAAGCATGACGAATGCCTTCTTGACTAGCTTCTCCACCTCCAGTGACCTGTGTATCCAAGTCCCTTTGCCTATCAATACTCTTAACGGTTCTGCCATTTACTGTATAGAACTGTATACAACCACTCTCTCTTTTCTGTCATCAAGACAATTTTGCATCCAACTGGCTACCTCACCCTTGATTCCATGAGGTTTAACCTTATTCAATGACCTACCTTTTGGTATCTTGTCAAAGGCGTTGCAAAGATCCAATGTCAACTGCAGTATCCTCATCAATTTTCTTGGTTACACCTTCAAAATGGTGGGAACAGAGTCTCTGAATATTTTGAAGGATGGGGTTGAAAGATTCCCAGGGGTTTGCAGAAATGTGGTGTTGACGTTACAATCAGATCAGTCATGAATCTTTTCAATAGCAGAGAGGCACAAGGTGTTAAATGGCCAATCCCTGCTTGTAATATGAATGTGTGTACACAGTACAAGAGATCTTCAAGTTTCCAGGTGTCCAGATCACCAACAGCATTTCCTGGTCCCTCCACACCTACACTCTTGTTCAGAAAGCTCAAAAATTCCATGCTTTCTCAGGAAGTTAATGAAATTGGGCACGTACCACTCTCACCTACTTTTGCAGCATAGAAAGCATCCTTTCTGATGGTATCACAGCTCGGCATGGCCCTAAATACAAGTAAATACAAAATTGATGAATGTAGCCTAGTCCATCACACAAACTAGCTTTCTGTCTATTGACTCTAGTGCACTTCCTGTTGCCTCAGAAAAGCAGCCAGCGTAATCAAGGACCTCACGCACCCCGGACATACACTCTTGCACTTTTTTTCCATCAAGGAAATAAAACAAAATTCTGGGGTCACATACCAATCGACTCAAGAGCCTACCATGTATTAAGGTGATCTTTGTCCAAACACTACATTCTGCACTCCCTTTATAAAAGCAATTTACAGTGATGCTGGAATCTGAAACCAATCAGCTTTGACAAAGGATCATCTGAACTCAAAACGTCAGCACTTTTCTCTCCGTACAGACACTTCTCGATTCTGCATTCCACTTTATTTATCCGTGAACAATAAGCTGTGTCTGTCTGGTGCAAGAAACAATACCTTTCACCGTATACTAATACATGTGACGGCAATCGATCTATTCAAAAGAAAGTTGTGGTAAACATCAGTAAAAGTCTACTTTGATCCCACATGGAATACTGTGTCCAATACTGAGCTGCACACTTTGAGAAGGATGGAGAGACTTTTGGGAGGGTACAAAAGAGTTTTCCTAGAATTGTTCAAGGAGAACAGATTATACAGTGACCTGGTTAGACTAGAGAATCTGGTTTCGTTCTCCATAGAGCAGAGAAGGATATAAGGAGGTTTGATATAGGTCTCAGACATTTTAAAGGGTTTAAATAAATTAAATAGTGACATGGGGGTGGGGGGGTGGATTTTCCCGTCCCGTCCATCACGGGAATCGTAAGTGGGCTGGACACAGACCATGCAAAGGTCCGTTGATCTCAGTTGGGATTTTCCAGTCTTGGGGTAAGCCAGAAAAACCCACCCAGAATATTTCCACTATCAGACGGGTAGATAACCATTAGAGACGGATTGGTTAAGAAAAGCCTTCAATTCTGGTCGCCACTTTACAGGAAGGATGTGGGGGCTTTCGAGAGGTGCAGGAGAGGTTTACCAGGATGCTGTCTGGATTAGAGGGTCTGAGCTATAAGGAGAGGCTGGACAAACTAGGGTTGATTTCTCTGGCGTGGTGGAGGCTGAGGGGAGGCCTGATAGAAGTCTATCAACTGATGAGAGGCATAGATAGTGTTGACAGTTAGAATTGCTTTCCCAGGGTTGAACTGTCTATACAGAACCCCTACAGTGGAGAAAGAGGCTCGTCAGCCAATCATGTCTGCACCAAGAACAGTGGAAGGTGTAATCAGTGTGGACCAGCCTCAGGTACAGGAATGGACTAAATCGACAGGGAGCAGAGATTAAGTGTGAAACTGAAGTCAATGGACTCCATGCTCCCAAAACTGAAATAAGAAGGAGAGTAATAGATGACAAATAGAATAAGTGGACGCAGAGACTTACCAGGGACACCAACAATAGCCAGGATTGGATAGTAAACCCCCTGAATTACCCAGAGAACAAATTGGATGCGAACTGTTAATGGTAACCAAACAATCCAATCTTCAGAAAGAAGGAACAGGCCCTCAGCAAAATTCCTGTCCAGCGTTGGAACATTCCAATCTGTTGTTCCCAAACTCTGATCCATTATTGGAACTTTACAGTCGATTGTCCCCAGATTCTGATACATTATTGGAACATCCCGGTCTATTGTTCTCAGATTCTGATCCATTATTGGAACATTGCAGTTTATTGTTCCCAGATTCTCATCCATTGTTGGAACTTCCCAATCCATTGCTCCCAGATTCTGATCTCTCCTCTCCCTCCGCCTGCCTCTCCACAGCTGCTGATCTCTGTTTGTGTCGGAGTTGTCGCTCTCGCTGTCTCAACGAGACAGCACATTGAACGGAATCCCTTATTAATAAAAGAGGAAAAACTCCCCAGTGACGCTGAACAGACCCACAGAGGCTTACATTAATTACAGTCACTAAACAAACAGCATCAGTTAACCCCGTTCAATCCAACACCTTTCATATCACAATGGAATAGAACATGTACCCACTCTGGATAATGGTGGAGGTTCATTGGGAACAGGAACTGGTGGAGGCACTGGTCATAAACTTTTAATCTTCCCACTTCTCTCAACAATAATTTCACGGGATGTGGGTATCGGTGGCTCATCCCAGCATTTATTGTGGATCCATAGCTGCCCTTAAGAAGGGAGTGATGAGCTCCCCTCTTGAACCACCACTGCTGTTCAGTGTAAGTGCAACCACAGCACTGTTAAGGAAGGAGTCCTGGGATTTGGAACCAGTGACAGAGAAGGAACAGCCGATATATTTCCAAGTCAAGGTGGCGCGTGACTTGCCAACAGTGGTAATGGGGCCCATTTAAGGGTCATTTTCTAGAGGCCACATGTTCAGGCCTGGCCCAATGGAGTGTCAAAGTAGAAAGCTGAGCTAATAGAATGTGAGGGCAAATATGGTGAGCCGGGTGAGGATTGGCAGTTGAAGCCGGGAAGGAGTAGTGTACAGTACAGTAGTGTAAGTTTAGTAGTGTACAGTTCAGTAGTGTACAGTTGCAGAGCCACTCTGTCTGACCATTTGATTAGTAGTTAGTTGTTTATTGACAATAAAGCCTTTTCGTTCTGAGTCAGCCTTGATTTATTACCCTGGCGATAATGAAAAAAAAACTTTCCAGGACATTGGGAATCATGGTACACGGTTAGGGGGGAAGAGATTGGAGCATCGAAAATAAGAAGCAGCAAGGTAAAGGTGCATGTTTGCTCAGGAAATTGGAAAACTTGGGACACTAAGGGCCAATTTCGCATGGCTAATCCACATAACCTGCACATCTTTGGAATGTGGGAGGAAACTGGAGCATCCAAAGGAAACCCATGAAGACATAAGGAGGATGTGCAGTCTCCACAGACATGCAACCAAGGCCAGAATCAAACCCAGGCCCATGGCACTGTGAGGCAGCAGCGCCGACCACTGTGCCACAGTGCTGCCCACTTGTAGCGAATGCAGTAATAAGTGAAGAAAAGTGGATGGTTATTCCTCTCACAGTTTGCAGACTTAGTTTAATCTGAGGTTTATCATAGCAGATAAGCGTAGCAGAAAAGAGAAAAGAGAGGCGAATGTTAGGTCCAAACAACTGGGAACGGAGAGAGCATTGGAGGAATACAGAGAGAGTAGCAGGGAACTCAAACGGGGAGTTAGAAGGGCGAAAAGGGGGCATGAAATGGTCTTGGCAGACAGGATTAAGGAAAATCCAAAGGCATTTTACTCCTATGTTAGGAACAAAAGGGTGGTTAGAGGAAAAATTAGTCCTCATAGGGACAGAGGAGGGGAACAATGCTTAGAGTCCGAGGGAATGAGGTGGATGCTGAATGAATACTTTGTGTCAGTATTCACGAAGGAGAGGGACTTGTTGTCTGGTACTGTCTTGGAGGGAGTTGTAGACCCGTTGGAGGAAATATCAATTATGAGGGAGGACGTGTTAGGGTTTTTAGGTAGTATTAAAACTGATAAATCTCCAGGGCCTGATGGCATTTATCCTAGGCTGCTTAGGGAGACAAGAGGTGAAATTGCTGGGCCTCTGACGCAAATCTTTGTCTCTTCTTTGGACACAGGTGAGGTCCCAGAGGACTGGAGGATCGCGAACGTGGTACCACTGTTTAAAAATAGTAGGGATAACCCGGGTAATTATAGGCCAGTGAGTTTGACGTCACTGGTCGGCAAGTTGATGGCGAAGATTCTTCGGGATAGGATGTATACGCGTTTAGAGTGTTGCAATCTGATTAGGGATACGCAGCATGGCTTTGTAAAGGGGAGGTTGTGCCTTACGAAGCTGGTAGAATTTTTTGAGGAGGTGACAAAAACGGTCAAAGAAGGATGAGCCGTGGATGTTGTCTATATGTAAGGCGTTTGATAAAGTCCCTCATTGGAGGTTGGTGGGAAAGGTTAAGGCTCATGGGATACAAGGACAGGTGTCCAGATGGATTGAGAACTGGCTTGGTAACAGGAGACAGAGAGTAGTAGTGGAAGGGTCTTTTTCTCGCTGGGGGTCTGTGACTAGTGGTGTGCCGCGGGGGTCAGTACTGGGACCTTTGTTATTTGTAATACACATAAATGACTTGGAAGAGGGAGTAACTAGTGTGATCAGCAAGTTTGCAGATAACACGAAGATGGCTGGACTTGCTGATAGTGAGGAGCAGTGTCAGGCAACGCAGCAGGATATAGATAGGCTGGTATATTGGGCAGAGAAATGGCAGATGGAATTTAATCCAGATAAATGTGAGGTGATGCATTTTGGACGAAATAATGTAGGGGGGAGTTATACAATAAATGGTAGGCCCATTAAGAGTATAGAAACGCAGACGGACCTAGGGGTGCAAGTACACAAGTCCTTGAAAGTGGCAGTACAGGTGGAGAAGGTGGCGGAGAAGGCTTATGGTATGCTTGCCTTTATAGGGAGGTGTACAGAGTATAAGAGCTGGCGTCTAATGTTGCAGTTGTATAGAACGTTGGTTCGACCGCATTTGGAGTACTGCGTCCAGTTCTGGTCACCTTACTACTGGAAGAATGTGGAGACCCTAGAGCGAATTCAGAGGAGGTTTACCAGGATGCTGCCTGGTATGGAAGGACTGAGCAACGAGGAGAGATTGGGCAAATTGAGGCTGTTCTCCTTCGAAAGACGGAGAATGAGGGGAGAGCTCATAGAGATGTATAAGATTATGAAGAGTATAGATAGAGTGAACAGTGGTAAGCCTTTTCCTAGGTGGGATACAAAAATTACGAGGGGCCACGGGCTTAGGGTGAGGGGGTGTGAGGTGTAATTCGGATGTTAGAGGGAGGTTTTTCACACAGAGGGTGGTGGGGGCCTGGAATGCACTGCCAAGTAGGGTGGTGGAGGCAGGCACACTAGAGTTGTTTAAGGTTTACTTAGATAGGCACATGAGTGGACTAGAGATGGAGGGATACAGGAGACTGTTCTAAATAAAGATCAAGAGCCTTGGGACGATCCTGGAAGTCAATTGATTCCTACGGACCTTCCAACATATTTCATTGGCTCACTTGCTTTATTTCTGAGCTTCTGGGGATTCCGCGAATGTCTGTATAAGTTGTACATGTTTATTAATGTCTTCTCTTTTAATCCACAGGTGATTCAGTCCGCCTTGTTGTCCAACAAGGGGACATACACGCAGTGGGTCGTGCGAGGGCTGCTTTTGGATGTTGCTTCAAGAGTTGCCTAGTGCTTCACATCATTAGTGTAAGCTTAAACTGGACCAACTGACGGGCAACACCAAAGCTCAGTGACTATCACTGTTTGCTGTGCAGACACATGGATTTGGGCCAGTGTCTGTGAGAGTTTGCACATTCTCCCCATGCTTGCGTGGGTTTTCTCCAGGTGCTCCGGTTTCCTCCCACACCCCAAAAACGTGCTCTTAGGCTGATTGGTGTTCACAAATTGTCCCTAAATTAGTCGTCCCTCAATCTGGTTATGGTTCCTTTATTGTGGAGTCCAATAGATGTAGACAAAGTACACAGGTATAAGAGGGCACTCCCAATGTTAAAATGGCGACGCGGGTTCATTGGGCCGAAGGGCCTGTTTCCTGCGCTGTGTTGTTCCTTGTTCTTTGTTAGCGTGATTTTCCTGACACCCAGGGCAGGATTTTCTGTCCATGCTCGCCCCAAGTGTGGAAAACCTCGCCTGAGGTCAATGGACCTTTGCACAGTCTGTGCCCAGCCCACTAGGATTCCTGTGGCGTGCACTGGGGGAAAATACTGTCACCATCTTTTGAAGAGCTGGGTGAGTTGGTTCAAAGTCATTACTACCTTTTCCCCCACCAACACTGCCCCCCTCCCCGCTCCATCCTTCCCACCTCACGACCATCAATCATTTTGTCGAGGTACAAATTTCACTCAGCGGCCCGCGAGCCAGAGGAGGCAGTTTAAGAATTACTGGCCAGATTGAGAGCATTGCTGAGCACTGCGAATTTAGCCCAGTTTTAGGAGAAAGGTCGAGAGGCCATTTGTTCTAGGGCACATGCAGCCTAACTCTACAAAAGTTATTCACCAGAATTTTACTGTTCCTCTCACCATGGGAATCGGAGTGGGAGACCATGGAAAGGTCCTTTCACCTTGTGTGGGACTTGACAGTTTCAGGATGAGCCTGTCCACAGAACCCACCCAGTGGCTGGAAACCAAAATCTCTTGAATGTGGGGCACAGGCTGTAAATGGGTTGCATAGCGTGCGAAAGGAGGTGGGAAATAACTATTATGAAGGACAACATGTTGCAGAGTGAAGCTACCAAGATGGAATGTGTAAAATAAAACCTGCAATAGTTAATTAAACTTCTTTGAAAACAAAATGGGTTAGGAGCCCGACAAAAAAACCCGAATCACTTACCCTAAAATCAATTGACTAAACTCAAGAAAATTCAGAGGGCTGAAAGCCTGTTGCCCTGGTAACATTGCTGCTTGGCCTTCAATACAAATGTTTCAGTTCTGGTACTCAAGATGCACTTGCACTTTCTAAAACGCCTAAGAACAGAAAAGGATTGCCTTTTAATGGGACGGTGCAATGCTTTCTCTGCTCAACATTCTGCAATTTGACAATTTCACAAGCACCAAATTCTAACATTCTACTTTTCAATCCACAATTACTCAGCTCAACTTTGCAACAAGAGCTAAAGCAAAAATATATCTGAATTCGGATGCCACACCAACGTTTTTTCATGGATCGTTCAGTGTCCCATTCACTTCACGTAGAAGTCCATCCGAATTTCAAATGGCATCTAATAATAGTCCAACCTTCTGAAGATAAATTCCTGCTTATCATTGACACATTCTGATCCATTGTTCCCAGATTCTGATTTTTTTAAAATTAATTCATGGTACACGGGTGTCACTGGAAGGACAGGATTTATTGCCCATCCTTAGTTGCTCCTTGAGAAGATGGTGGTGAGCTGCCATCTTCAATTGCTGCAGTCGTTGTGCTGTGGCTTGACCCACGATGCCATTAGGGAAAGAATTCGAGAAGATTGACCAAAGACAAAGAAGGAATGGCGATATGTTTCCAAATCAGGATGGTGAGTGGCTTGGAGGGGAACTTGCAGGTGGTGGTGTTCCCATGTATCTGCTACCCTTTTAGAGGGAAGTGGTTATGGTTTTGGAAGGTGCTGTCTAAGGATGTTTGTTTAAATTCTCTGTGGTGGAGAAAGTGGATGTTTGTGGATGGTTTGCCAATTAAATGGGATGCTTTGTCCTGGATGGTGGTAACCTTCTTGGAGTACAATGTTAGCAAGTGTGAGGTTATCCACTTTGGCAGAAATAATAGTAGGAGGGATTACTATTTAAAGGGCGAAAAGCTGCAGCATGCTACGGTGCAGAGGGACCTGGGGGCCCTTGTGCATGAGTCACAAAAACCCAGTCTGCAGGTGCAGCAGGTGATCAAGAAGGCGAATGGGATGCTGGCTTTAAAGCGAGGGGGTTAGAATATAAAAGCAGGGAGGTCTTGCTGTGACTGTACAGGGTACTGGTGAGGCCGCAGTTGGAGTACTGTGTGCAGTTTTGGTCACCGCACATGTGCAAGGATATTTTGGCCTTGGAAGGAGTGCAGAGGAGGTTCACTAGGCTGATACCGGAGATGAGGGGGTTGAACTATGAAGAGAGGCTGAATAGACTGGGTCTGTACTCGTTGGAGTTTAGAAGGATGAGGGGGGATCTTATAGAGACATATAAGATAATGAAGGGGATGGATAGGGTAGAGGTAGAGAGATTTTTCCTGCTCAGAAAGGACAGCAGGACTAGAGGGCACAGCCTCAAGATAAGGGGGGTGCAGTTTAGAACGGAGTTGAGGAGGAACTTCTTCACTCAAAGGGTGGTGAATCTCTGGAATTCTCTGCCCATTGAAGTGGTGGAGGCTACCTCACTAAACATATTTAAGACACGGGTAGACAGGTTTTTGGTAGGCAAGGGAATTAAGAGTTATGGGGAGAAAGCGGGAAAGTGGAACTGAGCCGCTTCAGATCAGCCATGATCTTATTGAATGGCGGGGCAGGCTCGAGGGGCTAGATGGCCAACTCCTGCTCCTATTTCTTATGTTCTTATGTTCTTGAGCTGCACCCATCCATGCAAGTTACGGAGTATTCCATCACACACCCAACTTGTGATTGTAAATTGTGGACAGGTTTTGAGGAATCAGGAGTTAAGCTACTTGCCGAAGTATTCCTAGCATCTACTCTGCCCTTGTAGCCACGGTGTTTATAGGATGATTCCAGTTCAGTTTATGTTCAATGGAAACTCCCAGAATATTGACGGTGGTGGATTGAGTGATGGTTACACCATTGAATGTCAAGGGGTGGTTGTTCGCGTGTTTCATATTGATGATGGTCACTGCCTGGCATTTGTGCTGGAACTTTCCAATCCATCGTGCCCAGATTCTGATCCATTGTTGGAATATTCCAATTGATTGTCTGTTGATTCTGATTCATTAATGTAACATCCCAATCCATTAATCCAAGATTCTGATTCATCGTTGTAACATTCCAGCCTGTTGTCCCCAAATTCTGATATGAACATAAGAACAAAGAACTAGGAGCAGGAGTAGGCCATCTGGCTCCTCAAACCTGCTCTGACATTCAATAAGATCATGGACGATCTTTCATGGACTGACCTCCACTTAACCCACATGCTTACCATCATACTCAATCCAATTGTTGTCCAAAAATGCATCTATCCTTACCTTAAAAACTTCCAATGAGATAGCCCCAACTGCTTCCCTGGGCAGGAAATCCTCCAGATTCACAACACTTTGGGTGAAGAAGTTCCTCCTCAACTCAGTCGTCAATCTGCTCCCCCTTATGCTGAGGCCATGTCCTCTAGTTCTCGTTTCACCTGCCAGTGGAAACAACTTCCCTCTTCTATTGTATCTATTCCCTTCATAGTCTTATATGCTTCTATTAGGCCTCCGCTCATTCTTCTGAAATTTATTGAATATAATTCCAGGCTACTCAATTCTCTCCTCATAACTCAACACTCTCAACTCTGAAATTAAACTCATGAATCTCCTCTGCACCCCCTCCAGTGCCAGAATATCTTTCTCAAGTAAGGGGATCCATTGTTGCATCGTTCCAATCAATTGTTCCCTGATTCTGATCCCTCCTCTCCCTCCCAGTTAGCTGCAAACCTCATTGCAAAAGATTACAAATGGAATCCCTTTATCCCAGACATCCAGACAATCCTGACTATCGGCCCTCAATATGGTCTTTAAAGTTTCCTGCCACTGTCCTGCGATGGTACACAGTCGAGTAAAATTGCTTTACTCCTGAACGATCAAGAACTTCCCTGAATAACCTTGAAGTAAAATTTGATCCTTGATCTGACTCTAAATCTGAGGGTAGTCCGCATCAAGTAAAATATTTAAGTAACTTCTCTACAACCTCTGACACGCTGAGCATTCATTTGCATCTTTTCAGCTTCAGTTGTGGTTTCCTCTGTCAGCTCAACAAACCTCAGTGGATTCTTGTGTTTGACTGTGTCTGTCTTCCTCATGCTTCCCTTAAGCGACCAACACTGCGAATTGGTTTATCCAACTTTATTGCTGCCAAATCATCTGAGGCCATTTTATTTCTCTGTTACCCTCATGGCTTTCCAATTTAATCAGTGGGAAATTATTTTTCATCACCCCCAATCAGATCTTCATTGCCCTTACCGCCTGAGAATCTTTCTTTTCCCGAATTTCTATCCCTCTCAGACTGAGATTGATAATTGGAAGCCAAACTTTGATTGATGAAATAGCTCAGAATCATTTGCCTTTTCTGCTGCTAATCTCGCAGTTTGAAACTTCAGCTCTCCTGCAGGAGTTCGCATTCCTGGGGAAGTGAATTTCTAAACTCCAGCAAGGTAACCATTTCACTAAGAGCTTCATACGTCTGGTCTATTTCAACTGTCAAATGTACCTTGTTTGATCTTTTCAACTTCTGTGCATGTTTGGCCAGGTTCTTCCTCAGATTTCTAAACTGTTTTCTATAGGCATCTGATGCCATTTCATGTGCACTTATGATGGCATTTCCACCTCATCATAACCCCCATTTATCTCCTCTGATTGTATCACAACAACCCTCACTATCTCTCTGACTCACTTCTTAGAACATAGAGGCATAGAACATTACAGCGCAGTACAGGCCCTTCAGCCCTCAGTGTTGTGCCGAGCTATGTCCAATCCCAAGATCACGCTATCCCACTCCCTATCATTCTGGAGTGCTCCATGTGCCTATCCAATAACTGCTTGGAAGTTCCTAAAGTGTCTGATTCCACTATCACAGCATGCAGTCTATTCTACGCCCCAACCACTCTTTAGTAAAGAATCTACCTCGGACATCCCTCCTGTATCTCCCACCACGAACCTTATAGTTATTCTTTTGAATCAACAATAAGCACACAGAATGTGGCCATTTTATTTGTTTAGCTACTTTTTCAAACGAAATGGAAAAAGGCTTCTGCATCCTTCTCATCAGATCTTGACAATGCTTGATCAGATTTTATCAGATCCCCACAAGGATTATATATATGATGGGTTTGCCCTTCCTCACTGTCCTCATCGCTGATCCCAACTTTTACCTTGACCTCCACCACTATAGCAGACACTCACTTTTCAGTTCCAGTTTCCAAAGTTTAAATACTCTCTCTTCTTCCCTTTCTCTTGCTGTTTGTTCATTCCCTGTCTTTTCTCCTTGCAATTCAAACCTTTTCATTTGTAATTGAATTCCAGGCATTTAAAATGATCGCAAATGTGTTTCTGGCCAATTTAAATGCTGATGCATCACTGTAATTATCTCCGCACTCCTCACCCCTTCAGGTTACCTCAGCTGCAGTGTTTTTGACAATTCCAATAGTTTTGCTTCAACCACCTGTTGTAAACCATGCCCAGTGACTCGTTCTACGTCAGGGAAATCCTTAGCCATTGAAGTAGCACATATTCCTACTAGAACATAGCATGTAGAACATGGTAAAATTGGGAAAATACTGCATTCTTCACTGTCTTCACCATTCACATTGGATACAACGATAAGGGTAAAATTCACTCTTCCCAAACTGTATGTCCCACTCTGAGTTCCCTCAGTGCAATTGGAATATTCTTGATTTTACAATATACATTCCATGTGAGGCATTGAGCCCAACGGTAAAACATTATACCCTCTCAAAGGATATTACAGAATTTCTATCCTCCATACAATTGGAGGTACATCCCAAATCCAAACCACTCACTGAGTACTACTGAGTTTCTTGATGTAATCTCTGCTGACACAGGACATAGAACAGTACAGCATAGGAACAGGTCCTCTCGTCAGCGATGTTGGGATGAATGTGATGCCAAATTAAACAAATCCCTTCTGCCTCTCCTGGTCTCATATCCCTTTGGTCCTTGAATATTCATGCGCTTATGTCAAAACCCCTTAAACGCCCCTATCTTTTCAGCCTCCACAATCACCCCTGGCAGGACGTTCCAGACCCCTACCACTCCCTGTGTAAAAGATCTTAGTAAGAAGTCTCACAACACCAGGTTAAAGTCCAACAAGTTTATTTGGTAGCACAAGCCCAAAGCTTTCGGAGCACTGCCCCTTCATCAGGTGAGTGGGAGTCCTGTTCACAAACTCAATTTACAAAATAAAGTTTGGAAGGCGAGTCTTTACAGGTAATCAAGTCTTAAAGGTACAGACAATGTGAGTGGAGAGAGGGTTAAGCACAGATAAAGAGATGTGTATTGTTTCCAGCCAGGACAGTTAGTGAGATTTTTTCAAGCTCGGACAAGTTGTGGGAGTTACAGATACAGTGACACGATCACACGATCCTGGTTGAGGCTGTCCTCATGTGTGCAGAACTATCAGTTTGTGCTCAGCGATTCTGCATTGTCATGTGTTATGAAGGCTGCCTTGGAGAATGCTTACCCGAAGGTCAGAGGCCGAATGCCCATGAACATAGAACATAGAACATTACAGCGCAGAACAGGCCCTTCGGCCCACAATGTTGCGCCGACCAGTTTTTTGAAAAAAACACTGACCCACTAATCTAAACCAATCCCTTTTCGTCCATAAACCTATCCACAGATCTCTTAAATGCCCCCAAACTAGGCGCATTTACAACTGCAACAGGCAGGGCATTCCAATCCCTCACCACCCTCTGGGTAAAGAACCAACCCCTGACATCCGTCCTATAACAACCCCCCCTTAATTTAAAGCCATGCCCCCTCGTGCTAGCTTTCTCCATCCGAGGAAAAAAGCTATCACTATCCACCCTATCTAAACCTCTAATCATCTTATACGTTTCAATAAGGTCCCCTCTTAGCCTCCTTCTTTCCAGCGAAAACAACCCCAAATCCCTCAGTCTCTCCTCATAGGACCTCCCCTCCATACCAGGCAACATCCTGGTAAACCTCCTCTGCACCCTCTCCAAAGCCTCCACGTCCTTCCTGTAATGTGGGGACCAGAACTGCACACAGTACTCCAAGTGCGGCCGCACCAGAGTTGTGTACAGTTGCAACATGACGCTGCGACTCCTAAATTCAATCCCCCTACCAATAAACGCCAAGACACCGTATGCCTTCTTAACAACCTTATCTACTTGATTCCCAACTTTCAGGGATCTATGTACACATACACCGAGATCCCTCTGCTCCTCCACACTATTCAAAGTCCTCCCGTTAGCCCTATACTCAACACATCTGCTACTCCTACCGAAATGAATTACCTCACACTTCTCCGCATTAAACTCCTTCCGCCACCTCGCGGCCCAGCTCTGCAACCTGTCTAAGTCACCCTGCAAACTATGACACCCTTCCTCACAATCTACCACACCTCCGACTTTGGTGTCATCAGCAAACTTACTAATCCACCCAACTATACCCTCATCCAGATCATTAATAAAAATTACAAACAGCAGTGGCCCCAAAACAGATCCCTGAGGCACACCACTCGTAACCGAACTCCATGACGAATATTTACCATCAACCACCACCCTCTGTCTCCTATCTGCTAGCCAATTCCTGATCCAAGTACCTAGATTACCCCCAATCCCATACATCTGCATTTTCTGCAGAAGCCTACCATGGTGAACCTTGTCAAACGCCTTACTAAAATCCATATATACCACGTCAACTGCCTTACCCCTATCCACCTCTTTGGTCACTTTCTCAAAGAACTCAATAAGGTTAGTAAGGCACGACCTACCTGCTACAAAACCATGCTGACTGTCTCTAATCAATTCATTACTCTCCAAATAACTATAAATCCTATCCCTAATAATTCTTTCTAAAACCTTGCCCACAACAGAAGTAAGACTCACCGGTCTATAATTCCCGGGGAAGTCTCTGTTCCCCTTCTTAAACAATGGGACAACATTCGCTGTCCTCCAATCTTCCGGTACTATACCAGAGACCAACAATGACCTGAAGATCAGAGCCAGAGGCTCTGCAATCACCTCTGTAGCCTCCCAGAGAATCCTAGGGTAAATCCCGTCCGGACCAGGGGACTTATCTATTTTCAAGCCCTCTAGAATATCCAGCACATCCCCGGTATCAACTGCAATACTGTCTATTTTACACCCCTGCACCCCAGTGTCCTCCACAGCTACATTCATGTCCCCCTGCGTGAACACCGAAGAGAAATATTGGTTCAATGCCTCTCCAATCTCTTCCGGTTCCACACACAACTTCCCTCTACTGTCTGTAACTGGCCCTAATCTTGCCCTAACCAACCTTCTGTTCTTGACATACCTATAGAACGCCTTAGGATTCTCCTTAATCCTATCAGCCAAAGTCATCTCATGTCCTCTTTTAGCCCTTCTTAACTCCCTCTTCAACTCCCTCCTAGCCAATCTAAAGCTTTCTAATGCACTACCTGAGCCCTCAAGCCTCATCCGAACATAAGCCTCCTTTTTCTTCCTAACCAACGAATCAACTTTTTTAGTACACCACGGTTCCCTAGCCCTACCAAATCCTCCTTGCCTGACAGGGACATACCTATCACAGACCCGCAGTAGCTGCTCCTTGAAAAAACTCCACATTTCGGACGTTCCCAGTCCCTGTAATCTCCTAGTCCAACCTATGCTTCCTAATTCTCTCCTAATAGCCTCATAATTACCCTTCCCCCAGCTAAAACTACTGATCTGAGGTTCATGCCTATCCCTTTCCATCACTAAGGTGAACGTAACCGAATTGTGGTCACTATCACCAAAATGCACACCAACTTCCAAGTCTAGCACCTGGTCTAGCTCATTACCCAGCACCAAATCCAATATAGCCTCACCTCTAGTTGGCCTATCTACATACTGAGTCAAAAAACCTTCCTGCACACTTTGAACAAAAACTGATCCCTCAAACGAGCTAGAGCTATAGCAATTCCAATCAATATTAGTAAAGTTAAAGTCCCTGCTGAAGTGTTCCGCAACAGGAAAAGGACACTTCTGCCTGGTTATGGTCGTGCGCTGTTCATTCATTCACCGCATCTGCAGCGTATCAGGTAGGCAACATTGGCCAAGTCGCAAGAATATGTACTGTGTACCTGATGGATGGTATTCTCACGTGCGATGATGGCATCCGTGTTGATGATCTGGCATGTCTTGCAGAGGTTGCTGTGGCAGGATTGTGTGGTGTTGTGGTCACTGTTCTCCTGAAGGCTGGGTAGTTTGTTACAGACAGTGGCCTGTTTGAGGTTGTGTGTTGTTTGAAGGCAAGAAGTGGGGATGTGGAGACGGCCTTGGCAAGATGTTCGTCTTCATCGATAACATGTTGAAGGCTCCGGAGAAGATGTTGTAGCCTCTCCCCTCCGGGGAAGTACTGGATAACGAAGAGTACGCTGTCCACTGCGTCCCATGTTTGTCTTCTGAGGGGGTCAGTGCGGTTTCTCACTGTGACGAGTCAGAACTGTCGATCGATGAGTCGAGCACCATATCCTGTTCTTATGAGGGCTTCTTTCAACATCTGGAGGAGTCTCTTGCAATCCCCCTCATCTGAGCAGATCCAGTGTATACGGAGGGCTTGTCTGTAGGGGATGTCTTCTTCATCGTGTTTAGTGTGGAAGCTGGAGAAGTGGAGCATTGTGACAGTATCTGTGGGCTTGTGGTACAGTGAAGTGCTGAGGTGACCATCATTGATGGAGGTGCGGGTGTCCAAGAATGCAACTGATTCCAGAGAGTCATGCATGGTGGGATGGAACTTGTTAATGTCGTCATATAGTTGTTTCAGTGATTGTTTGCCATGAGTCCAAAGAAAGAAAGTGTCATCAATGTATCTAGTGTATAGCATCGATTGAAGTTCCTGTGCAGTGAAGAGGTTTTGTTCAAACCTATGCATTAAGATGTTGGCATATTGAGGTGCGAATTTGGTCCCCATGGCTGTTCTGTATGTCTGGATGAAGAACTGGTTGTTGAAGATGAAGATGTTGTGGTCCAGGATGAAGCGGCTGAGTTGTAAAATTGGATCTGGAGATTGGTAGTTTTCTGTGTTCGAGTTTTGAGGCAGTTGCAGCAATGCCATCATCGTGGGGGTTGCTGGTCTACAGGACCGAGACACCCATTGTGACAAGGAGTGCTCCTTGTTCAACTGCTCCATGTGTGCTAGGTTTCTGTTGGAAGTCTGTAGTGTCATGACAAAAGCTGGGGGTTCTTTGCACAATGGGTTTCAGGATGCCCGCAATGTAGCCAGAGAGGTTCTTACACAGGGTCCCATTACCCGAAATGATGAGAAGGCCTGGTGTGTTGGCCTTGTGCATCTTCAGTAGGCAGTAGAGATCTCCAACATGGGGAGTACGTGGGACGAGAGCAAGGAGGATGCTTTAAAGGTCCAGATCAAAGGTCTTGATCAGTCTGTTGAGTTGACCTCCAACCTCCTCAGAAGACAAACATGGAACACGGCAGACAGGGTACTCTTCTTCATCCATTACTTCCCCGGAGTGGAGAAGATACAACATCTGCTCCAGAGCCTTCAACATGTTATGAATGAACATCTCACCAACGCCGTCCCCACACCCCTACTTCTTGCCTTCAAACAATAGCACAACTTCAAACAGACCATTGCCCACAGCAAACTACCCGGCCTTCAGAAGAACAGTGACCATGACACAACACAACCCTGCCACATCAACCTTTACAAGACGTGCCAGATCATCTCACGTGAGAACACCATCCATCAGATACACAGTACACACTTTTGCAACTCGGCCAATGTTGTCTACCTGATACGCTGCAGGAAAGGATGTCCTGAGGCATGATACATTAGGGAGACCATGCACAAGCTACAACAACGAATGAGTGAACACCGCTCGACAATCACCAGGCAGGAATGTTCTCTTCCTGTTCGGAAACACTTCAGCAGTCACGGGCATTCCGCCTCTGATCTTGGGTAAACATTCTCCAAGGCAGCCTTCACAACACATGACAATGCAGTCACTGAGCAGAAACTGATAGCCAAGTTCCGCACACGAGGACAGCCTCAATCGGGACCTTAGGTTCATTTCACATTATCTTGCCTTGTCTTGTAAAATCTCATGAACTGTCCTGGCTGGAGGCAATATACAACTCTTTAACCTGGGCTTAGTTCCCTTTCCACTCACATTGTCTGTACATTTAAGACTTGATTACCTGTAAAGACTCGCATTCCAACTATTACCTTGTTTGCAGGGTACATTCTCACGCTAACACTTTAGCATTTAACCTCCATACACCCCTTTCATCAGGCATAGATCCCTGAGCTTTCCACCTTGCATGTTCTTCCCGAAGGGTTTCCCTATGTAGCTGTGAGATGTCTATCGGGGGTTCAATTTTAACTGAGGCAGCAGGCAGGGCTTCTCCCATTTCTAGGGCAGGTTGTTGGCCGCCTGGTTCCCCTTAAAAATGTGCCACTCCCGACTTTATTGTCTGGTTCTTTTCGGTGTGACTTTACCCTCAACATTGTGGCTTCTGATGGGAGCTCACTGGCCTCAAATAAGATTATAGAATATAGAAAAACTACAGCACAAACAGGCCCTTCAGCCCACAAGTTGTGCTGATGATATCCCTACCTACTAGGCTTACCTATAACCCTCAATCCTATTAAGTCCCATGTACTCATCCAGAAGTCTCTTAAGAAAGCCTATCAAATTTGCCTCCACCACCACCGACGGCAGCCGATTCCACTCACCACCCTCTGTGTGAAAAACTTATCCCGATATCTCCTCTGTACCTACTCCCCAGCACCTTAAACCTGTGTCCTTTCTTGTGACCTTTCCAGCCCTGGGAAAAAGCCTCTGAGAATCCACCCGATCTATACCTCTCAACATCTTATACACTTATAAGGGTAGGCTATTAATTTCTACTGGGTTGGTTTCGCTGAAGTAGGCAGGGGTCTTCTGCCTGTTAATTCCATTTACATAGATCATTTTATTCGTTATGGGAAAGGGTAGCTCCGTGATAGATATGGGGGGCTCCCATGTCCACCAGCATTTCACACTGTCTCCCTCTACTCGTGCAGACACGTAGATCCTACCCTCCTTTCTGCCCAGGCTTGCGGGGGCTGCCTCACGTCAGTTCCCGCCCTCCTTGGTAGGGGGAGGAGGGAAGGGTTGGCTCCTGCGTTTGCTCCAACAGGAGGCCTCAGTTTGGCCATCCTTATGACAGAACCGACAATTCGGCGCTTTCTTTCTACCTCCCTTTGGTGCTCTAGAGTCTCTGGCAAAGTGGCCTGGCTTTTCACAATTATGATGTGGAGATCCCGGCATTGGATTGGGGTAAACACAGTAAGAAGTCTCACAACACCAGGTAGGAATTCCACAGTGTCATGACAAAAGCGACATTACTGTCCTGTCTGGAGACAATACACATCTCTTTCAATGATGCTTAATGCGATCTCCACTCAAATTATCTGCACCTTTAAGGCTTGATTAGCTGTAAAGACTCGCATTCTAATCAGTATTGAATAAACTGAGTGTGTGTGTCTTTACATCCCCTGTTTGTCATCAGAACTCTTCACTCACCTGACGAAGGGGCAGGGCCCCGAAAGCTAGTGGTGTTTGCTACCAAATAAACCCAGTGGACTTTAACCTGGTGTTGTGAGACCCCTTTTAACAACCGGCCTATGGCTGGGAGCTAGAGACAGGTGCCTCATTTTCCGTATGTCTCCAGGCGTCTTTCAGTCTCTCATCACAGATGAACAGCGACTGTAATTTGACCCATCCTATTAAGTTCAGTAATCTATCCCGGCTCTCTGGTCACGGCCATTCAACCAGACCCAGAAACAGATCCTGGGTTTTGGCACCAATTTGTTGTAGGTAAATAATACATCTCAGACTAGTCATGAGTCAAAGTAAAGCAGGTTTATTTCAAAAGCTTTTGGGAGACGCCTGGTTTCGAAAGCGGTCACCAGACTTCTCACCGAATACAAGTAAGAATAGAGTTTTATACATCCCAGGTCCCGCCCTTAACAACGTCTGCAGCTCTCCAAGCTGTCTGTCATGTTTCCCACCTATCCTGTAGTTATTGCTGCCTTGGCAGTTTCATCCTTTGCATAATCCATGCATAGTCCATGCGTAGTATGTGTAGGCTGCAACTGTCTCTGCTCTGTTCCTCTGTTGTGATTAGCTGTTATCCGCATCGCGATACCTATGGTTTGTTTATCCAGCGTACAAAGTTACAAGCTGCACAAATAATACATCATCTGGCATACAAGGTGACAGGGATACAAAAACAAGTCTTGCAATCCTTTTTTTTTGCAAACCTCTAAGTGTTACAAAGCTCATTAACCCATTCCCTACTTCACCCCCCCAATACAGCAACAACATTTGGAACTATTTACAAACAAATTGTACATTTTTCTACATTTATTTCACACAGGCTTGGTACAGAATCCACAGCATATTTTCAATATGGTACAACCCATAGTTGAAACTTCACCCAGACGTCCATCTTACAAAGGCCTGATCGGGGGTGGGGAGGGGGCGGAATGACAATCCCTTGGGTGTTGATTCCTGGGTAGAACCCATAGTTGAAACTTCACCCTTATGTCTATCTTACAATGGCCTGATCAGGGGGTGGGGTTGGGGTGGTGCGGAATGACAATCCCTTGGGTGTTGATTCCTGGGGACTTTTTAAGACCCTCTCTGGTGTGTGTGCTCTTGGTGAACCCCCCACGTTTGCTCTTCTTCCCCACATCGTCAGTCATCGATGTTGAGTTCCCTGTACCCTTCACGATTGGAGGATCTGTTAATTCCAGGCCTCGATCTTCAGATGCCTCCACTGGCATTGTTAGGAACGCTTTCAAATTTACAGCTGGGATCCCAAACCTTCTTGTAGGACTGCGAGCACTTGGTTTGCGCCATACTAATTCCTCCCGTGTTTCCACCATGTAAGATTGTGACGCCTTGACTGCAATAGTGGCTGTAAATTCACTTCCACCCTCCCCCAGAAGTGAATCCCATAAGTGTAGGGGTGGCACAGATCCACACTAGGTCACAATGCTGCCACACAACGCCAGGGACCGGCATTCCAATTCCTTCTCGGATCACTGTCTGTGCGGAGTTTGCACGTTTACTCCTGTCCCTGCGTGTGTATCCACTGGGTGTTCCAGTTCGCTCCCTGAATCGAAAGGCATGCTGGTTTGGTGTTTTTTTTTCCATGCTAAATTCTCCCTTGGTGTTCTCAAACAGGCGCTGGAATGTGGCAACTAACGGATTTTTACAGTTACTCATTGTAGTGTCGATGTCAGCCTGCTGTGGCAATGGTCAATAAGCTTGATTTGTTTACTTTCAATGTCCCCTTTCAGGGGCTGCCCTGTGCCACACTTGAAAATATTATCCAGCTCCTGCTTGATCATGCTGCCAGTCTTGGAGCCCAGGCTCGGACAGACCAGCAAGTGAGTGTACATCATTTTCCATTTCATAGAATCCCTTGAATGCAGAAGGAGGCCATTTGGCCATTGGGCCTGCACCCACAAGTTTCCCACCCAGGCCAAATTCCTGTCAATCCATATATATTTACCCTGCTAACCACTCTGACCAATGGACAATTGATTGAACCAATTCAACCCATCTCTCACATTGGGAGGAAACTGGAACACCCGAAAGAAACCCATGCAAACACAAGGAGAATGTGCAAAATCCACACAGACAGTGACCCAAGCTGACCCAATTTATCCCAGGTCTCTGGTGCTATGAGATAGCAGCGCGAGCCATTGTGTCACCATGCTGACATATGTGTGATCCTCTCCTCTGCAGAGTCCCCAGTGACAAAGCAGTAGATCATCACTTTATTCGCTTGACTGACGCAGAGCTCAGCTGAAGTCCTGAAGTTGAACGTCTGTCAAAGTTACAGAGCAGACTTAAAAGAAAACATTCTATAAACAAAGAGATCATTCCCCCCCTCTAACTTGCTCTGCCCTTTAATTAGGTTGTGGCTTAAAATAGGTGGAGGACACTGATAGACTCGTACCATTGTCTGGAAGACATGCTGGTTTGGGGCATTGGTCATGCTAAATTATCCCTCAGTAAACCCGAACAGGCTATCAGAGTGTGGCGACTAGGGGGTTTTCACAGTAATTTCATTGTAGTGTTAATATAAGCCTATTTGTGATGCTACTGAAATGAACTTAAACTTAAACCAGTCAGTCAGTGGTTTAACTTCAAAATTGGTTAAAACTTTAATCAGTCAGTCAGACTGCAATTTGTCTGTGCTGGTAATGAGCAACTGGGGGCAGCTCAATAAATGACCAGCCCTGTCGTCAGTCGGGTACTAAATAATAGGATTGAGGGAGGCTGCTTGGCAGAGAATAGAAGCGGGTTGATGGAAGTTGCTTTACTCGTTCAGGAATTGAAGTGTTGTTGCAAAAGGGTAATTCACCACTCCCTTGACCTGTTTCCTGAACTTGGACTGAGTCACTCCATAAATAAAAACGTGTGTGCAATAACTCAAATTCTGAACCATGTATCCAACTTGTGAAAATGTATATTCAGGAATATTCAGGAATTGTGAACAATTCCTGTTATGTTATAGTATAAGAAATCTATAACATACAGTGATCATAGGGGAATGAAGCTGTCATATTATGACAGGAGTAAAATCACAGATTTCTTTCTGCTCTCCATCTCTGGGCTACTGCGATTCACCCCTCCACCCCCTTATTCTGACCACTCTGTCCCTTCTGGACCCCATTCATCATTAAAATATGTCGAACAGTCAGGGCATTAATCAACAGAATGGTTTAAACAAATTGGATCAATAGCGGAAAAATCGTATCAAGCCAGTCAAATCCCACCCATTCCGGTCTGTGTAATACCTTGGTTTAAAAGGACAGAACCACTGTAAATTGACAATTATCTCTTCAGTTTCCAGGGCAAAGTTACAAGGAGATGTTTTTTAAAACAGAGCAGGATGCTGGTTGTTCCCAGAATGGCCACCTCAGTTTTCCCAGTGCAATATATGTTTTTCAGCTGCTGGGAACAGATGGCTATACACTGGTTAAAGGAGAAACTGACAGTGAACCAGGCTGATCTGTGTGTGGCTGCACTATTCAGGGTGGTGAGAACACTACACAAAGTGGTGATATGTAGGAAACTAGGCATTCATTATGATCATGGCTGATCATAAACTTTAACATCATGATTCCGCCCCCCACTTCCTCCATATCCCTTGATCACTTCAGCCCCAACTGCTATGTATAAATTCTTCCTGAAATCTCCAAAGGTTTCAGCCTCAATTATTTTCTGTGGTAATGAAGTCCATAGATTATCTGAGTGAACAAATTACACCTCACCTCATTTCTAAAATATTGACCCTTTATTTTCAAACTATGGCACTAGTGCTCAACTCCGTCACCATCGTGAACATTCCTTCTGAATCTGCCCTGTCTAAACATATTAGAATTTTCTAAGTTTCAATGAGGTCCCATCTCACCCTTCTAATTTCCAATGAATGGAATTCTAAGTGGCTTAGTCTCTCTTCTCATCACAGATCCACCATCCCAGGAATAAGAATGGTAAACAATCACTGTGCAGCCTCTACAGCAGATATATATTCCTCCTCAAATGACACCAAAACTACAAAGAATATTCCAGGTGTGGCCTCACAAATGTCCTGTTCAATTGGAGTAAAACATATTTATTCATGTACTCAAATCCGCTTGCTATGAAAGCCAAGATATCATTTGCCTTGTTGACTGCCTGTTATACCTGTGCACTTATTTTCAATGACGATGCACATAGATACCAAGTTCTCACTGATTGTTTGCCCCTCTCAATTTAAGTTCATTCAGATAATAAAATGTCTTCTTATTATTGCTAACAAAGTGGAAAACCTCACATTTATCCACATTACACGGCAACTGCCATGCATATGCCCACACACACAGCCTGTTATATTGAAACATGTCTGCATGGTTCTCACAGCTTACCCTCCCACCTGACTTTGCATCATCTGTGAACTTGGACACAATACATTTAATTCCCTATGTCAAAACGTTCATATATAATGTGAACAGTTTGGGTTCTAGCACAGATCCCTGCAGTACCACACTGTCTACCAGTCAGACAAAGACTCATTTCTACCAACACGTTGTTTCCTCTCTGTTAGCCAGCTCTCTATCCAAATCAAGGCATTATCTGCAACGCATACTCAACATCGCAGTCTGTTACATCAGACCTTGTTGAAAGACTCCTGAATGTCTAGATAAAGCACTGGTTCTCCTCACCGAACTCTACTAGTCACATCCTCCAAGAATTCCAATAGGTTCTTCAAACAAGATTTCACCTCTGTATATCCATGCTGACTTTGTCTGACTTTACCGCTGCCTACCAAGTGCTGAGTTATGATGTCCTTGAAAACAGGCTCTAGCAACTTCACCAATACTGATGTTATGTTCACAGGGAACAGTATATCATATTACTGAACGTATCTCTGCAAAATCGTGACATGTAGATCAGTCACTGAGTAACAGCATAGAGCAGCTGACACATAGATTTTGACAACTACACTTCCCATGAATCCCAATAACTCCAGGTGGTATATTTTCTTCACCATTTGAAATTCCAGATACATTTTCAGCGTGAAGTAATGTGCTCCTTCACTCTGCAGGTACTCTCTGTTTTATCTGCATGGTGATACATTCCCAAAGACTTTCACATATACCCTGTGGTATCCCCTCTGGGATACTGGCTTTGCAAAATCGCTCATCTTCAAGTTTCTTCAAATCAGCAAACACGTGGCAACTTTGATTGAGGTTGTGGAATATATTTATTACTGAGATTGAGTTGCTGTCTTTCAAAGAATGGATAATGCTGATTACATTTATTAATTTGTAATATTAGAGGCTGTGTTACACACCAAAGTTACTGACATCTGAAACACAATTCTCAAAATCCCACGGCTCAGTGTTGTCTTTCACCTGTCTGTGACCTTCCAATCATTCAATTCCAAATGTTAGAGGGTCTCTCCGGGCTGTTCCACTCTATCCCGGGATGTAGTTCCCATCCTTAACTCTGGAAATCCACGCAATCCATCCAAGTCCGATAATTGTGACTCCAATTTCAGAATTAATCTGTTAAGGATTCAGGAACGTGCACCACAACAACTGAATCTATCCCCTCCAGCTCCATTTTTCCCAGCAACAACAGAGAAGATGTCCTGAACCGGGGCACCAGTCAGGCAACACAGCCTTGGGGACTCTCCATGCTGGCCACAGAGGAAAGTGTCTATTCCTCCTGTCAAACTATCCCCATTTACAACAACCTTTCCCTTTCCTCCTCCCTCTTGAATGGCTCCCTGAACCACAGTGCTATGGTTAAGTTGCTCATCCTCCTTGCAGCCCTCATCCACGTCCGCAAAGGTCACACATCCGTTTCTTTCATCATTTGAAGGACATTGGTGTCCCTGGCTGGCCAGCATTTATTGCATGTCCCTAGTTGCCCTTTGAGGGCATTGAGAGTCAACACCATTGATGTGGCTCTGGTGTCACATGTAGGCCAGACCAGGTAAGGTCGGCAGGTCTCATTCCTTAAAAGGACATTAGTGAACCAAACAGTTTTCTGGATTAATAGTCGAGTGACAATACCATTCGTTCATCATCTACACTGAGACAAGCCCAAGGGCTGAGGCTCCTTCAACACTACCTCCTGGGTTCATCACCAAGACTTGCTTGGAGTCACACTCTCCTGTCCCTGATCACTCACCAAATGTGATGTAGTTATTCTTTGGGATGTGAGCACCTCCTGAAACACAGTGTCTCGCTAACTCTCCGCTCCCTAGTGTGCCACAGCGTTCAAAGCTCAGACTCCACCTCATCAAATCTGAATTGGTCTTCCTCGAGCAACCAACATTTCCTACAGATGTGTACACAAGCAAACACAAATGGGACCGCGAGCTCCCACATCATGCAAGTACAACACATTACCTAGACCTGCCTCTGTATTTTATCTACTTTTTATATGTTTTTAATCTTGTTGTAATTTTCTACTTTGAGCTATGTTCTCAATAAACGTCACAGAAAGTATCCCACCAGCAAAAATCTAAATCTGCTTGAATCTGTAAGGATGGGAAAAGGGCATATCTTTCATTCATTTTTGGGAAACAGAGTTCTCAGGATAGCCAGCATTTATTGCCCATTCCGAGTTGATGTTGGAGAGCGGTTGGGAGTTAAACACATTGCTGTGACTGTGGAGCCACATGTAGGCCAGACCAGGCAAGGACGGCAGATTTCCTTCCCTAAATGATATGAGTGAACCAGGTGAGTTTTCTCAACAATCAACAATAATTTTCTGGTCATCAGCAGATTTTTAATTCCAGATATTTTTTATTGAGTTCAAATTCCACCAGCTGCCATGTTGGGATTCGAGCCCAGGTTCCCAGAGCATTAAAAATATCGGGATCTTTCCTGATGCTCTGACATCAACAAGGAGCTGCTCAGAAAATTCCCGCAGTGTTCCTTCCGAGGACTGACTCACCAATCAGCTGCTTCCATTGGTCCCACAACATTTTCTGAACATTTAATGTCTGGCCGACACCTGCTCACACTGGACCTGATGGTAAGGCAGTAAGCGACACAAGACAGAGCAATACATCGCCAGCCACTTCCCTAAACTCCCACACTTAGCCCAACTCTCAGAGTTTCACTCTTTGTAGCTTGCACTCTGTGGGCAGATTTAACAGGCCCAGTTCGGAAGTTTATATTTGTGCCTGAACCTGTTTGAAGCCATTGCACCCCTTCCCATCTCGGTCTGAGTAACTGCCAAGGGCTCATCCCCAGTTTCCCTTGCTGAGAGGGCAATTAAGTGTCCTGATCATGTAAGGGCGACAGATTTCCTTCCCTGGGACATTGTTGAACCAGATAAAACCTGTTTAAATAAGTTTAAAGCACTTTTGTAGCAAGAACTTACCTTGTTGAACTGTTTAAATCATTTAAAAGCATTTTTGCGGGCTTTTTGTATTTATCGCTTTAAGAATTCTAAGGGCATGGATTTCAGGGAGTTGAGGGGGAGCAGGCTTTAAAACAGCGCCAGGTTTAAAAGGACACCTGGTGTAGACAGCGGGCAACGTCGGAGCGGACAGCGGAGTGAGTGGGAAGCAGAGTGAGCTATTAGGGCTTTGGATCAAAAGGGCTTGGGAGAAAAAGGACCAGGTAAGTTCGTGTGGAAATTTTCAATGCTACTACAGTGAATAATGGAGGGGCATGTGCGCCGTACTTACGTACGGATATTTTGGCCTTGGAGGGAGTGCAGAGGAGGTTTACTAGGCTCATACCGGAGTTGAGGGGGTTGAACTATGAGGAGAGGCTGAATAAACTAGGCCTGTACTCATTAGAGTTTAGAAGAATGAGGGGAGATCTCATTGAAACATATAAGATGATGAATGGGATGGATAGGATAGAAGTGGAGGGACTCTTCCCGCTCAGAAAGGACAGTAGGATTAGGGGGCACAGCCTCAAGATAAAGGGGGGTGCGGTTTAGAACAGAGTTGAGGAGGAACTTCTTCACTCAAAGGGTGGTGAATCTCTGGAATTCTCTGCCCGTTGAAGTGGTGGAGGCTGCCTCGCTAAATATTTTTAAGACGCGGGTTGATGGGTTTCTGATAAGCGAGGGGATTAAAGGTTAGGGGGAGAGGGCGGGAATGTGGAACTGAGCCACGACAGATCAGCCATGATCTTATTGAATGGCGGGGCAGGTTCGAAGGGCTAGATGGCCTACTCCTGCTCCTATTTCTTATGTTCTTATGTTTTCTGAACTCCAAATATAATTATTTTAATCCCACCATCTGCCGTGATGAGATTGGAACCCGTGTGCCCAAAACATTAGCTGAGTTTCTGTATTAATAGTCTTGTGATAAAACTATCAGTCCATCTTTATAAGGCCCTTGTCAGGCCTCACTTGGAGTACTGTGCGCAGTTCTGGCTGCATCACTATGGGAAGGACGTAGAAGCTATTGAAAGGGTACAAAGGAGATTTATAAGGATGTTGCCTGGACTGGGAGGCATGCCTTATGAAGATAGGCTGAGGGAGCTGGGACTCTTCTCCCTGGAGAGACGAAGGTTGAGAGGTGACCTGATAGAGGTTTATAAAATGTTGAGAGGAATAGATAGGGTGGATTCTCAGAGGCTATTTCCCCGGGTTGAAATGGTCGCTACGAGAGAACACAGATTTAAGGTGTGGCGAGGCAAGTACAGAAGTGATGTTAGGGGTAAGTTTTTCACTCAGAGGGTGGTGAGTGAATGAAATCGGCTGCCGTCAGTGGTGGTGGAGGCGAACTCGCTGGGGTCTTTTAAAAGACTCCTGGATGAGTATATGGAATTTAATGGGATTGGGGGTTATAGATAGGTCTATGGATTGGTAGGTATTGATGTGAGCGGCGCAACTCGTGGGCTGAAGGGCCTGTTTGTGCTGTAGTGTTCTATGTTCTATGTTCTATCATACCCACATCCTGAGTATACAGACCCTGAGTTCCAGTAACCTCGATACACCATTAGTCTGCAGACCTCCCTGATTGGATAGCATTAACTGGCTCAATCAGGGAATTCATATTCCAATAGGTCCAACTGATGGTTATCATTAAAGTCACTAAATAAATCTCTCTGTCGCTTTCTGTCTTCTTGTGCATCTCTCTGTGTGTCTCTGTCTCTGTCTCTCTCTGTATGTTGTTCTGTGTCTCTTATTGTCTCTCTGCATCTCCCTCTTTCTCTCCCTCTATACCCTCTTCTTTTGTCTCTCCTGCTCCCTTTTAATCTCACTCTCCTTGCCCCGCTCTGTCTCCATGTCCCTCCCTCTCTGTCTCTGTCCCACTTTTCTTATCTCTCTCTCTCTCTCTCTATGCCTTTCACTGCCATTTGCTCTTGTTGTGTCCATTGTATGTGATAGGTCTCATTCTTTTCCATTTGTTCCCGTTCTCTCTGTTACACTCTTCTCTGACTATTTATCTCTGCCCTCCTTTCTGTCTCCCGTTCCCTCTTCGTTGCCCTTTTCCTTCCTTATTACATCTTCCCATGTGTGTCCTGTCTCCCTTTCTCATTCCCTGTCCATCAGCCCTGCCATTTCCCCCTCTATCCCTGTTTCTTTCGGTCTGAGAAAACCCCTCACTCTCTCTGTCCTTCATCTCTGTTTGTCTCTCTGTGTCTGTCTGTTTGTTTCCCTCTCCCTGTTGAAAACTATTTCAAATGCTGTCTCTCTTCATGTCTTTGAGCCCTTTCGTCCCTCTACCTATCTTTGTCTCTCTATCACTCTCACTGTTGCTTTCACTGCCCTCTCTCTCTCTCTCTCTCTCTATCTGTTACTCTTTCTCTCTTTGTGAGGCTGTTTGTTGTTTAGAGTTTGAATGTCCAATAGGAAGAGTCAGGGATCTTGTGGTTGCAGTTACTTCTGAGGCTGTAATGAGATGAATAATTGCAGTAAAGGGATGTTTGAGCAGAATTATTAGCTGCTGTCTGAAATGAGTCTGTGTCACAGCATAAATGGCAGTGTTTGTACAGCAACTCAAGAGTTGCAGCATGAAACCCAATTCCAGAACAAAATAATCTAACACTACCGACTTATATCCCAAATAATCCATCCGATTCCATATTGAATAAACCATTAATATTGACCATAACAGAATGAAATTGGCTGAGATAACAAACAGTAAAATGATGGATTTCCTTCGACTCTCCATCTCTGGGTCTCTGGAATTCTCCCCACTGTTGTGACACCGGAGTCTCCTGCGGGCTCTGCTGCTCACTAAAATGTGTCGGACAGTGAAAGCATTCAGCAGCAGAATCAGGGCGAATGGGACACACGGGGTTAAAATGAAGTGGAGGAACTCGATTGTACTCCAGATCACAGATTTCATAACATCCCATGCGACAGCACAAAACCAGGGATCGTTCATCAGATGATATCCATTTAAAAACATAAAATACCAGAAAATGTTCTTTAAACAGCTCAGCACCGTCACTGTTCCCAGAACCACAGCCGCCGATTTCTCGCTGCAATATTTACTTTTCAGCTTGGGGCAGCAAATGGCCACAAATCGATCAAAGGTGAAAGTGACGGTGAACCAGACAGAACAGTCAGTGGCTGCGTAAAGCAGGACAGCGTGGATATTACACACAGGAACCAACACCAGGAAATAAAACTGTTCCCAATAAACAATGGGAATGTGTCTCAATGCAAGGTCAAGGATAACGACCAGCAGATCCCCCACCGACATGGCCACCAGGTAACTAGTAACACATTTGGACAGACCACAATCTCTGTTTGTCAGTGTCACAATTGTGATTATGTTCACTGTTAGGAAGGAAGATTAAGATTAAAATTAGACATCATTCAGGGGAAGATTTGACAATTTAGACTGAGGATAGGTGAAAATAAAAACAATGTCCACACATACAAAATAACTTTTTTTAAAAAATCCAGCTCGTCTTTTGGAGTGTCGGGGGAAAGAGGAGCATCCAGAAGAAACCCACACAGACATGGGGAGAAGCTCCAAACTCCACACAATAAATGACCCAAATGAGGAATTGAACCCAGGTCCCGGACGCTGTGAGTCAGCAGTGCTAACCACAGTGTCACCATGCTGCACCATGGCGACAACACAATGGTATACATTTGGGAGGGAGTTTTCAGAGGAGTTCACAACACTGATCCTCACTCAGCTACATGGAAATAGTCCTTCTACCTTGTGGGGGATTTGGTGGGTAAGAAGGCTGAGGGAGTAAACCCTGACAGAAATCCCTGTAGATGATAATCAGTCATCTCTCAGACAGCTCACTGACAACCCCTGCAGCAGAACTGGTACCAAACAGTGCTGGTTCGCCCTTGCCTCTGGCTCATACTAACAGTTGACAGAGGGAGATCCCGATGCCTTGACAGCACAGAATCTCTATTATATTTACCCTGGGCTGTACCCTGGAGAGGAGACCACAGCATTGTTGCCAAATTAGTACAACACAGGAAGAAATGGTAATTTCACACTCGGTTGGCACAGGACACAACTGCCAGGGTTTGCTTTCAAGTGTTTGAGAAAACTTCAGTGTTCAGTGAATAGTGACCGTCCATAATTCCCAGTGGGTTTGCTGCTGCCCCACTGTGGTCTACTGGACCAGTGAAGGTCAGTGAGTCCTCTCTTGGCAGGAAGGTTGACAATCTGTGCACCTGGTAGGAAAAACTCAACAAAGGCCGTTACCAAAGAAAAACCAAGCAGCCTGTCATAATGATAATGATCCAGTGAGAATGACATCCAATAATATGAAAGACATCAAAAGGTTTGTCATGGCACGAATCAATTCCAGCCTCCCAGATTGCCTTGATCCACTACAGTTCACCTACGTCCTCAAGTCAGGGGTAGGTTCTTTACCCAGAGGGTGGTGAGGGATTGGAATGCCCTGCCTGCTGCAGTTGTAAATGCGCCTAGTTTGGGGGCATTTAAGAGATCCGTGGATAGGTTTATGGATGAAAAGGGATTGGTTTAGGTTAGGGGGTCATTGTTTTTTAACTGGTCGGCGCAACATCGTGGGCCGAAGGGCCTGTTCTGCGCTGTATTGTTCTATGTTCTATGTTCAACATGTCCACACACGCCATCTCCCTGGCCCAACAGTCAACCCTGTAACACAGACTCATGTTTATCGACTACAGCTCAACGTTCAATACCATTATTCCTACTAAACTCATGTCCAAATCCGTGGCCTGGGACTTGGCTTCTGCCTCTGCAGTTGGATCCTGAACTTCTAACTCACAAACAGCAATAAATAAGGAGAGGCAACAACACCTCTTCCACAATCATCCTCAACAGCGGTGCCCGGCAAGACTGTGTCCTCAGCCCCTTACTGTATTCCTTATACGCCGATGACTCAATTTACAAGTTTTCTGATGACCCCAACATAGTGGGTCAGATCCCAAACAATGATAAGACTGAGAACAGGGAAGAGTTGGAGAATCTGGTGAATTGTTGTGACCACAATAATCTTTACCTCAGTGTCAACAAAGCAAATCTACTTCAGGAGGTATCATGGAGTACATGCCCCTATCTACATCAATGGGTTGAAGCTGAAACGGTCTAGATCTTCAGGTTTTAGGGCTCAGATCACCAGTAACTTTTTGTGTCCTTCCATGATGACACTACAGTTAAGAAAGCCCACGAATGCTTCTATCTTCTCAGAGGACTAAGGACATTTGGCAGGTCAGCTACGAGTCTCACCCACTTTTACAGATGCATCATAGATAATATTGTAGCTTGGTGTGGCTCATGCTCTGTCCCAGACCGCAACAAACTTCAAACTTGGTGAATGCGGACCAGTCCATCACTCAAATCAATCTCCAACTCATCAAATCTGTCTAAGCTTCTCGCTGCCTCGCAAAAACAGCCAGCATAGTTAGGGAATAATGCACCATGGATATATACTCATCCCACTAGTTCCATTAGAGATAAAAAAAAGCATGCCAACCAACTCATAGAAAAACTACAGTGCAGAAGGGGGCCATTGATCCATTGATAATCCTAGCCAGGCCCTATCCCCAAAGTCCCACATGTGTACCCTTCTAATCCCCCTAACATGCGTATCACGGGACACGAACTGTTAATTTAGCATGGCCAATCAACGAAATGTTGGACTATGGGTGGGAATCGGAGCATCCGGAGGAAATTCACACAGAGAATGTGCAAATTCCACACAGGCGTTGATCCAAGCTAGGAATTGAACTCATGTCCTTGGAGACATGAAACAGGAGTGCTAACCATGGTGCCACCATGCCGATGACTCAACAACAGCTTGTTCTTGCTGCCAGCAGGCGTTTGAATGGACCTATATGGCATTAAGTTGATCTTTTCCTCCACCCTAGCTATAACTGCATTACATTCTGCAATCTCTTATTCTCTATCCTTTGTCTGTAGAACACTCAACAAACAATCCTTTTCACCGTATACTAATATATGTGACAACAATAAGACAAATCAATTCAAATCAAACCCAACCAAATCAGTCTTTCACATCTCAAGCTGGAACATCAGCACGATGTGCCCTGGCCTTTCCAATGAACTTACGCAGATTGATGATGTGCACAGGATTGCTGTGATCGAGATAAATTTACAAGGGTCAATGTGACTCTGGGGAGCTGCGAGAAACTGGACCTGCTCAAAGTGAATGCTTTCCAGAGAAACACGATACGTTCTTGTAACAGGAGAAATCCCAACAGGCAATGTGTGAGAATGAAGCTGGTTTCAAAGTAAACAAAAAATCATCCCTGGTGATGATGGAATCCCGGGATCCCTGATGCTGTGAGACAGCTGTGCTAAACATTGTGCTCTACTGCCATCCTACAAGGTGTCCTGGAGACATCCAAGATCACGCCCAAGACGGCATCATCACTATGTCCATGATTGGAAATCATGATGATTGGAAATCAATCTGAGGGACAGGATTAATCTCCACTTTGAGAGGTAAGGGTTGATGAATAATAGTCAGCATGGCTTTGTCAAGTAGAGATCATGTCTGCAATTTGCTTGAATATATTTAGGAGGTGACTGCATAAGTAGATGAGGGAAGTGCAGTCGATGTAGTCTAAATGGGCTTCAGGGAAGAATTCCCGCATGGGAGACTGAACAGGAAAGTAATAGCCGAATGGATCGAGGGCAATTTGGTAAATTACATTCAAAATCGGCTGAGTGGCAGGAGGCAGAGGGCGGTGGTTGAATGTTGCTTTTGTGACTGCAAGCCTGTGTCCAGTGGGATTACACATGGATCAATGCTGGGTCCCTTACTGTTTGTATTGTACATTGGTGGTCTAGGCGTGAAAGCGTGAGGTATGAGCAGAACTTTCACAGGCACCGACCACAATCCCACCCAGCCCTATCCCCATAAAAATCTTCATTTAGACTGACAGATTGCCGGGGGGGGGGGGGCACGGTAGCACAGTGGTTTGCATTGCTGCTTCATAGCTCCAGGGTCCTGGGATCGATTCCCGGCTCGGGTCACTGCCTGTGTGGAGTTTGCACATTCTCCTAGTGTCTGTGTGGGTTTCCTCCGGGTGCTCCAGTTTCCTCCCACAGTCCAAAGGACTGCGGGTTAGGTTGATTGGCCATGCTAAATTGACCGTAGAACCATAGGTTAGAGGATTAGTGGGTAAAATATGGAGGGATATGGGGGTAGGGCCTGAGTGGGATTGTGGTCGGTGCAGACTTGATGGGCTGAATGGCTTCTTTGTGTACTGTAGGGTTTCTATGATTTCTATGACTTGCAGCTGTGTTCCCAACCATGTACCAAACCTATGTGGTTGCAAATACACAATTCAGATACACAAGTGAGATCTTGCTGTAAACAATAAAAATGGATTCTGCAGCCTGCTGACTGGGTGGGTGATAAGCAGTGAACTGCTATATGTTATATGTCGAGGGTAAAATGGATTCTGTCTCAATCTTTTACTCATGAAGGAATAGTGTTTGATGTCACATATCTATGAAAAGTCCCAGCACACAGAAGACATCCCAGCCCATGGGCCCTGAGACAATTGTCAGTGGCTGAAAGAAATAATAACTGGACACAGAGATTCAACAGAAACAAGAGCAGCAAACCGAGTACAGTAAATGACAGGGAAATCAACACAGTTAAACAGCCTTTCTAGCAAGAGAAACTGGACACAGGGGAGGGGACTTTACAGCCTCACTCTCCCCGAAGCTGGAAAATCCCTCCCGTGTTTAACAGACCCTCCCATGCTCTGCCCCTCGCATGCTCCGAATCCTTGGCGGTCAGGCCGGTAAAATTCCAGCCAGGGACTTACCCGGAACACCAACAATAGCCAGGAGGGGATAGTAAAAGCATTGAATCACGTGCAGTAGATATCGAATCCGACCAAATAATGTTATCCATGAGCCATCTTCAGTAAACCAAGAAATCCAGTATGATAAACTCCTGTCCTTGGTTGGAACATCAAAATCCATTGTTCCCAGATTCTGATCTATTGTTGTAACATTCCAATTGATTGTTCCCAGATTCTGATCCATTTTTGTAACATTCCAATTGATTGTTCCCAGATTCTGATCCATTGTTGTAACATTCCAATTGATTGTTCCCAGATTCAGATGCATCGCTGGGAGATTCCAATCCACTGCTCCCAGATTCTGATCTCTCCTCTCCCTCCCTCTCTCTTTCTCCACAGCCGCTGATCTCTGTTAGTTTGGAGTTGTCGCTCCCGCTGTCTCAATGAGACAACACATTGAACAGAATCCCTTATTAATAGAAGAGGGAAATCGTCCAGGCAGACTAATCGGATCCATGGAGACTCACATCAATTACAGTCACTAAACAAACAGCTTCACTTCACCCCGTTCAATCCAACACTTTTTATACCCAAAGCAGAATATTTACAGCCTAGATGGGGTGTTGACGGTCAGGGAAATTTGGAAACAATGAAGGGTCAAACCATAACTCTTTCAATATTCATTCGATATAACAGAGTCCCTCTGCTCGGCTTCATTTCGAGAGAGATAGAATACAACAGCAGGGGTGCACTGCTGAGGTTTTGTAAATCTTTGTTCAGACCACATTCCGAATATTGTCAGCACTTTTGGTTCGGGGGGTGGGGGGTGGTTTAGTTAAGTCGGGTAGCACGGTAGGTGCAAGGTTGGAGGGCCGAAGGGCCTGTTCCGATGCTGTAATTTTCTTTCTTGGTCCTTTTCGGCCCCATATCTAAGGAAGGATGTGCTGGCCTTGGAGAGGGTCCAGAGGAGGTTCACAAGAATGGTCTGGTGAATAAAAGACTTGACGCACGAGGAGTGTCTGAGGACTTTGGGTCTGTACTCGATGGAGTTTGAAAGGATGAGGAGGGGGATATCAATGAAACTTACAGAATAACGAAAGGCCTGGATAGAGTGGATGTGGGGAAGATGTTTCCAATAGTAGGAGAGACTCAGGCCCGAGGGCACAACCTCAGAGGAAACAACAACAGTCCACTCATTCGTTGGAGCGAGCAGAGTGATGGTTGCACAGGGTAAAGATAAGCGATTACCTTTGTAAAGACTTTCGCGGGCTTTTTAACTGTAATTCTGCTTTAAAAGTTAGACAGGAAGTGGGCCGCGGGGCTTTGTGGGAAGGGATTTTTTTTACCGCGTGAAGTATAAAAGGAGGATTACTGTAGACAGCGGGCAGCATCGGGAGCGGGCAGCAGAGTGAGCTGTAAGGGCTTTAGAACATCGAACATAGAACATTACAGCGCAGAACAGGCCCTTCGGCCCACGATGTTGCGCCGACCACTTAAAAAACAATGACCCTCTAACCTAAACCAATCCCTTTGGATCACAGGACTTGGGAGAAAAGGGCAAGGTACGTTTAAATTCTTAACCGTGTTTAGAAATCACGAGGAGACTGTGATGGAGAGACATGTGATGTGCTGTTTCTGTATGATGTGGGAACTGGTGGACCCCAAGGTCTTTCCCAGTGACGGTGTCTACAGTAAGTGATGGTTTCTCGAAGTGCTCCAGCTCAAAGTAGACGAGCGGAACTCTGAGCTTCAGATACTGAGGCTCATCAGAGAGAGGGAGTGTAAACTGGATAATGGGGTACAAGAGTGACTCACACCCCCTAGACTGGCTAACTCTGAGGGTCAGGAACAATAGGGTGCTGCTGAGGGGAGGAAGGGTGAGAGGAAGGAGGGGGGAGTGGGGAGAAAGGAGGGGGGACCCAAAGGCCTCGACCTCTCAATCTGCACAACAGGTTTGAGGTTCTTGCTCCCAGTGTGGACAAGAACGAGGGCTGTAAGGTTGACGAGCAAACTGCCCAAGGTACAGTGGTGCAGAAACAGGACAAAGAGGAAGAAGTAAAGAGGAATGTAGTGGTAATTGGGGATAGTGTAGTTAGGGGGAAAGACACTGCCCTTTGTCACAATGATAAAGAATACAGAAGGGTATGCTGTCTGCATGGTGCTCGGGTCCAGGATGTATCATCTGGGCTGCAGAGGAGCTTGGAGTGGGAGGGTGAGAATCCAGTCGTTGTGGTACATGTGGGTACCAACGACATAGGAAAATTGGGACCTCAGGATCTGCAGAGGGAGTACTCAAAGCTGGGAATCAAATTAAAAAGCAGAACCAACAAGGTGGTTATCTCTGAATTACTCCCTGAACCACATGCAGATGGGCATAGGGTAAATAGGATTAACGAGATGAATGGGTGGCTCAGGGATTGGTGTGGGAGGAATGGGTTTGAATTTATGGGGCATTGGCACCAGTATTGGGGCAGGTGGGACCTGTTCAGATGGGATGGCCTCAGTCTGAACCGTGCTGGGACCAGAATCCTGGCGAATCGTATAACTAGGACTGTTTAAACTAATTGGGGGGGAGGGTGCAGGGGTGGGAGAAATTACAATATCTAAAGTAAAAGAGAGGGTACAGGTGCAGGAAAATGTTGCGGATGTCCCAATAATAAAGGGAGTAGGGGGCATGAGAAAGGTTAGTAGCATTCCCTCAAATAGAGTACAGATGAAGGCTGGTATAAAGACACTTTACCTGAATGCAAGAAGCATTCGGAACAAAGTGAATGAGCCGATGTCACAGATCAGCACAAATGGATATGATCTGGTGGTCATTACGGAAACGTGGTTGCAGGGTGACAGGGACTAGGAGCTGAATGTCCAGGGGTATCAGGTGTTTAGGAAGGGTAGACGGGAGGAAAAAGGGGGTGGGGTAGCTCTGCTGATTGAGGATAATATCAGGGCGATAGTAAGGGAAGATATAGGCTCCAAAGAGCAAAACATGGAATTGTTGTGGGTGGAGATAAGGAATAGTAAGGGGAGGAAGACGCTGGTGGGTGTGGTCTATAGGCCCCCAAATAAAAACTTTGAGGTGAGGCGGGCTATAAACAAGCAAATAATTGATGCGTGCAGAAACAGAACGGCGATAATTATGGGGGATTTCAATCTGCATATTGATTGGTTGACCCAAGTCGGACGCGGTGGGCTTGAGGAAGAATTCTTGGAATGCTGCAGGGATAGTTTCCTTGAACAGTGTGTGATGGAAACTACGAGGGAGCGAGCTATCTTAGATCTGTTACTGTGTAACGAGGCAGGTAGAATTAGGGATCTTCTTGTGAGGGATTCTCTTGGGACGAGTGATCATAGTATAGTTGAATTTCTGATGCAGATGGAGCATGAGAAAGTAGGGTCCCGAACCTGTGTCCTCTGTTTGAACAGAGGGGAGTACGATAGGATGAGAGTGGAATTGGCGATTGTAGATTGGGGGGCGCAGATTCGTTGGTAGGACAGCTGAGGAACAGTGGAGGATTTTTAAGGAGATCTTTTTCGGTACTCAGCAGAAATATATTCCGATGGTAAAGAAGGACTGTAGGAGAAGGGATAACCAGCTGTGGTTATCAAAGGAAATAAAGAAGAGTATTAAATTAAAAGCTGATGTGTCCTGAGTGGCTAAAAATAGTGGGCGATTGGAAGATTAGGAAAGATTTAAAAATCAACAAAGAATGACTAAGAAGGTGATAAAGAAAGGAAAGGTAGAGTATGAAGCTAAACTAGCACTAAATATAAAAAAGGACAGTAAAAGTTTTTACAAATATATAAAGAAGAAGAGGCTGGCTAGAGTGAATCTTGGACCCTTGGAGGATGAGAGGCGGGATTTAGCAGTGGGCGATGAGGAAACGGCGGAGGTTTGAAGAAGTTTTTTGCCTCAGTCTTCACGGAGGAGGACACGAATAGTTTGCCAGATATTAAAGATAGAAGGATGGTAGGAGGTGAGGGCCTAAATGCGATTACTATCACTAGAGAGGTAGGGCTAGATAGACCAATGGGACTGAAGGTGGACAAGTCCCCAGGACCAGATGGAATGCATCCCAGGGTTCTGAAAGAAATGGCAGAGGTGATAGTGGATGCCTTAGTAATTATTTATCAAAATTCGCTGGACTCCGGGTAAGTGCCTGACTATTGGAAAACGGCTAATGTTACGCCGCTGTTTAAAAAAGATAGCAGACAAAAGGCAGGGAATTATAGGCCGGTTAGTTTATTGTCTGTAGTTGGACAAATGCGAGAATCCGTCATCAAAGAAGAAATAGCGAGGCGCCTAGAAAAGAATGGTTTGATCAAGCAGACGCAGCACGGATATGTTAAGGGGAAGTCGTGTTTGACGAATTTATTGGATTTCTATGAGGATGTGACTACTGCAGTAGACAGAGGGGAACTGGTGGATGTGGTGTTTTTAAATGTCCAAAAGGTGTTTGATAAGGTGCCTCACAAAAGGTTGCTACAGAAGATTAGGGTGCATGGAGTTGGGGGTAAGGTGTTAGCATGGATAGAGGATTGGCTGTCTAATAGGAAGCAGAGAATTAGTATCAATGGTTGCTATTCTGGTTGGCAGTTGGTGACTAGTGGAGTGCCGCAGAGATCGGTTCTGGGCCCTCAGCTATTTACCATTTATATAGACAATCTGGAGGAGGGAGCTGAGTGTCGGGTAACAAAATTTGCTGATGACACGAAGATGAGTAGAAAAGCAAATTGCGGGGAGAGTGTGGAAAGTCTGCAGAGGGATCTGGATAGGCTGAGCGAGTGGGCGAGGACCTGGCAGATGGAGTACAATGTTAGCAAGTGTGAGGTTATCCACTTTGGCAGAAATAATACTCGGAGGGATTATTATTTAAAAGGTGAAAAGCTGCAGCATGCTATGGTGCAGAGGGACCTGGGGGTCCTTGTGCGTGAGTCGCAAAAACCCAGTTTGCAGGTGCAAAAGGTGATCAAGAAGGCGAATGGGATGCTGGCCTTTATAGTGAGGGGGATAGAATATAAAAGCAGCGAGGTCTTGCTGCAACTGTACAGGGCACTGGTGACACCGCAGCTGGAGTACTGTGTGCAGTTTTGTATGCCGCACTTGCGGAAGGATATTTTGGCCTTGGAGGGAGTGCAGAGGAGGTTTACTAGGCTGATACCGGAGATGAGGGGGTTGGCCAATGAAGAGAGACTAAATAGACTGTGTCTGTACTCGTTGGAGTTTAGAAGGATGAGGGGGGATCTTATAGAGACGTATAAGATAATGAAGGGGGTGGATAGGGTAGAGGTAGAGAGATTCTTCCTGCTTAGAATGGACAGCAGGACTAGAGGGCACAGCCTCAAGATAAGCGGGGGGGCAGTTTAGATCAGAGTTGAGGAGGAATTTCTTCACTCAAAGGGTGGTGAATCTCTGGAATTCTCTGCCTGCTGAAGTTGTGGAGGCTACCTCGCTAAATATATTTAAGTCACGGGTAGATAGGTTTCTGATAGACAAGGGAATTAAGGGTAATGGGGAGAAAGCGGGAAAGTGGAACTGATCCACTTCAGATCAGCCATGATCTTACTGAATGGCGGGGCAGGCTCGAAGGGCTAGATGGCCTACTCCTGCTCCTATTTCTTATGTTCTTATGGGAGGAAACCGGAGCACCCGGAGGAAGCCCCCACGGACACGGGAATGGGTAGGGAGAACATACAAACTCCACACAAACAGTCACTGGAACCCGGATCCCTGGGGCAGAGGAGCGAAGCAATGTGCTGCCTCACATATCATCGGGGCAGAGCTAATGCTCTAAATCAAGTTAACATTGTAGTCTTTGGACCTTATGTGGGGGTGTCCCCCATTGCCCACTCCCACCCCCCACCCCCCCAACACCCGCTCTCCATCCCGCCGTCTGCCCCCCAATCCACCACCGCCTTTCAACTCCTTTTTAATCACCTCCCCTCCCCTCCAGGTTGAGTTGCTGCTGAGCAATGTGCCCTCCCTCTCCCCAGCCCCACCCTCACCCCTCCCCCACCACAAACCACTAGTATTTATTCTTATGTTCTTATTTGACAATTGATGTGGCAATTCTGTAGATGGATTTTGCCATCACACAAAGTTGTTTCCTCCAGCAGAAATCTGTATTGAAAGGATGGGTGGGTTTGCCAGTTTAAGTAGACACTTCCCACGATCAAAGAACAGCAGGAACAGGCCCTCCAAGCCTGCTGTAATCATGTTGTCAAAGAGTGAGTGCTTCATAATCCACTGTCTTCCTTCAAACAATTGGCACCGGCAGCACAGTGTTTAGCACTGCTGCCTCACAGTGCCACATTTGCTTCGTATGTTCCCACCCTCCTAGCTTTGAAAAACATTTCCTTTTTCTCTTTGTCTAGGCTCACAATATCAGCCATTACCCATGGTTCCCAAAACTTGCCATACTTATCCTTCATCCTAACAGGAATGTGGAGGCTCTGAATCCCTATCAACTTACACTTGCAAGCCTCCCACATGCCAGTTGTTGATTTGCCCTCAAACATCTGCCCCCAATCTACATTCTTCAGTTCCTGCCTAATATTGTCGTAATTAGCCTTCCCTCAATTTAGCACCTTAACTTGAGGGCTACACTTATCTTTATCCATCAGTATCTTAAAGCTTTCTGAATTGTGGTCACTGTTCCCGAACTGCTCCCCTACTGAAACATTGACCACCTGGCTGGGCTCATTCCCCAATACCAGGTCCAGTATGGCCCATTCCTTAGTTGGATTATCCACATACTCCTTGCTCTTTAGGGAAAGGAATCTGCCTCCTTACCCAGCCTGGCCCATGTGTGATTCCAGAGGCACAGCAACGTGGTTGACTCTCAACTGCCCTCTGAGCGAGACATTCAGTTCAAGGGCAACTAGCAATGGGCAGTAAATGCTGGCCAGCCAGCAACACCCACGTCCCACAAATGAATTAAAAAAAAAAGTATTATTGCCCCAACTCACAATAAAATCTTTCATTATGGAATTTACAGACTTGGATCTGACATCAAACTTTCTATTTTGAACACCGTTTCATTGTTTCAAATAGGACTGACCAAATGTACAATCACAAAACAAAATATAGAGTCGGAGAGATTGACAGAGCAGGAACAGGCTGACCAGCCAACTCACCCGTACTGACTACGTTTCCTAAACTGAACTAGTCCCATTCACCTGCATTTGGCCCATATCCCTAGAAACCTCTCCCATCCATGCCCCTGTCCAAATGTCTTTTAAATGTTGAAATTGTATCTGCCTCTACCACCGCCACAGGCAGCACATTCCATACGCCCAACACCCTGTGTGTGAAAAAAATTATCCTTTGGTTCCCTGCACCTCACCGCCCCCAACTTTAAACCTGCGCTCTCTAGTTTTGGACTCCCCCTACCCTGGGGGAAAAAAACCTCAGCTATTCAGCTTACCTACCGCCCCCCCCCGGCCCCTGCCCCAACCCCACCTCCGCAGGATTTTCATGAAAGGTTCGAAATGAGGATCAGGGTAAACATACCAATATTGTTCGTTGAGTTTCCACTGTGCATGTTGACGGAGGGACCGTGGTAATTCTCAGCTATTCTAACTGTAGTTGCCTCTTCAATGTCCTCCTGACCTCGACTTCTTGACTGGTTGCATTCGGTGGAATGCTGCAACTGCAGAAATCCATCACTCCCCTGTCAGGGTAAGTTATCATTGTTGAAGATTCCACTCTGGTGCTGGCTATTATTCCTCATCTCTATGGCTGGCAGAACCCTGGGATTATTTTATCTCTAATCTGTACTCCTCATTGAGTGAGGCAGAATGATAGCAGAGTGGTTAGCACTGCTACCTCACAAGGCTAGGGGCTCAGGTTCATTCGCTGTGCATTCTCCCCGTGTCTGTGTGTGTTCCCTCTGTGTGCTCCAGTTTCCTCCCACATTCCAAACATGTAGGGGAACAAGGTCAGGCTGTAGTCAGGGTTAGAGATCGAGATTGAGAGTATTTTAGGGAAATACAGTTGCAATATTAAAAATAACACAGAATATAGTGTTACAGTCATAGCTAGGCTGTGGAGAAAAATCAACTTAATGTATGATAAGTCCAATCAAAATCTGACAGCAGCAGGGAAGAAACTGTTCTTGAGTCGGTTGGCACGTGACCCCAGAATTTTGCATCATTTTCCTGATGGAAGAAGGTGGAAGAGAGAATGTATGGGGTGCGTGGGGTGCTTAATTATGCTGGCTGTATTCCCCGAGGCAGCGGGAAGTGCAGACGGAGTCAATGAATGGGAGGCTAGTTTGAGTGATATTAATAATAATAAATATTCTATTTTGGCAATTGTATATCAACTTGCAAACATGTTAATGCCCAATATTGCCCCTTTAATCAAGACAGCCATTACATTCGATGTGGGATATTTTTGAGCGATTTTTTATTGATTAGTTAAATGCTGTGACGTTATATCATACCGAAGGGATACTGAAGGGAACCGTGTTAGTAATACAATGAAACATTTTTATAAATAATACAAACCTGGTGACTATTAAATGAACAACTTAATGAAAATAGGGGAAGGCAATGGCCTTGTTGTATTATTGTTATACTATTAACCCATAAACAAAACTAATTTTCTGGGACCTGTCTTTGAATCCTGCCAAGGTATGGGTTTTCTCCGGGCGCTCCAGTTCTCTCCCACATTCCAAAGATGTGTAGGTTATCTCAATTGGCAATGCTGAATTAACCTTAGTGTCCAAATGTGTGGAGGTTAGATGGATTGGCCATGCCAAATTGTCCCTTAGGATCCAAAGATGTGCAGGTTAGGTGCATTGACAATGCTAACTTCTCCCTTTGTGTCCAAAAAAGTGCAGGTTAGGTGGATTGATCATGCTAAATTGCCCCTTAGTATTGGGGGTCTAGCAGGAAAATGCATGGGTTTAAAAAGGCATCTACAAATATCAAGATGACAACATTCTGCAATGATGCTGTGGAATCAGTAGGATATGGTATTTATCAAATTTCTATTTTTCTATCTACATCAAAGGGGGTGAATTGGGAATAGCTGAGAGCTTCAAGCTTCGAGGTGTTCAGGTCACTAACAGCCTGTGCTAGCCCCTCTAAGCCAACGCTGTAGTTAAGAAAGCCTACCAATGCCTCTGATTTCTGTTGAAGCTAAGGAAATTTGGCATATCCACCAAGAGTCTCACCAATGTTTACAGACCATAGAAAGTATTCCTTCTGGTTAGTACCATTGCTTGGTATGGCTCCTCCTCTGTCTAAGACCGCAGGAAACTACAACTGCTCATGAGCAAAACCTAGTCCATCACTCAAACTAGCCTCCCATTCATTGACTCCGTCTGCACTTCCCGCTGCCTCGGGGAATACAGCCAGCATAATTAAGCTCCCCACGCACCCCATACATTCTCTCTTCCACCTTCTTCCATCAGGAAAATGATGCAAAATTCTGGGGTCACGTGCCAACCGACTCAAGAACAGTTTCTTCCCTGCTGCTGTCAGATTTTGATTGGACTTATCATACATTAAGTTGATTTTTCTCCACAGCCTAGCTATGACTGTAACACTATATTCTGTGTCCACATGTATTCTATGAATGGTCTGCATAGCGTGCAAGAAACAATACTTTTCACGATCCCAATACATGTGACAATCATAAATCAAATCAAATCAAATCCTTCTCCTGTATGGACTCTATGAATGGTATGCTTTGTGTATCATGCAAGAAAAGTATTTTTCACTGTCTTCCAATACATGTGACAGTAATAAATCAAATTAAATCAAATCCTTCTTCCCTATGTACTCTATGTCTGTATAGTGTGCAATAAACAATACATTTCATGCACACTAATACATGTGACAATAATAAATCAAATCAAATCCATCCCTCCTATGTACTCTATGAATGGTATGCTTTGTCTGTATAGTGTGCAAGAAACAATACTTTTCACCATACCCCAATAAATGTGACAATAATAAATCAAATCAAATCAAAGTTGTGCTAAGAGGCAAATGTTAAACAGTTAAAAGTCAGCAATGCTATCAGCCAAGTTGTGAGGCTAAACAAAGAGACCCATCACCAGTGATGAACTGAAGTCTACTGCCTGGAATGCCGACAGCAGCAAGGATGGGATAATAAAGGGCGAACGCAAGCCCCCTTGGTGTTACATGCATGTTTATAAGACGTTCCACACTGCATTGTATGCTCGATATATTTATATGGTGTTTCATCCCTCCACGGAGACAATTAAATGTCTTGATCTGTTTTATATTAGTTACAGTCACTGAAACAACCAAATTAATCCAGAGCTTGTATTTTCATTTTGCTGGAATGTGCAATGTTTTCATTTGTCTCGAAGGGGAAGCTCCGTGGGGCCGCACTCTGACACTGCATGTTAATTTGTGATTGCACCTTTCACATGAAGAGGCTTCCTTTTTATCCAACGAACAATCTATGTCAGAGGGAGGCGATGGGCAAGTGCTATTTTTATTAGCACCGCTGATCTCATTGTGCCATGGATGCGGATTTAATTCCGGCTTTGGAGTCTGTGTGGAGTTTGTATGTTCTCTGCGTGACTGCATGGGTTTCCGCCGGGTGATCTGGTTTCCTCTCACACTCCAAAGATGTGTAGGTTAGGTGGATTGGCCATGCTAAATTGCCCCTTCATGTCCAAAGATGTGCAGGTTAGGTGGATTGGCCATGCTAAATTGCCCCTTCATGTCCAAAGATGTGCAGGTTAGGTGGATTGGCCATGCTAAATTGCCCCTTCATGTCCAAAGATGTGTAGGTTAGGTGGATTGGCCATGCAAAATTGCCCCTTAGTGTTCAAAGATGAGCAGGTTAGGTGGATTGGCCATGCAAAATTGCCCCTTAGTGTCCAAAGATGTGTAGGTTAGGTGGATTGGCCATGCTAAATTGCCCCTTAGTATCCAAAGATGTGCAGGTTAGGTGGATTGGCCATGCTAAATTGCCCCTTAGTGTCCAAAGATGTGCAGGTTAGGTGGATTGGCCATGCTAAATTGCCCCTTAGTATCCAAAGATGTGCAGGTTAGGTGGATTGGCCATGCTAAATTGCCCCTTAGTGTCCAAAGATGTACAGGTTAGGTGGATTGGCCATGCTAAATCGCCCCTTAGTGTCCAAAGATATGTAGGTTAGGATGATTGGTCACTCTAAAATGCTCCTTACTGTCCACTGATGTGCAGTTTAGGTGGGTTGCCCGTGCTACATTGTTCCTTTGGGTCAGGGGATTAGCAGAGTAAGTACATGGGGTTGTGGGGATAGGGCCTGTTGGAACTGTGGTGCAGGTTTGTTGGGCCGAATGGCCTCCTTCTGTGCTGTACAGATTCTATATTAAGCTGATCTTTCTCTACACCCGAGCTGTGACTGTAGCAGTATATTCTGCACCCTTTCCTTTCTTTCTCCGCTATCTACTCTATGAACAGAATGCTCTGCCTGTATAGAATGCAACCAACAGTGCTTTTCATTGTATCCCAATACACGTGACAACAATAATTCAAACCAGGTCGAATCCATTTAGAAGCCTACATATGTCAATGGCATCGTCCTTGTCACTATTTAATTCCAGAGCAGCTGAGGCCCAATTTATTCAGCCTCTGACCAAGGGGGAAGATTCACTTCAGTGCAGCCAATTTCACAATCTTTCACCGCGTACCACCAACAAAGGACATATTTCCAAAGGCATGAAGACTGGACATGGCATTCCAGGTATAGGACATAGAACATAGAACACTACAGCACAAACAGGCCCTTCGGCCCACGAGTTGCGCCGATCACATCAACACCTACCAACCTACAGACCTATCTATAACCCTCAATCTCATTAAACCCCATATACTCATCCAGAAGTCTTTTAAAAGACCCCGGCGAGTTCGCCTCCACCAGCACTGACGGCAGCCGATTCCATTCACTCACCACCCTCTGAGTGAAAAACTTACCCCTAACATCACTTCTGAACTTCCCTCCTTGCACCTTAAATCTGTGTCCTCTCGTAGCAACCATTTCAACCCGGGGAAATGGCCTCTGAGAGTCCACCCTATCTATTCCTCTCAACATTTTGTAAACTTCTATCAGGTCGCCTCTCAACCTTCGTCTCTCCAGGGAAAAGAGTCCCAGCTCCCTCAACCTAACTTCATAAGGCATGCCTCCCAGTCCAGGCAACATCCTTGTAAATCTCCTCTGTACCCTCTCAATAGCTTCTACATCTTTCCTATAGTGAGGTGACCAGAACTGCGCACAGTACTCTAAATGAGGCCTGACAAGGGTCTTATAAAGTTGCAGCATTACCTCCCGACTCCTAAACTCAATCCCTCGATTAATGAAGGCCAGTACACCATACGCCTTCTTGACCACCTCCTCCACTTGCGAGGCCGATTTAAGAGTCCTGTGGACCCGGACCCCTAGATCCTTCTGCTCTTCAACACTACTCAGACTTCTGCCCTTGATAGTGTACTCGTTCATCCCGTTGGTTCTGCCAAAATGGACGACTACACATTTATCCGCGTTGAAGTCCATCTGCCACTTCTCCGCCCAGTCCTGCATCCTATCTATGTCCTGCTGCAACTTTTGCCATCCTTCCAGACCATCCACAACACCACCGACCTTAGTGTCATCAACGAACTTACTTACCCATCCCTCCACTTCCTCATCCAGGTCATTTATGAAAATGACAAACAACATGGGTCCCAGAACAGATCCTTGAGGCACTCCGCTGGTGACTGACCTTCATGCAGAAAAAGCCCCATCCACAACCACTCTCTGCCTTCTGCAGGCAAGCCAATTCTGGATCTACAAGGCCAAAGGCCCTTGGATCCCATGCCCTCTCACCTTCTCAAGAAGTCTTGCATGGGGGACCTTATCAAACGCCTTGCTGAAGTCCATGTACACTACGTCCACGGCACTTCCTTTGTCAATGTGTTCAGTCACATTATCGAAGAACTCAACTAGGCTTGTAAGGCACGACCTGCCCTTGACAAATCCATGCTGACTATTCCTGCTCATGTCAAACCTCTCCAAATGTTCGTAAATCTTGTCCCTCAGAAGCCTCTCCATCAGCTTACCAACTACTGAGGTCAGACTCACCGGTCGGTAATTTCCCGGGCTATCTCTGTTCCCTTTCTTGAAAATAGGAACTACATCCGCAATCCTCCAATCTTCCGGAACCTCTCCTGTCTCCATTGACGACGCAAAGATCATCGCCAGGGGCTCTGCAATCTCTTCCCTCGCCTCCCACAGTATCCTGGGGTACATCCCATCTGGTCCCGGCGACTTATCTACCTTGATAGAATTCAAAGTTCCAACACATCCTCCTCCTTAATATTCACGTACTCAATCTTTTCCATCTGCTGCAAATCCATAACAAAATCTCCCAGATCAGCTTCCACTGTGAATACTGAGGCGAAGTACTCGTTAAGCACCTCTGCCATTTCTTCTGGTTCCACACAAACCTTTCCCCCCTCACCTTTTATAGGTCCTATCCCTTCTCTTCTCATCCTTTTACCTTTCACATATTTATAGAAGGCCTTGGGATTCTCCTTAATCTTACCCGCCAAGGTCTTCTCATGACCCCTCCTGGCTCTCCTAATTTCCCTTTTAAGTTCCTTCCTACAATCCTTATACTCCTCAAGATCTTTAACCTCTCCTAATTCCCTGAACCTCTTATACACCTTCCCTTTCCTCCTGACTAGGTTCAACACAGCCTTTGTGCACCACGGTTCCCTCGACCTACCACCATTTATTTCACCAAAGCTCCATATCAAACTGGAAATGTCATCCTCCTTTCATGCTTGGAGGACTGAAAGCCAACTCCCTTTGATCGTCAACAGTTGAAAGATTGACGTTTTTTTGTTCATGAACCCCAGTCGAGAACGATTCTCAGGGGGGCGATTTTGCCATTTGTTTTTGAAGTGTGCTGGGCGGACTTGAAAGTGGGAGAGTTTTGGATCCTTCTATTGGGAATGTTTTCAGCACAAACCCGCACCCCGCTCCCCCCCTCCGCCTCCCCAACACTACCTGAAAAATTCTGAGCAAGTCTGTTGCAGAAGCCAGTGGATGGGGCGTAGCATCCCTGACAGCCTGCAGAGGGAGGCAGTGTGCATGTGCAAGGCCCCTGAAGCTGCACATGCGCATTGGCAGTAGCCAGGGTGGGGGTGGGGGTGGGGGTGGGGGGAGGGGGATGGGTGCGGTGGGGGGGATTGACAGAAAAGGGAGAGATCTCAGGCCCCAGCTAACTGCAGACTGCCTGAAGCAGCTACCTGCCCCCACCCCCCACCCCTGCAATTGTGGGGGGGTCCATGGCCCGAAATATAGCCCCCCACCCAACAACCCCTGCTGCCCGGACTGATCCCAACGATCATGGCCCCGCTGCCCTCCCCCCACCGATTACTGCAGAGTGGCAGCAGACTCCCCTCCTTCTCTCCCCCCAGTGATCGCTGCAGAGTGGCAGCAAACCCCTCTCCCTCTACCCCTGCCCCCTCCCTACCCCCCCATCACTGCAGACTGGCAGTGGGTCCTCTCTCCCTCCCTACTCCCCCACCATTCGCTGCAGAGTGGCAGCAAACCCCTCTCCCTCGACCCCTCCCTCCCTACCCCCACCTATCACTGCTGAGTGGCAGTGGGTCCTCTCTCCCTCCCCGCTCCCTCACGATCACTGCAGAGTGGCAGTAGACTCCCCTCCCTTCCTCCCTCCACCGATCATTGCAGAATGGCAGTGGGCCCTCCCCCCTCCCCCGCCCCCCCACCATCACTGCAGAGTGGCAGCGGGCCCTCTCTCTACCCCACCCCCCCCCCCCCCCACTCCCCACCACGATTGCTGAAGAGTAGAAGTGGACCACCTCTGCCAATGAATTGCTCGCCTACATTAACCCCTTCCCAGCATTAGCCCAACTCCCATTAGTCCCAACCGTCATTAGCACCTCCCCCTCTTGCCCGACCCCTTTTAGCCTCGTCCCCCCAGTCAGCATTGCCCAGGTGCCAAGGTGGCACTGCCAGTCTGGCACTGCCCAAGGACCCACATCCTTATCCTCGGCCTCTACGGTGAGCCGCAATGACCTCTGCAAACAGGCGCAAAGAACATCACTCGCTCCATATTTATCTCTTTCTGTCTCAATCTCTGTCACTCTCTCCCTCTCTCTTTTTGCCACTGTATGTCTCTATCTCTCTGTCTCTATGCCTCTCTCACCCCCTCTCTCTCTCTCTCTTTCGCACACTGTCTCACTCTCTGTCCTCTCTCTCTGTCTTTCTCTGTCACTGTCACTAGGTGTGACATTCTCACCATATCCTCTCTCATTTTAGTTGCGCTCTTTCTTTCTCTTTCTCAGTCACTTTGTTCTACCCTCTGTCTCTTCTCTTTCTCAGGCCCTGTTACTTTGGCTTTGTTTTTGGTCTTTCTCTCTCTCTTTGTTTCCCCTGTTTCTCCTTTTTCTCTGTCCCTCCCCCCCCTCCAACTCACCCCATCTTCTCTCTCTGTCTCCTTTGTCTCCGTCCTCTCTCTCCCTCTCTCTGTTTCCACTCTCTCTGGCTCCTCTCTCTGTCTTCTCTCTCTCTGTTTCCCCCCCACCACTCTCTCTGTCTCCTCTCTCTCTTTCCTCTCTCTCTGTCTGTCTCCTCTCTCTCTCTCCTCTCTCTGTCTCCTCTCTCTCTGTCACCTCTGTCCCTGTCTCCTTTCTCTCTCTGTCTGTCTCCTCTCTCTGTCTTCTCTCTCTCTGTCTCCCCCCTTCTCTCTCTGTCTCCTCTCTCTCTGTCTGTCTCCTCTCTCTCTCTCACTCTCCTCTCTCTGTCTCCTCTCTCTCTGTCTCCCCTGTCTCTGTCTCCTTTCTCTCTCTCTCTGTCTCCTCTCTCTGTCTTCTCTCTCTCTGTCCCCTCTTTTGACCTCTCTCCTCCCTCACTTTCACTGTCTCTCTTGGCTCTCTGTCTCAGCTGATCTCTGTCTCTGTGTCATACTGTGTATCTGTCTGCTATTGATTATGCCTCTGTCATGTTTTCATTTTTATAATTCAGGTCAAAAGCTCCAAAGTGTTTCATGAAGTCTGCCTGGATGATGCGTTTTGCTTTGGTAAGCATGAGATGCTTCACTTCAACTATGATCCAATTAATCTACAAATGAGCTCTCATCAAACAAAGTTTATTTGATATACAGTTTATTTAATTTACATTTAGAAACAAAATTAGCAACACATTTCACCGGTTACAAACAAAAATTAAACATGATATTGCATGAACTTTAACATCCAAACAACATTCCAACGAAACAAATCCTGGAAAAAAACACAGGTTTAGCACAGCAAAAAAATAATGCCCACACGATATTGGGATTTAGACCTTTGCTTTATTGTTGCAGTTCTCTTGCGGCACACACAGACAAACTCGGAGTCAGAAGAGTTTTGCAACCGCGAAGACTCTAGTCAAATGAACAATGAGCTACAGATTTTCTTCTCAGGAGGGGTCAGGCACATTACTTATATCTAACAGCGGAATTTCCAGAAACATGGGAGAGAGAGAGAGAGAGAGAAAGAGAGGAACTCTGCTTTCCAGGTTTATATCCACCTGCTTCGGAACTAACATTGAAATGAATCCTTACATATTTCCTGGGAGGAACCACCTGATTTTATTTTGTCAATCGAACTGCCCTCTCACAATGCAAGGACATAAAAGATCCCACAGTGAAAATAAACAAATCCTCATTTAAGCCATTGAAGTGGCAATAAATGGACATTGAGCAGATAGCCCAGCAACACTGAGAAAAAAACAAAAATCTCAAAAGGTCTGCTTATAACTGTCGAGAACATGATTTAAAACAAATCTTAAAGGTAGACTAATGTCAGACCATGTTGATTTGTTTCCTTCTCTTTCCCTCTCTGTATATACTTGTGTCAATGTCCTCCTTCCTCCTGTCTCTTCCTCTGTCTATTTTGATCTCTCTCACTCTCGCTGTGTCTGTCACTCTCTCTGAGTCCCTTTGTTAATGGTTCTCTGGCTGTGTCATTTGCTAAGTACCTTGATGTCTCTGTCCCTCTCTCTCTGGCTCTGTATCTCTTTGCCTGCATCTCCCTGAAAGGTGTGTTCATTAGACGTATTGGCCCCGGACAGGAAACGGGCTGTGGTGACGAGGGGAATTTCAAAGTAACTTAATTGCACTGTTAATGTCAGCCTTACTTGTGACTAATAAATGAACTTTACTTTTCACATTACTTCACCTCTCTCCCATTCTATCACTGTCTCTTTCTTTGTCTAAACCTCAGCCTCTACATCTGTATTTTGCCCTCGCTCTCTCTCATTTTTCCCTCTCTATCTCACTCTATCTCTGTCCCTTTAATTTCTTCCCAGTGTCCTCAATCTCACATCTCAACAGCTCTGCATCTCATTCTTTCTCGCTGCCTCTTTGGTTTTTGTCCCTCTCCCCCACCCCCCACCGCATCCTCTTTCCATCTCCAACCACCACCACTGCCCTTTTCTCTCACTGTCTCCCTGATTCTCTGTTTTATTTCTCTCTCTCTCAGTTTCATTCCCCATTTATTTCTCTCTCTTTCTACCCCTCTCCTTGTCTCTCTCTTTCTCACACACACACTCACACCTAATCTCTCTCCAATCTCTCTCTTCCCCTCTCTCTTTCCTCTCTTAGGATTTCAGTTCATTTCCATTTCAACCCTACCCATGCTGAGTTGGTAAAAAATCTCTGTCTTCAATGCTCTGCTGTCTTTATACGCCCAGTTTGTGAACAGAACTCCCACTTACCTGGTGAAGAAGCATCACTCCGAAAGCTAATGGCTTTTGCTACCAAATAAACCTGTTAGACTTTAACCTGGTGTTCTGAGACTTCTTACTCCAATTCCCTGGCCATCTCTGTGACAATACTTGCTCTCTGTATTTTTGTATCCATTCGCGAGGCATGGGCATCGCTGGCTGGGCCAGCATTTAGTCCCAATCCCGAGTTGTCTATGAATTCAGTGGCTTGTTAATACATCATTTCAGAAGGCACTGAAGAGTCAACCACATTGCTGTGACTCTGGAGTTACTCTTTAGCCTGACCAGGTAAGACGGCAAAGGTCCTACCCGAAAGGGATATTAGTGAACCATGTGTCTCCCCAACAGCTGATAATGGTCATCAGTGGAATCTTAATTCCAGGATTATATAAATTGATTCAAATTCCACATCTGCTACGCTGGGATTCGAACCTGGGTCCCCAGAGGTGACCTCAGCTTCTTACTGATAGCCCCACCATTTGACCTCTGTATATCGCAGTCAGGTTTCTGTCAGATCAGGGTGAACATGTGGCATGATGTGAAGGACGGCCCTAACAGTGGAAGATTAGTATTGTTGGGGGGAGAATGTCTGCCCTTTCAGTGTGTCAGAAAAATGAGGGAAGATGGTCTAGCCAGTAGAAGGATTAATGTTTATTTATTAGTATCACAAGTAGGCTTACGTTAACACTGCAATGAAGCTAGTGTACAAATACTGTTGTTGCCACACTCTGGTGTCTGTTCAGGTAGAATTTAACACCTAATCCATCTAACTAGCAAAGATTTTGGACAGTGGGAGGAAACAGGAGCAGCTGTAGGAAATCTATGCGGACATGGGGAGAATGTGCAGACTCCGTACTGTCATTGACCTGAGTCAGGAACTGAACCTTGGTTCATGGCACTGTGAGACAACAGGGTTAACCACTGTGCCACCGTGGCACCCCCCGTTTTGTCATGGGGGTCACATTTCCCAATTGGTGTCATTCTTGTAATTCCAGAAACTCTTGGTGATTCAGTTCAGTTTTATTAATTAAATAACTAGCATAAATATCTAAAACGACAGATGGTCAAAACATCAGATGTGAAGGTCTAAAATAAATATGTCAGCTCATTCTCCATCTGCTGCCTGAAGCATGAAAAAGGGAGCATTCTGAAACTCTTAGTGTTTCAGCTGTCCCCTTGGGTTAATGAAAGGAAAAATTGGAATCAAGAGAGACTTCAAGACATCCTGCAGTTGCTTTCTGAACTGAGTTTGTGTCACAGCATAAATTGCAGTGTTTGTGCAGCAGCTCAGGAGCTGCAGCATGAAGCCCAATTCTAGGACAAAACGATCTACCCATATGGACTCATAACCCAAACTATACATCCTGATCCATATCGAATAAAACATTGACATTGACCATAACACGATGAAGTTGCTGGTGATAACAAATAGTAAAATGATCGATTTCCTTCGACTCTCCATCTCTGGGTCATAGAACATAGAACATAGAACATAGAACACTACAGCACAAACAGGCCCTTCGGCCCACAAGCTGCGCCGACCACATCACCTACCAACCTACAGACCTATCTATAACCCTCAATCTCATTAAACCCCATATACTCATCCAGAAGTCTTTTAAAAGACCCCAGCGAGTTCGCCTCCACCACCACTGACGGCAGCCGATTCCATTCACTCACCACCCTCTGAGTGAAAAACTTACCCCTAACATCACTTCTGAACCTCCCTCCCCGCACCTTAAATCTGTGTCCTCTCGTAGCGACCATTTCAAACCGGGGAAATAGCCTCTGAGAGTCCACCCTATCTATTCCTCTCAACATTTTGTAAACTTCTATCAGGTCGCCTCTCAACCTTCGTCTCTCCAGGGAAAAGAGTCCCAGCTCCCTCAACCTAACTTCATAAGGCATGCCTCCCAGTCCAGGCAACATCCTTGTAAATCTCCTCTGCACCCTTTCAATAGCTTCTACATCTTTCCTATAGTGAGGCGACCAGAACTGCGCACAATACTCCAAATGAGGCCTGACAAGGGTCTTATAAAGTTCCAGCATTACCTCCCGACTCCTAAACTCAATCCCTCGATTAATGAAGGCCAGTACACCATACGCCTTCTTGACCACCTCCTCCACCTGCGAGACCGATTTAAGAGTCCTGTGGACCCGGACCCCAAGATCCTTCTGCTCCTCAACACTACTCAGACTTCTGCCCTTAATAGTGTACTCGTTCATCCCGTTGGTTCTGCCAAAATGGACGACAACACATTTATCCGCGTTGAAGTCCATCTGCCACTTCTCCGCCCAGTCCTGCATCCTATCTATGTCCTGCTGCAACTTTTGCCATCCTTCCAGATCATCCACAACACCACCGACCTTCGTGTCATCAGCGAACTTACTTACCCATCCCTCCACTTCCTCATCCAGGTCATTTATGAAAATGACAAACAACAAGGGTCCCAGAACAGATCCTTGAGGCACTCCGCTGGTGACTGACCTCCATTCAGAAAAAGCCCCATCCACAACCACTCTCTGCCTTCTGCAGGCAAGCCAGTTCTGGATCCACAAGGCCAAAGGCCCTTGGATCCCATGCCCTCTCACCTTCTCAAGAAGTCTTGCATGGGGGACCTTATCAAACGCCTTGCTGAAGTCCATGTACACTACGTCCACGGCACTTCCTTCGTCAATGTGTTCAGTCACATTATCGAAGAACTCAACTAGGCTTGTAAGGCACGACCTGCCCTTGACAAATCCATGCTGACTATTCCTGATCATGTCAAACCTCTCCAAATGTTCGTAAATCTTGTCCCTCAGAAGCCTCTCCATCAGCTTACCAACCACTGAGGTCAGACTCACCGGTCGGTAATTTCCCGGGCTATCTCTGTTCCCTTTCTTAAAAATAGGAACTACATCCGCAATCCTCCAATCCTCTGGAACCTCTCCCGTCTCCATTGACGACGCAAAGATCATCGCCAGGGGCTCTGCAATCTGTTCCCTCGCCTCACACAGTATCCTGGGGTACATCCCATCTGGTCCCGGCGACTTATCTACCTTGATAGAATTCAAAAGTTCCAACACATCCTCCTCCTTAATATTCACGTACTCAATCCTTTCCATCTGCTGCAAATCCATAACAAAATCTCCCAGATCGGCTTCCACCGTGAATACTGAGGCGAAGTACTCGTTAAGCACCTCCGCCATTTCTTCTGGTTCCACACAAACCTTTCCCCCCTCACCTTTTATCGGTCCTATCCCTTCTCTTCTTATCCTTTTACCTTTCACATATTTATAGAAGGCCTTGGGATTCTCCTTAATCTTACCCGCCAAGGTCTTCTCATGACCCCTTCTGGCTCTCCTAATTTCCCTTTTAAGTTCCCTCCTACAGTCCTTATACTCCTCAAGATCCTTAACATCTCCTAATTCCCTGAACCTCTTGTACACCTTCCTTTTCTTCCTGACTAGGTTCAACACATCTTTTGTGCACCACAGTTCCCTCGACCCACCAAAACCCCCTCGTCTCATCGGAACGTTGTCATTCAGAGCTCCAGACACACATTCCTTGAATATCTGCCACCTTCCTTCGGTACTTTTCCCTAAGAACGCCTCCTTCCAGTTTATTTGTCCAAGTAACTTCCTGACTTCTTCGTATCTCCCCTTACCCCAGACAAACACCTTCCTAGCCTGCCTGATCCTATCTCGTTCCAACGCAATTGTGAAGGAGATAGAATTATGGTCACCATATCCAAGATGCTCTCCTACCGAAAGATCCATCACCTGCCCTGGTTCATTCGCCAGTACCAGGTCAAGTACAGCCTCTCCCCTCGTAGGCTTGTCCACATACTGCGTCAGGAAACCCTCCTGAACACACCTAACAAACTCCTCCCCATCTATACCCCTTACCCTAGGGATATTCCAGTCGATGTTTGGGAAATTGAAGTCTCCCATCACGACAACTCTGTTATTAAAACATCTCTCCAGAATCTGTTTCCCTATTTGCACTTCAACTTCCCTGTCACTATTGGGCGGCCTATAGATTACACCCAGCAAAGTTTTTGACCCTTTGCTGTTCCTAACTTCCACCCACAGAGATTCTGTAGACAATCCCTCCACGACATCCTCTTTCTCTGTAGCCATGACACTATCCCTGATCAACAGTGCCACGCCACCACCCCTTCTGCCACCCTCCCTGTCCTTCCTGAAGCACCTGAAGCCTGGCACCTGAAGTACCCAGTCCTGTCCCTGAGACATCCAAGTCTCCGTAATGGCCACCACATCACAATCCCAAACAGCTATCCACGCCCTAAGCTCATCTACCTTATTCACTATACTCCTTGCATTAAAATATATACACTTCAGCCCCTCAGTCTGGGCATTTCCCATCTCCACCACCTGTCTAACCTCCCTCGCATACTGCCTGCGGTCCTCCCCTACCTGGGAGCGAACCTCCTCCGTCCCAGTTTCCCCAACACAGTTCCCTCCCCCCATCCTTTCTAGTTTAAAGTCCCCCCGGTAGCCTTAGCCAGTCTTCCCGCCAAGATACTAGTCCCCCTGGTATTTAAGTGCCACCCGTCCCTACTATAGAGGTCCCACCTACCCCTAAAGAGGTCCCAGTGATCTAGGAACCGAAATCCCTGCCCTCTACACCAGTCCCTCAGCCACGCATTCACCCTCCACCTCATTTCATTTCTTCCCTCATTCTCCCTTGGCACAGGCAGCAATCCTGAGATTACTACCTTCGCTTTTCTCTTCCTCAGCTGCCTACCCAGTTCCCTATAGTCCTTTTTCACAAGTGCCTCCCTCTTCTTACCTACATCAGTAGTACCTATATGTACTACTACCTCCGGTTCCTCACCCTCCCCTTTCAGGATGTCTGGGACCCGCCCAGAGACATCCTGGATCCCAGCCCCAGGGAGACAAACCACCATCCGCGACTCCCTTCTACGTCCACAAAAACGCCTGTCTGCGCCCCTCACTGTGGAGTCCCCTATTAATACTACCTTTCTGCTTCCCTTTTTGATTTTTTGGCTCACTGGCTCAGCTCCAGAGAGCTGGCCATCGCTTCCTCCCTCAGATGAGCTGTCCCCCCCAGTAGTACTCAGGCCGGAGTACTTATTTTGAAGGGGGACATCCACCGGAGTGCTCCCCATCACCCGTGTTTTCCCCTTCCTAATGGTAACCCAAGTGCCCTCATCCCGTTGCCCTGGTGTGACTACCTGCTGGTAGCTCCTTTCTATAACGTCCTCACTCTCCCTAACTAGCCGAAGGTCCTCGAGCTGCATTTGCAGCTCCTTAACCTGGTTTCGTAGGGCCTGCAGCTCCACACACCGAGCACAGGTGTGGATGTCTGGCAGGCCAGGAGCCTCCAAGACCTCCCACATGTTGCATTGGCAACAACATACAGGTCTCACACTCATATTTACCCCTTATAGCAACCCAAAGGAAAAAAGGAAAAAAAAACTTACAACTTACCTTATCTCTTTGGCCCTGTGAGCCAAAGCACTTACAGCACACACAAATACAAAAGCAGTCTTACCAGCTCTCAGACAGAGCCCCTCTCTCTCTCTCTCTCTTTTTTTTTAGGTTAGGGGAGGGGGGAGGGCTGGGATACTCTACCCGTGTAGAGTATCGGGAAACCCCTCCGGTCTAATTTATAGTCGGGTAAAAAAAAACGCGACCCGAGTGCCCTCGCAACTACTTCCGGGGTCAAACCGGGGTCAAACTTAAAAAAAAACAATCAAAAAAAAACCCACTAAAAAATAAAGTTAGTTTCTAAAAGAAAAAGTCACTTTTACTCACCCACAGCTCTCCACTCTCAAATCGCAGCCTCTCTTCAATGCTCCCACGGAACAATGAGGCTGGACCCCCGAGGTGAGTAAACTTTTAAAGGTGAAAAAAAAACGCGACCCGAGTGCCCTCGCAACTACTTCCGGGGTCAAACCGGGGTCAAACTTAAAAAAAAACAATCAAAAAAAACCCACTAAAAAATAAAGTTAGTTTCTAAAAGAAAAAGTCACTTTTACTCACCCACAGCTCTCCACTCTCAAATCGCAGCCTCTCTTCAATGCTCCCACGGAACAATGAGGCTGGACCCCCGAGGTGAGTAAACTTTTAAAGGTGAAAAAAAAAGCGACCCGAGTGCCCTCGCAACTACTTCCGGGGTCAAACCGGGGTCAAACTTAAAAAAAAACAATCAAAAAAAACCCACTAAAAAATAAAGTTAGTTTCTAAAAGAAAAAGTCACTTTTACTCACCCACAGCTCTCCACTCTCAAATCGCAGCCTCTCTTCAATGCTCCCACGGAACAATGAGGCTGGACCCCCGAGGTGAGTAAACTTTTAAAGGTGAAAAAAAAACGCGACCCGAGTGCCCTCGCAACTACTTCCGGGGTCAAACCGGGGTCAAACTTAAAAAAAAACAATCAAAAAAAACCCACTAAAAAATAAAGTTAGTTTCTAAAAGAAAAAGTCACTTTTACTCACCCACAGCTCTCCACTCTCAAATCGCAGCCTCTCTTCAATGCTCCCACGGAACAATGAGGTCATTGGAACTCTCCCCACTGCTGTGAGCACGGAGTCTCCTGCGGGCTCTGCTGCTCACTAAAATCTGTCTGACCGTGACAGCATTGAGCAGCAGAATCAGAACAAATGGGACACAAGGTGTTAGCACTTGGTGGAGGAACTCAATGGTTATCCAAACCGAAGATAACTGGACTTCCTGAGCGGCATCACAAAACCAGGGGTCATTCCACAGCCAATATCGACCATTTAGCATAAAATACCAGAAAATGTTCTTTAAACAGCTCAGCACTGTCACTGTTCCCAAAGCCACAGCTGCCGTTTTCTCACTGCAATATTTAATTTTCAGCTTGGGGCAGCAAATGGCCACAAATCGATCAAAGGTGAAAGTGACGGTGAACCAGACAGAACAGTCAGTGGCTGCGTAAAGCAGGACGGCGTGGATGTTACAAATGGGGATGGCCCACAGGAATTCAAACTGATCTCGATAAACAATTGGAATGTGTCTCAAGATCAGGTCAAAGATAATGACCAGTAGATCCCCCACCGACATGGCCGCCAGGTAATGGGTGACACACTTGGACAGACCACAATTTCTGCTCTTCAGGGTCACAATTGTGATTACATTCACTGTCAGGAAGGGTAATAAACAATCAATTTATATATCAAGCTGGGGAACACATTACCAGTTTGAATTTAGTTTTACTGATATTTTCCAAAATGTAACTGCATCCTGCGAATATACCGAGAATCAATGAAACTGAAATGCCAGCTGGGAAGGGATGTAATGCAGTTCAAAAATGAAAAAAATGGATAACAAAAGCTGGGTTGAGGAGTAAGGGGAAATTGGAGTTTATGATTTGATTTATTATTGTGACATGTATTAGTAGAAAATGAAACGTATTGTTTCATGTATGCTATTGTTGTGAAGTTAGTGTTTGGAGACTTGTAAAGCGTTTGTAAAAATGTTAAGAGTTGTCAAGTTGTCTATTTAAAAGGTGTTTTTTTCACACTTAGAGTTCAAAAAGAGATGCATGTGTAAACAGAGAGCACCAAAGTGAAAGAACGTTTCAGAGACAAAAACAACAGGGCTGCTTTGGTAACAGCCTTTAAGCATTTGAATCATAACATGTTATTGAATTTCAACCAATTAATTTAAAATAGGATTTGAATAGCAGCAGCCTATCGGGTTTAAATTTGATACTTTGATAACCTGTAAACCAACTCTACTGTGGCGGGTTTTGGGATGTCATTTGTGGTATAAATCCAACTCCCAGCTGCAGATTATTTTATATAATCGTAAATGATCATGGAAGGCAAGGTTGATCATAAACTTGGCAAAAACTGGCTTTTGTGAAGGCGGAAGCGACGATTTCAAGGCACAACATCAGATACGGGCGGATGACACTGAGAAATGTGAAGGTGAAGGCCATCAAGGAATTTCCAAGACCATCATCGAAGAAAGAAGTGGAAGAAGGCATTTTTGGGATTCAATGAATTCGACAGAAAAATCATGCCAACTTTAGCAGGTTTTTGGCACCGTTGATGGACTTGGCAAAAAGGAACATGAAATTTTGGTGGTCAGAGCCATGAGGGGAGGCTGTTGAAAATTTGAAAGCAGTGTTAACCACCGAATCTGTTTTCGCCACACTGAACTTTTTGCAAACTTTTAAAGCTGCCATCACCTCCAGTGGTGTAGGTGTTGGAGCTGTGTTGTTGCAGGGGGATGAATGTGAAATTGAATGGACGATTGGTTGACTTTCAAAAAAATCCCAACAACCGGCAGTCAAAATATTCCACAATTGGAAAGGAATTATTGATTTTAGTAATGTACTTACAACTATTTATTATTTACCTTACAAACAATGCACCAGGTTCAATCCCAATCCTTTGACAATTCTTTAAAAATTCAAGGACAAAAATACCAGCCTTATGGTGCCTTATGTTATAAGCTTTTAATTCATAGATTTTACATGTTGCGGGTCATGAAAATGTTATTGTGAATGCTTTGCCATGAGTTTAAAGGAGGGGAAGAAATGAAGACATCTTTTCATGATGATGGTTCATTTTGTTTCTTAAGGTTGTGAAGCGAGTTTTTGTAAAATTATTTTAAAAACTAAACATGCTAAAAGTTGTAAAATTGGCTGTGTAAAAGATGGTTTTGATTCTTCTGCCCTTAGTGTTAAAAAATAGATCGTTAATGGTTTAGTTAACCTGTTTACTGTTAGTTAGTTAAATAAAGAGTTACTTTTTTTAGAGAGAGAGCCTCAGATAGTTATTTTGGTTTGATCACTAAAAGCTGTTAAGGTGCAGATAATCCCCCTTCCCTTACACTTTTTAGCAGATTATGAAGAGGCGTACTTCTCCTTGAGAGGTTGAGTGTTTGTTCTAAATAAGGAGATCAATCTCCCCTTCGAACACTATACAGACAAAACTTACCATACATAGAGGGACCAGGACAGATTGTTGGCGATCTGCACGCCAAGAAACTTGAAGCCTTCGACTATTCCCACTTCATCCCGATTGTTGTAAACAGGGACATGTCCTCCACTATGCATGCTGAATCTGTGAGTACCTCCTTCATTTCACTGACATTGAAGGAGAGATTATTGTCAACACACCAATTCATTGGGTTCTCTATCAGAGGCGTGGGCAAAATGGAACAGGGAGAGCGGGTGAATCAGGGAAACTGGGGTGACAGGAAGAATGCACAGATGATTGGTTTATCACAGGCAGGGGAGTAATGTGAGGTATTTCCTACTCTATTGCTGTTAATCTTTTGAGAAGAAAGAAAATGGGGTTCTGATTGAAACATTGAACTTCCTGAGGGACATGGACAGGGTGGGCGAGGAGAGGATGTTTCTTCTTCTGGGAGAATCAAGAACCCGGGGTCACTGTTTAAGAATAAGTTGTCACACATTTAAAAAAAAGATAAAGAGAACATTTGTTTCTATTGGAGGGTGGTGATTCTCTGGAGCTCTCTTCCTCAAAAGGTGGTTTCATAGAGCCCCAAATGCCCACATTTGGCCCAGTTCCCTCCATACCCATCTTACCGATGTAACTGTCTAAATGCGTTTCAAAAGACAAAGTGTATCCACCCCTACTACTGCCTCTGGCAGCTCGTTTCAGTCACTCATCACCCTCAGAATTAAACAATTGCTTTTCTGGACCCATTTGCATCTCTCCCCCTCACCTTAACTCGATGTCCTCTTGTGTCAGATCACCCATAAGCCTCCTATGCTCCAGGGAAAAAAAAGCCCCAGTCTATCCAGCCTCTTTTTATAACTCCTAATAAATGCGTTATGCACTCTTGTATTTAATGCTACCCTTTCTGAGTATAGAAACACAGAGGGACCTAGGTGTGCAAGCCACAAATACCTGAAGGTGGCAGCACAGGTGGAGAAGGTGGTGAAGAAGGCATATGGCATGCTTGCCTTTATAGGACGGGGTGTAGAGTATAAAAGCTGGAGTCTGATGTTGCAGCTGTATAGAACGCTGGTTAGGCCACATTTGGAGGACTGCATCCAATTCTGGTCACCGCACTACCAAAAGGACGTGGAGGCTTTAGAGACAGTGCAGAGAAGGTTTGCTAGGATGTTGCCTGGTATGGAGGGTCTTAACTATGAGGAGAGACTGGGTAGGCTGGGGTTGTTCTCCCTGGAAAGACACAGAATGAGGGGAGACCTAATAGAGGTGTACAAAATTATGAAGGGTATAGATAGGGTGAACAGTGGGAAGCTTTTTCCCAGGTCGGAGGTGACGATCACGAGGGGGTCACAGGCTGAAGGTGAGAGGGGCGAGGTATAACTCCGATATCACAGGGACGTTTTTTACGTAGAAGGTGATGGGGGCCTGGAATGCGCTGCCAGTAGGGTGGTGGAGGCAGACACGCTGGCATCATTGAAGAATTAGCTGGATAGTCACGTGAGCAGCCTGGGAATGGAAGGATGCAAACGAATGGTCTAGTTGGACCAATGAGCGGCACAGGCTTGGAGGGCCGAAGGGCCTGTTTCCTGTGCTGTACTGTTCTTTGTTCTTTGTTCTTCTTTCTATAATATGGTGACCAGAACTGTACAAAGTATTCCAAGTCTGGCCTTACCGATATCTTGTGCAAGTTCAACAAGACGTCCCAATTCCTGTATTCAATGTTCTGACCAAAGAAACAAAGCGTGCCGAATATCTTCTTCACCATTCTGTCCAACTGTGACTCCACTTTCAAGAAGCTATGAACGGTACACCTAGATCTAGTCGCTCTATAACTATCCCCAATGCCCGACCATTAACTGTCCCGATTCCATCTTACATTGATCCAAATTAAACTCCATCTGCAGTTCATTGGCCTCCTGGGCCAGTTTATCACGATCCCATTGCAATTCTAGGTAACCATCTTCACTGTGCACTGTGCCACCATTCTTGATCTCATCTGCAAACTTCCTAACCATGCCTCTTAAAATCTCATCCAAATTATTCATACAAGTAACAGTGGTCCCAGCGCTAATCCCTGAGGCACATCGCTCGTCACAGGCCATCAGTCTGAAAAGCCACTTCTACAACAAAGAACAAAGAAAATTATAGCACAGGAGCAGGCCCTTCGGCCCTCCAAGCCTGCACCGACCATGCTACCTGACTTAACTAAAACCCCCACCCTTCCAGGAACCATATCCCTCTATTCCCATTCCACTCATGTATTTGTCAAGATGCCCCTTAAAAGTCTCTATTGTATCTGCTTCCACGACCTCTCCCAGCAGAGAGTGACAGGCACCCACCACCTTCCGTGTAAAAAATCAGCCTTGTACATCTTCTTTAAACCTTGCCCCTCGCACCTTAAACATGTGCCCCCTAGTAATTGACTCTTCTACCCTGGGCAAAGGCTTCTGACTATCCATTCAGTCCATGCCTCTCAATCTTGCAGACTTCTATCAGGTCACCCCTCAACTTCCATCGCTCCAGTGAGAACAAACAAGTTTCTCCAACCTCTCCTCATAGCTGATGCCCTCAATACCAGGCAGCATCCGGGTAAATCTTTTCTGTACCCTCTCCAAAGCCTCCACATCCTTCTGAGAGTGTGGCAACCAGCATTGAACACTATATTCCAAGTGCGGCCTTACTGAGGTTCGATAAAGCTGCAACGTGACTTGCCAATTTTTAAACTCAATACCCCGGCTGATGAAAGCAAGCATGCCGAATGCCTTCTTGACTAGCTTCTCCACCTCCAGTGACCTGTGTATCCAAGTCCCTTTGCCTATCAATACTCTTAAGGGTTCTGCCATTTACTGTATAGAACTGTATACAACCACTCTCTCTTTTCTGTCATCAAGACAATTTTGCATCCAACTGGCTACCTCACCCTTGATTCCATGAGGTTTAACCTTATTCAATGACCTACCTTTTGGTATCTTGTCAAAGGCGTTGCAAAGATCCAATGTCAACTGCAGTATCCTCATCAATTTGCTTGGTTACACCTTCAAAATGGTGGGAACAGAGTCTCTGAATATTTTGAAGGATGGGGTTGAAAGATTCCCAGGGGTTTGCAGAAATGTGGTGTTGACGTTACAATCAGATCAGTCATGAATCTTTTCAATAGCAGAGAGGCACAAGGTGCTAAATGGCCAATCCCTGCTTGTAATATGAATGTGTGTACACAGTACAAGAGATCTTCAAGTTTCCAGGTGTCCAGATCACCAACAGCATTTCCTGGTCCCTCCACACCTACACTCTCATTCAGAAAGCTCAAAAATTCCATGCTTTCTCATGAAGTTAATGAAATTGGGCACGTACCACTCTCACCTACTTTTGCAGCATAGAAAGCATCCTTTCTGATGGTATCACAGCTCGGCATGGCCCTAAATACAAGTAAATACAAAATTGATGAATGTAGCCTAGTCCATCACACAAACTAGCTTTCTGTCTATTGACTCTAGTGCACTTCATGCTGCCTCAGAAAAGCAGCCAGCGTAATCAAGGACCTCACGCACCCCGGACAGACACTCTTGCACTTTTTTTCCATCAAGGAAATAAAACAAAATTCTGGGGTCACGTACCAATCGACTCAAGAGCCTACCATGTATTAAGGTGATCTTTGTCCAAACACTACATTCTGCACTCCCTTTATAAAAGCAATTTGCAGTGATGCTGGAATCTGAAACCAATCAGCTTTGACAAAGGATCATCTGAACTCAAAACGTCAGCACTTTTCTCTCCGTACAGACACTTCTCGATTCTGCATTCCACACTTTACTTATCCGTGAACAATAAGCTGTGTCTGTCTGGTGCAAGAAACAATACCTTTCACCGTATACTAACACATGTGACGGCAATCGATCTATTCAAAAGAAAGTTGTGGTAAACATCAGTAAAAGTCTACTTTGATCCCACATGGAATACTGTGTCCAATACTGAGCTGCACACTTTGAGAAGGATGGAGAGACTTTTGGGAGCGTACAAAAGAGTTTTCCTAGAATTGTTCAAGGAGAACGGATTATACAGTGACCTGGTTAGACTAGAGAATCTGGTATCGTTCTCCATAGAGCAGAGAAGGATATAAAGGAGGTTTGATATAGGTCTCAGACATTTTAAAGGGTTTAAATAAATTAAATAGTGACATGGGGGTGGGGGGGTGGATTTTCCCGTCCCGTCCATCACGGGAATCGTAAGTGGACTGGACACAGACCATGCAAAGGTCCGTTGATCTCAGTTGGGATTTTCCAGTCTTGGGGTAAGCCGGAAAAACACACCCAGAATATTTCCACTATCAGACGGGTCGAGAACCATTAGAGACGGATTGGTTAAGAAAAGCCTTCAATTCTGGTCGCCACTTTACAGGAAGGATGTGGGGGCTGTCGAGAGGTGCAGGAGAGGTTTACCAGGATGCTGTGTGGATTAGAGGGTCTGAGCTATAAGGAGAGGCTGGACAAACTAGGGTTGATTTCTCTGGCGTGGTGGAGGCTGAGGGGAGGCCTGATAGAAGTCTATCAACTGATGAGAGGCATAGGTAGGGTTGACAGTTAGAATTGCTTTCCCAGGGTTGAACTGTCTATACAGAACCCCTACAGTGGAGAAAGAGGCTCGTCAGCCAATCAAGTCTACACCGAGAACAGTGGAGGGTGTAATCAGTGTGGACCAGCCTCAGGTACAGGAATGGACTAAATAGACGGGGGGCAGAGATTAAGTGTGAAACTGAATTCAATGGATTCCATGCTCCCAAAACTGAAATAAGAAGGAGAGTAATAGATGACAAATAGAATAGTGGACGCAGAGACTTACCAGGGACACCAACAATAGCCAGGATTGGATAGTAAACCCCCTGAATTACCCAGAGAACAAATTGGATTCGAACTGTTAATGGTAACCAAACAATCCAATCTTCAGAAAGAAGGAACAGGCCCTCAGCAAAATTCCTGTCCAGTGTTGGAACATTCCAATCTGTTGTTCCCAAACTCTGATCCGTTATTGGAACTTTACAGTCTATTGTCCCCAGATTCTGATACATTATTGGAACATCCCGGTCTGTTGTTCTCAGATTCTGATCCATTATTGGAACATTGCAGTTTATTGTTCCCAGGTTCTCATCCATTGTTGGAGCTTCCCAATCCATTGCTCCCAGATTCTGATCTCTCCTCTCCCTCCGCCTGCCTCTCCACAGCCGCTGATCTCTGTTTGTGTCGGAGTTGTCGCTCTCGCTGTCTCAACAAGACAGCACATTGAACGGAATCCCTTATTAATAAAAGAGGAAAAACTCCCCAGTGATGCTGAACAGACCCACAGAGGCTCACATTAATTACAGTCACTAAACAAACAGCATCAGTTAACCCCATTCAATCCAACACCTTTCATATCACAATGGAATAGAACATGCACCCACTCTGGATAATGGTGGAGGTTCATTGGGAACAGGAACTGGTGGAGGCACTGGCCATAAACATTTAATCTTCCCACTTCTTTCAACAATAATTTTACGGGATGTGGGTATCGGTGGCTCATCCCAGCATTTATTGTGGATCCATAGCTGCCCTTAAGAAGAGAGTGATGAGCTCCCCTTTTGAACCACCGCTGCTGTTCAGTGTAAGTGCAACCACAGCACTGTTAAGGAAGGAGTCCTGGGATTTGGAACCAGTGACAGAGAAGGAACAGCCGATATATTTCCAAGTCAAGGTGGCGCGTGACTTGCCAACAGTGGTAATGTGGCCCATTTAAGGGTCATCTTCTAGAGGCCACGTGGTCAGGCCTGGCCCAATGGAGTGTCAAAGTAGAAAGCCGAGCCAATAGAATGCGAGGGCAAATATGGTGAGCCGGGTGAGGATTGGCAGTTGGAGCCAGGAAGGAGTAGTGTACCGTACAGTAGTGTAAGTTCAGTAGTGTACAGTTCAGTAGTATACAGTTCAGTAGCGTACAGTTGCAGAGCTACTCTGTCTAACCATTTGATTAGTAGTTAGTTGTTTATTGACAATAAAGCCTTTTTGTTCTGAGTCAGCCTTGATTTATTACCCTGGCAATAATGAAAAAAAACCTTCCAAGACATTGGGAATCGTGGTACACGGTTAGGGGGGAAGAGATTGGAACATCGAAAATAAGAAGCAGCAAGGTAAAGGTGCATGTTTGCTCAGGAAATTGGAAAACTTGGGACACTAAGGGCCCAAGGCGAATGGGATGCTGGCCTTCATCGCGAGGGGGATTGAATAAAAAAGTAGGGAGGTCTTGCTGCGGCTGTAGGGCATTGGTGAGGCCGCAGCTGGAGTACTCTGTGCTGTTTTGGGCACCGTACTTACGCAAGGATATTTTGGCCTTGGAGGGAGTGCAGAGGAGGTTTACTAGGCTGATCCCGGAGTTGAGGGGGTTGAGCTATGAGGAGAGGCTGAATAAATTAGGCTTGTACTCGTTAGAATTTAGAAGAATGAGGGGAGATCTCATTGAGACGTATAAGATGATGAATGGGATGGATAGGATAGAGGTGGAGAGACTCTTCCCGCTCAGAAAGGATAGCAGGACTCGGGGGCACAGCCTCAAGATAAAGGGGGGGGCGGTTTAGAACGGAGTTGAGGGGGAACTTCTTCACTCAAAGGGTGGTGAATCTGTGGAATTCTCTGCCCGTTGAAGTGGTGGAGGCTGCCTCGCTAAATATTTTTAAGACGCGGGTTGATGGGTTTTTGATAAGAGAGGGGATTAAGGGTTATGGGGAGAGGGCGGGAATGTGGAACTGAGTCACGACAGATCAGCCATGATCTTATTGAATGGCGGGGCAGGCTCGAGGGGCTAGTTGGCCTACTCCTGCTCCTATTTCTTATGTTCTTATGTTCAATTTTGCATGGCTAATCCACATAACCTGCACATCTTTGGAATGTGGGAAGAAACTGGAGCATCCAAAGGAAACCCATGAAGACATAAGGAGGATGTGCAGACTCCACAGACATGCAACCAAGGCCAGAATCAAACCCAGGCCCATGGCACTGTGAAGCAGCAGCGCCGACCACTGTGCCACAGTGCTGCCCACTTGTAGCGAATGCAGTAATAACTGAAGAAAAGTGGATGGTTATTCCTCTCACAGTTTGCAGACTTAGTTTAATCAGAGGTTTATCATAGCAGATAAGCGTAGCAGGAAAGAGAAAAGAGAGGCGTATGTTAGGTCCAAACAACTGGGAACGGAGAGAGCATTGGAGGAATACAGAGAGAGTAGGAGGGAACTCAAACGGGGAGTTAGACGGGTGAAAAGGGTGCATGAAATGGTCTTGGCAGACAGGATTAAGGAAAATCCAAAGGCATTTTACTCCTATGTTAGGAACAAAAGGGTGGTTAGAGGAAAAATCGGTCCTCTTAGGGGCAGAGTCGCAAAAACCCAGTTTGCAGGTGCAGCAGGTGATCAAGAAGGCGAATGGGATGCTGGCCTTTATAGCGAGGGGGATTGAATATAAAAGCAGGGAGGTCTTGCTGCAACTGTACAGGGCACTGGTGAGGCCGCAGCTGGAGTACTGTGGGCAGTTTTGGTCACTGCACTTGCGCAAGGATATTTTGGCCTTGGAAGGAGTGCAGAGGAGGTTCACTAGGCTGATACCGGAGATGAGGGGGTTGGACTATGAAGAGAGATCTTATAGAGATGTATAAGATAATGAAGGGGATGGATAGGGTAGAGGTAGAGAAATTCTTCCCGCTCAGAAAGGACAGCAGGACTAGACGGCACAGCCTCAAGGTAAGCTGGGGGCGCGGGCGCAGTTTAGAATGGAGCTGAGGAGGAACTTCTTCACTGAAAGGGTGGTGAATCTCTGGAATTCTCTGCCTGTTGAAGTGGTGGAGGCTACCTCGCTAAACATATTTCAGACATGGATAGACAGGTTTTTGGTAGGCAAGGGATTTAAGGGTTATGGGGAGAAAGCAAGGAAGTGGAACTGATCGACTTCAGATCTGCCATGATCTTACTGAATGGCGGGGCAGGCTCAAAGGGCTAGATGGCTTACTCCTATTTCTTATGTTCTTATGTTCTTGAGCTGCACCCATCCATGCAAGTTATGGAGTATTCCATCACACACACAACTTGTGATTGTAAATGGTGGACAGGTTTTGAGGAATCAGGAGTAAAGCTACTTGCCGAAGTATTCCTAGCATCTACTCTGCCCTTGTAGCCATTGTGTTTATAGGATGATTCCAGTTCAGTTTATGTTCAGTGGAAACTCCCAGAATATTGACGGTGGTGGATTGAGTGATGGTAACACCATTGAATGTCAAGGGGTGGTTGTTCGCGTGTTTCATATTGATGATGGTCACTGCCTGGCATTTGTGCTGGAACTTTCCAATCCATCGTGCCCAGATTCTGATCCATTGTTGGATAATTCCAATTGATTGTTTGTTGATTCTGATCCATTAATGTAACATCCCAATCCATTAATCCAAGATTCTGATTCATCATTGTAACATTCCAGCCTATTGTCCCCAAGTTCTGATGTGAACATAAGAACAAAGAACTAGGAGCAGGAGTAGGCCATCTGGCTCCTCAAACCTGCTCTGACATTCAATAAGATCATGGACGATCTTTCATGGACTGACCTCCACTTAACCCACATGCTTACCATCATACTCAATCCAATTGTTGTCCAAAAATGCATCTATCCTTACCTTAAAAACTTACAATGAGATAGCCCTAACTGCTTCCCTGGGCAGGAAATCCTCCAGATTCACAACACTTTGGGTGAAGAAGTTCCTCCTCAACTCAGTCGTCAATCTGCTCCCCCTTATGCTGAGGCCATGTCCTCTAGTTCTCGTTTCACCTGCCAGTGGAAACAACTTCCCTCTTCTATTGTATCTATTCCCTTCATAATCTTATATGCTTCTGTTAGGCCTCCGCTCATTCTTCTGAAATCTATTGAATATAATTCCAGGCTACTCAATTCTCTCCTCATAACTCAACACTCTCAACTCTGAAATTAAACTCATGAATCTCCTCTGCACCCCTCCAGTGCCAGAATATCTTTCTCAAGTAAGGGGATCCATTGTTGCATCGTTCCAATCAATTGTTCCCTGATTCTGATCCCTCCTCTCCCTCCCAGTTAGGTGCAAACCTCATTGCAAAAGATTACAAATGGAATTCCTTTATCCCAGACATCCAGACAATCCTGACTATCGGCCCTCAATACGGTCTTTAAAGTTTCCTGCCGCTGTCCTGCGATGGTACAGAGTCGAGTAAAATTGCTTTGCTCCTGAACGATCAAGAACTTCCCTGAATAAACTTGAAGTAAAATTTGATCCTTGATCTGACTCTAAATCTGAGGGTCGTCCGCATCAAGTAAAATATTTAAGTAACTTCTCTACAACCTCTGACACGCTGAGCATTCATTTGCATCCTTTCAGCTTCAGTTGTGGTTTCCTCTGTCAGCTCAACAAACCTCTGTGGATTCTTGTGTTTGACTGTGTCTGTCTTCCTCGTGCTTCCCTTAAGCGACCAACACTGCGAATTGATGGATCCAACTTTATTCCTGCCAAATCATCTGAGGCCATTTTATTTCTCTGTTACCCTCATGGCTTTCCAATTTAATCAGTGGGAAATTATTTTTAATCACCTTCAATCAGATCTTCATTGCCCTTACCGCCTGAGAATCTCTCTTTTCCCTAGTTTCTATCCCTCTCAGACTGAGATTGATAATTGGGAGCCAAACTTTGATTGATGAAATAGCTCAGAATCATTTGCCTTTTCTGCTGCTAATCTCACAGTTTGAAGCTTCAGCTCTCCCGCAGGAGTTCGCATTCCTGGGGAAGTGAATTTCTAAACTCCAGCAAGGTAACCATTTCACTAAGAGCTTCATATGTCTGGTCTATTTCAACTGTCAAATGTACCTTGTTTGATCCTTTCAACTTCTGTGCATGTTTGGCCAGGTTCCTTCCTCAGATTTCTAAACTGTTTTCTATAGGCATCTGATGCCATTTCATGTGCACTTATGATGGCATTTCCACCTCATCATAACCCCCCATTTATCTCCTCTGATTGTATCACAACGACCCTCACTATCTCTCTGACGCACTTCTTAGAACATAGAAACATAGAACATTACAGCGCAGTACAGGCCCTTCAGCCCTCAGTGTTGTGCCGAGCTATGTCCAATCCCAAGATCAAGCTATCCCACTCCCTATCATTCTGGAGTGCTCCATGTGCCTATCCAATAACTGCTTGAAAGTTCCTAAAGTGTCTGACTCCACTATCACAGCAGGCAGTCTATTCCACGCCCCAACCACTCTTTAGTAAAGAATCTATCTCGGACATCCCTCCTGTATCTCCCACCACGAACCTTATAGTTATTCTTTTGAATCAGCAATAAGCACACAGAATGTGGCCATTTTATTTGTTTAGCTACTTTTTCAAACGAAATGGAAAAAGGCTTCTGCATCCTTCTCATCAGATCTTGACAATGCTTGATCAGATTTGATCAGATCCCCACAAGGATTATATATATGATGGGTTTGCCCTTCCTCACTGTCCTCATTGCTGATCCCAACTTTTACCTTGACCTCCACCACTATAGCAGACACTCACTTTTCAGTTCCAGTTTCCAAAGTTTAAATACTCTCTCTTCTTTCCCTTTCTCTTGCTGTTTGTTCATTCCCTTTCTTTTCTCCTTGCAATTCAAACCTTTTCATTTGTAATTGAATTCCAGGCATTTAAAATCTTCGCAAATGTGTTTCTGGCCAATTTAAATGCTGATGCATCACTGTAATTATCTCCGAACCCCTTCAGGTTACCTCAGCTGCAGTGTTTTTGCCAATTCCAATAGTTTTGCTTTAACCACCTGTTGTAAACCATGCCCAGTGACTCGTTCTACATCAGGGAAATCCTTAGCCATTGAAGCAGCACATATTCCTACTAGAACACAGCATGTAGAACATGGTAAAATTGGGAAAATACTGCATTCCTCACAGTCTTCACCATTCACATTGGATACAACGATTAGGGTAAAATTCACTCTTCCCAAACTGTATGTCCCACTCTGAGTTCCCTCATTGCAATTGGAATATTCTTGATTTTACAATATACATTCCATGTGAAGCATTGAGCCCAAGGGTAAAACATTATACCCTCTCAAATGATATTACAGAATTTCTATCCTCCATACAATTGGAGGTACATCCCAAATCCAAACCACTCACTGAGTACTACTGAGTTTCTTGATGTAATCTCTGCTGCCATAGAACATAGAACAGTACAGCATAGGAACAGGTCCTTTCATCAGCAATGTTGGGTCGAATGTGATGCCAAATTAAACAAATCCCTTCTGCTTCTCCTGGTCTCATATCCCTTTGGTCCTTGAATATTCATGTGCTTTTGTCAAAACCCCTTAAACGCCCCTATCTTTTCAGCCTCCACAACCACCCCTGGCAGGACGTTCCAGACCCCTACCACTCCCTGTGTAAAAGATCTTCGTAAGAAGTCTCACAACACCAGGTTAAAGTCCAACAAGTTTATTTGGTAGCACAAGCCCTAAGCTTTCGGAGCACTGCCCCTTCATCAGGTGAGTGGGAGTCCTGTTCACAAACTCAATTTACAAAATAAAGTTTGGAAGGCGAGTCTTTACAGGTAATCAAGTCTTAAAGGTACAGACAATGTGAGTGGAGAGAGGGTTAAGCTCAGATAAAGAGATGTGTATTGTCTCCAGCCAGGGCAGTTACTGAGATTTTTTCAAGCCCGGACAAGTTGTGGGGGTTACAGATACTGTGACACGATCACACGATCCTGGTTGAGGCTGTCCTCTTGTGTGCAGAACTATCAGTTTGTGCTGAGCGGTTCTGCATTGTCATGTGTTATGAAGGCTGCCTTGGAGAATGCTTACCCGAAGGTCAGAGGCCGAATGCCCATGACTGCTGAAGTGTTCCACAACAGGAAAAGGACACTTCTGCCTGGTGATCGTCGTGCGCTGTTCATTCATTCACCGCATCTGCAGCGTATCAGATAGGCAACATTGGCCAAGTCGCAAGACTATGTACCGTGTACCTGATGGATGGTGTTCTCACGTGCGATGATGGCATCCGTGTCAATGATCTGGCATGTCTTGCAGAGGTTGCTGTGGCAGGGTTGTGTGGTGTTGTGGTCACTGTTCTCCTGAAGGCTGGGTAGTTTGTTACAGACAGTTGTCTGTTTGAGGTTGTGCGGTTGTTTGAAGGCAAGAAATGGGGATGTGGGGATGGCCTTGGCGAGATGCTCGTCTTCAAGAATTACATGATGAAGCTCCGGAGAAGATGTTGTAGCCTCTCCCCTCCGGGGAAGTACTGGACGACGAAAGGAACTCTGTTCACTGTGTCCCATGTTTGTCTTCTGAGGAGGTCGGTGTGGTTTCTCGCCGTGACGAGTCAGAACTGTCGATCGATGAGTCAAGCACCATATCCTGTTCTTATGAGGGCTTCTTTCAACATCTGGAGGAGTCTCTTGCAATCCCCCTCATCTGAGCAGATCCAGTGTATTCGGGGGGCTTGTCTGTAGGGGATGTCTTCTTCATCGTGTTTAGGGTGGAAGCTGGAGAAGTGGAGCATTGTGACAGTATCTGTGGGCTTGTGGTACAGTGAAGTGCTGAGGTGACCATCGTTGATGGAGATGCGTGTGTCCAAGAATGCAACCGATTCCAGAGAGTCGTCCATGGTGGGATGGGACTTGTTGATGTCGTCATATAATTGTTTCAGTGATTGTTCGCCATGAGACCAAAGAAATAAAATGTCATCGATGTATCTAGTGTATAGCATCGATTGAAGTTCCTGTGCACTGAAGAGGTTTTGTTCGAACCTGTGCATTAAGATGTTGGCATATTGAGGTGCGAATTTGGTCCCCATGGCTGTTCCGTATGTCTGGATGAAGAACTGGTTGTTGAAGATGAAGATGTTGTGGTCCAGGATGAAGCCGCTGAGTTGTAAAATTGGATCTGGAGATTGGTAGTTTTCTGTGTTCGAGTTTTGAGGCAGTTGCAGCAATGCCATCATTGTGGGGGATGCTGGTCTATAGGACCGAGACACCCATTGTGACGAGGACTGCTCCTTGTTCAACTGCTCCATGTATGCTAGGTTTCTGTTGGAAGTTTGTAGTGTCATTACAAAAGCTGGGGGTTCTTTGCACAATGGGTTTCAGGATGCCCGCAATGTAGCCAGAGAGGTTCTTACACAGGGTCCCATTACCCGATATGATGAGAAGGCCGGGTGTGTTGGCCTTGTGTATCTTCAGTAGGCAGTAGAGATCTCCAACACGGGGAGTACGTGGGACGAGAGCAAGGAGGATGCTTTAAAGGTCCGGATCAAAGGTCTTGATCAGTCTGTTGAGTTGACCTCCGACCTCCTCAGAAGACAAACATGGGACACGGCAGACAGGGTACTCTTCTTCATCCATTACTTCCCCGGAGTGGAGAAGATACAACATCTGCTCCAGAGCCTTCAACATGTTATCAATGAACATCTCACCAAGGCCGTCCCCACACCCCTACTTCTTGCCTTCAAACAATAGCACAACCTCAAACAGACCATTGCCCACAGCAAACTACCGAACCTTCAGAAGAACAGTGACCATGACACAACACAACCCTGCCACATCAACCTTTACAAGACGTGCCGGATCATCTCACGTGAGAACACCATCCATCAGATACACAGTACATGCTTTTGCAACTCGGCCAATGTTGTCTACCTGATACGCTGCAGGAAAGGATGTCCTGAGGCATGGTACATTGGAGAGACCATGCACAAGCTACGACAACGAATGAGTGAACACCGCACGACAATCACCAGGCAGGAATGTTCTCTTCCTGTTCGGAAACACTTCAGCAGTCACGGGCATTCCGCCTCTGATCTTGGATAAACATTCTCCAAGGCAGCCTTCACAACACATGACAACGCAGTCACTGAGCAGAAACTGATAGCCAAGTTGCGCACACGAGGACAACCTCAATCGGGACCTTAGGTTCATTTCACATTATCTTGCCTTGTCTTGTAAAATCTCATGAACTGTCCTGGCTGGAGGCAATGTACACCTCTTTAACCTGTGCTTAGCTCCCTTTCCACTCACATTGTCTGTACATTTAAGACTTGGTTACCTGTAAAGACTCGCATTCCAACTATTACCTTGTAAATTGAGTTTGTGTCTATGTGTGCCCTGTTTTTGAACAGAACTCCCACTCACCTGATGAAGGGGCAGTGCTACAAATGCTTGTGGCTTGTGCTACCAAATAAACCTGTCGGACTTTAACCTGGTGTTGAGAGACTTCTTATTGTGATTACTCAGTCCAACGCCAGCATCTCCACATCATAATGATCTTACATCTCAAGTCGCCTTTGAACGTTTCCACTGTCACTAGTTCTTTATGCACCGTTAGGATTCTGTGATTAGGCATTTTCATAGATCATAGACCCCTGCAGTGCAGAAAGAGGCCCTTCAGCCCATCGAGTCTGCACCGAACACAATCCCACCTAGGCATGCCATTCAGAGAGAAGGAAAGGACAGGGTGCAGAATTCAAAAGTATCTGTGCAGAGAGAAAAGAGCTGACATTTCAAGTCCAGATGATCCTTTGTCAAAGCCGATTGATTTCAGATTCCAGAATCCACAGTAATTTGTTTTTATATGAGGGTTGGGAAGTGCAGAATGTAGTGTTCCAGTCATAGCTACGATGGAGAGAAAGATCAATATAATATATGGTAGGGCCATGTACCAACCAACCCAAGAACATCATGGATCCACGATCATAGAATCATAGAATCATAGAACACTACAGTGCAGAAAGAGGCTCTTTGGCCCATCGAGCCGAACACAATTCCACCCAGTCCCTACCCCCATATCCCTACATATTATACACACACATCCCTCGAGCCTACGCATCCCAGGACACTAAGGGGCCATTTCTTAGCATGGCCAATCAACCTAACCCGCACATCTTTGGATGATGTTCTTGAGTCGGTTGGTACAGAGCCCCAGACTTTTGTATCTTTTTTCCGATGGAAGCAGTTGGAAGAGAGAATGTCCGATGTAGTTGCGGTCCTTGATTATGCTGACTGTTTTTCCAAAGCAGCGGGAACTATACACAGAATCAACGGATGGGAGGTTGGATTGTGCGATGGACTGGGATGCATTCATCACCTTTTGCAGTCACTTGCAGTCTTGGACAGCACAGGAGCCATACCAAGTTGTGATACAACCAGAAAGGATGCTTTTTATTTTGAATCTGTAAAAGTTGGCGAGAGTCATAGCGATCATGATAGATTTCCTTAATCTCCTGAGGAAGTCGAGGCATTGGTGAATTTCTTAAAAACTGTGTCAGTGTGGAGAGTTCAGGACAGGTTGTTGGTGATCTGGACACCAAGTAGATGAGGGCAGTGCAGCCGACGTTGGACTTTAGCGAGGCCTTTGAAAAGAAACCATGTGGCAAGTTGTTGCATAAGGTTAAATTTCACGGGATCCAGGGTGAGCTAGCTAATGGGATACCAATTTGGCTTGATGACAGATGACAGCGGGTGGTTGCAGTGGATTGTTTTCCAATCTGTTGGCCTGTAACGAATGGTGTGCCTCAACGATCAATGTTGACAATTTCTTATTGATACGAATGATTAGGATGGGAAGTTCGGAGGTATGATTAGGAAGTTTGGGGATGACACCAAAATTGGTTGTATATGGATAGTGAAAGAGGCTATCTGGGATTGAAATGGGATATTGGTCTATTGGGCCAGTGTGCTGATGAATGGCAGTCCCCAGGTATCAACCCCCAAGGGATTGTCATCCCCCCTAAGCCCTGGTAAGATGGACGTAAGCATGAGGAGTGAACTATGAGCTGTATTATATTGTAAATATGCTGTGGATTCTGCCCCATCTGTATGAAGTAAATGGAGAAACATGTAAAAGTGTTCATAAATGGTTTCAAATGCTGTTACTGTATGGTGGTTGGGGGTGGGAGTTGCTGTTATTTACTGGGAGAGTATTATATATGTTCCGACATTCCTTTAAGGGAATGGACCACGTGAGCTCAAGTGTGTGCTGAGCTGTTGGGATCCTCCCAGAATGGCCAATATTTGGAGTGTTGTGTGAACAGTTGGAATAAAGAGTTCTGTTCTCTGACACCTGACTGTGGAGTCGATATTACGTCATTTTTTTCATTTGCTGATTTTCTTCTTCAAGAAAATTTCTCTTGAAACCTCACAGATAATATTCCACCGTGAAAAATCTCAATCAGTTTTGAATGTACAATGATGGGAAAGGATTTTTCATGAATTTGTGGGAATTGGGCCTCACTGCTGACCAGCACTTACCTCCATCCCTATTCGCCAGTTGAGAGTCAACCTCATTGCTGTGGCATTTATCTGCCCCAGCGCCTGTGACCCAGGTTCGATTCCCATCTTGGGTCACTGTCTGCGTGGAGTCTGCAAATTCTCCTCGTGTCTGCATAGATTTCCTCCAGGTACTCCAGTTTCCTCCCAAGGCATGCTGGGTTAGGTGCATTGTCCATGCTAAATTCTCTTTCAGTGTACCCAAACAGGCGCGGGGGATTTTCATACTAACTTCATTGCAGTGTTAATGTTAGCCAAATGTGCCACAAATAAATTAACTTCAACATTATTTTTTCCCAATGTTTGTATTTGTGTTCCATGATAGCCAAGATCATGAAAATTGGCCATACATTTCCAGCCACCATGAGGTCAATAACACCCAATTCCATACACCAATGCATCTCAGTAGTTCTTTCCTGGGATCATAACATAGAACATAGAACATTACAGCGCAGAACAGGCCCTTCGGCCCACGATGTTGCGCCGACCAGTTACAAAAACAATGACCCACTAGCCTATACCAATCCCTTTTCGTCCATAAACCTATCCAGAGATCTCTTAAACGCCCCCAAACTAGACGCATTTACAACTGCAGCAGGCAGGGCATTCCAATCCCTCACCACCCGCTGGGTAAAGAACCTACCCCTGACATCCGTCCTGTAGCTACCCCCCCTTAATTTAAAGCCATGCCCCCTCGTGCTAGCTTTCTCCATCCGAGGAAAAAGGCTATCACTATCCACCCTATCTAAACCTCTAATCATCTTATATGTTTCAATAAGATCCCCTCTTAGCCGCCTTCTTTCCAACGAAAACAACCCTAGATCCCTCAGTCTCTCCTCATAGGACCTCCCCACCATACCAGGCAACATCCTAGTAAACCTCCTCTGCACCCTCTCCAACGCCTCCACATCCTTCTTGTAATGCGGGGACCAGAACTGCACACAGTACTCCAAGTGCGGCCGCACTAGAGTAGTGTACAGTTGCAACATTACACTGCGACTCCTAAATTCAATCCCCCTACCAATAAACGCCAAGACACCGTACGCCTTCTTGACAACCTTATCTACTTGATTCCCAACTTTCAGGGATCTATGTACACACACACCTAGATCCCTCTGTTCATCCACACTATTCAAAGTCCTCCCGTTAGCCCTATACTCGACACATCTGTTGATGAGTAAAGCTGTTGTTTCATTCTATCGAAAGCCAAGAATTGACTGGATGCCCTCCCCTAAGGTTGATCCTTTTTTTTAGTAGCTGGTGTAATGGAGCCAGGTTGGAGGCGAGGTTGGGTATAAACTTCCCATGGTGGCCTACCAACCCCTGAAATGATCTTAGCAATTGTTTGGACATGGATCATTTCCAACTTCGCCCGCAGTCTGAAGAGACAAGTCACTTTGTGGTCTGCAATATTCATTTTTGACTTCTTTGGGTTCCTTCTAGCTTGGAAAATTGGCTTAGAACTTGTGCAATGTTTTTCCGGTGTTTCTTTCATTTTTCTGTTACGAGCATGCCATCCAGATAAATAGCAACCTGAGGTGGACCTCATTGTTCTCCATCATTCGTTGGAAGTTTGAGCAGGCTGACGTTTCCCCAAGTTGCTATTTAGTGCATTGGTGACGGCCATCCTTGATATGACATGTTGAATATCTCTGGGAATCCTCACCCAGCTGTAAGTGTAAGTACACATGAACCATTCCCTAATTGGAAACAAGAATTTCCTGACAATTTTGTGTGTAAATCCTCAATCCGAGGGATTGGGTATTTATCCAACTGTAAGAAATAGATTACCATTTGTAGTATTAAAATTTCCCAGTACAAATTATTTTTTATTCATACTTGGGACATGGGTATCACTGGCTGGCCAGCATTTATTGCCCATCATTAGTTGCCCTTGAACAAAGTGGCTTTGGGGGACAGGGGGCATGCGGTGGTTAAGAGTCAACCACATTTCCTTGGCCCTGGAGTCACATTTCGGCCAGACGATATCAGGATGACTGATTTCCTTCCCTGGGACATGAGTGAACCGGATGGGTTTCTCTGAAAATTGACAATGGTTTCATTGTCAACAGCGGATTCTGGATTCCAGATTTTCTTTATTCAAGTACCATCATCTGCCGTGATAACATTTGAACCCGGGTCTCCAAAGTTCATTTATTAATAAATAATATTAATCTAATTAATTCATTTATTTATTAGTCTCTGAGTTCCTGGATTAATAGTCTGGTGATAAATCCACCAGTCAATCGCATCTACACCCTGAGTCTACACATTCTGAGTCCCAGTAACCCAGACATTCCACATTCTTCACATCTGTCGGGCTCCTGGATTTGACAGAGTTAACTGCCCCAATCAACGAGCTCATTTTAATAGGTCCATCACATGGACCTTGTTAAATTCATTAAATCATTTTCTTTCTTTCTCTGTCTTTCTATGCATTTCTCTCTCTGTCTCCCACTCTATGTGTGTCTCAGTCTCTTTCTGTCTTTGTGCCTGTTCCTCTGTCTCCCTTGCTCTCCCCTTTTCCCCCCTCTCTCTCTCTCTCTCCTACCCCGTCTCAGTCTCAAGCTCCTTCTCCCACTCTGTCTCCATTTCCCTCTCCCTCTCTCTGTCACACTTTATTTCTTTATCTGAATGCCTCTATCCCTTTCTCTGCCCCATTCTATCTTTTGCTCTTGCTGTGACCACTGTGCTCGTTCTATCTCAATTTCTGCCATTCACACCCGCTCTGTATCTCTGCTTCTCTCTGCTTCTGACTCTATCTCTCTGTCTCCTTTTCCATTGTATTCTTCCTCTGCCTTTCCTTCAACAAAAAAATGGTGACAGGGACATGTTGGGCCAAAGAGCCTGTCTCCATGATATAAGCCTCAAAGATGTTGAGATGCCGGTGTTGGACCGGGGTCGGCACAATAAGAAGTCTCACAAAACCAGGTTAAAATACAACAGATCCATTTGGAATCACAAGTTTTCTGAGCACTGCCCCTTCATCAGGTGAGTGGATGGGTCGGTTTCACCAATGTGCCCTTGATAGCCAAAGACCCAAAAACAAGATAATGGTTGGAATGCAACACTTTTTAGCTAATCAAGCATATACAGTATCGACAATGCGAGTGAAGAGAGGGATAGCCACAGGATAAAGAGGTGTGAATTGTCACAAACCAGGACAGTAAGGATCTTGCAAGCCCGGGCCCAATCATGGGAGTTACATGCAATGTGACATGAACTTAAGACCCTGGTTGAGGCTGTCCTCATGCTCGTGGAATTTTGCTATCAGTTTCTGCTCAGAAATTCTGCATTGTCGCATGTCTTGAAGTTCACCTTGGAAAATGCTTATCCAAAGATCGGAGGCTGATGACCTTGACTGCCAAAAAGTTCCCCGACAAGAAGGGAACACCCTTACTTGGCGATTGTCATAGGTGTTCTTTCATCAGGGTGCAATGAACTGAAGAATTCTAGTAAGGGGAGATTTCAGCACATTTTTCAGCTGCTGTCTGAAGTGAGTCTGTGTAATGGCATAGATGACAGTGTTTGTACAGCAACTCAGGAGCTGCAGCATGAAGCCCATTTCCATAACATTAGAATCTAACCATACCAATACAAAGCCCATATAATACATCCGAATCCATATTGAATAAAGCATTGCTATTGACCACAAGAGGATGAAATTGGCTGAGATAACAAACAATAAAATGATGGATTTCCTTCGACTCTCCATCTCTGGGTCTCTGGCCTTTTCCCCATTGTTGTGAGCCCAGAGTCTCCTGCGGGCTCTGCTGCTCACCAAAATATGTCTAATGGTAAGAACGTTAAGCAGCAGGATTGCGACAAATGGGACACACGGGTTTAGGACATGGTGGAGGAACTCGATTGCCCCCCAGATTAGAGATTTCACGACACTCCATGAGGATTCACAAAACCAGGGGTCGTTCACCCACCGATATCTATTTAATAACATAAAATACCAGAAAATGTTCTTTAAACAGCTCAGCACTGTCACCGTTCCCAGAACTACAGCTGCCGTTTTCTCACTACAATATTTACTTTTCAGTTTGGGGCAGCAAATGGCCACAAATCGATCAAAGGTGAAAGTGACGGTGAACCAGACAGAACAGTCAGTGGCTGCGTAAAGCAGGACAGCGTGGATGTTACACACGGGGAGTGACAGCAGGAAATCAAACTGTTCCGGATAAACAATGGGAATGTGTCTCAATATCAGGTCGAGGATAACGACCAGCAGATCCCCCACTGACATGGCCACCAGGTAACGAGTCACACATTTGGACAGACCACAGTTTCTGCTCGTCAGGGTCACAATTGTGATTATGTTCACTGTCAGGAAGGGAAATAAAGAATAAAATTAGACATGATTCAGGGAAAGAAGTTACCATTTAGACTGAGGTTGGGTTAAAATAAAAAAAAATGTACACATGCACAGAATCATTTAAATCTTTTTTTTAATCCAGTGCAACTTTTGGAATGTGAGAGGGAAAAAGGAGAATCCGGCAGAAACCCACACAGACATGGGGAGCAGGTCCAAACTCTGCACAGATAGTGGCCCAATCTGGAATTGAACCCAGGTTCCTGACACTGTGAGTCAGCAGTGCTTAACCACTGTCCCACCATGGTGGTCACATAATGGTATACATTTGGGAGAACTTTCCGGGGAGTCCTCAACATTGACACTCCCTCAGCTGCAGGTAAATAGATATAGAACATAGAACACTACAGCACAAACAGGCCCTTCAGCCCACTAGTTGTGCCGATCACTTGTCTACCTACTAAGCCATAGACTTATCTATAACCCCCAATCCCATTAGATCCCATATCCTCATCCAGAAGTCTTTTAAAAGGCCCCAGTAACTTTGCCTCCACCACCACCAACGGCAGCCGATTCCACTCACTCACCACCCTCTGAGTGAAAAACTTACCCCTAACATCTCCTCTGTACTTGCTTCCCTGCACCTTAAATCTGTGTCCTCTTGTAGCGACCATTTCAGCCCTGGGAAATAGCCTCCGAGAATCCACCCTATCATGTCATATGGGGGATTTGGAGATAAGGAGAATGAGGAGGTTAACATGACAGAAAATCTGGAGTGGAGTCCGATAGGTTGCAATCTGTCATCTCTCAGACAGCTTAACCCCTACAGCAGAGCTGGTACCAAACAGTGCTGGTTTCACCCTTTCCTCTGGGCAATACTAATAATTGACAGAGAGAGATCCGGATACCTCAACAGATCAGAATCTCATTGATACACAGAGCTGTACCCAGAAGAGGAGACTACAGCAGTGTGGCCACCATTCGCCTAACACTGGGAGAAACTTTAATCTCACACTAGAATGGCACATAACACAAGGGATTGCTTTCAAACCTCCAGGGTTCAGTGAACAGTACCCAGTGCATTTGCTGCTGTCCCACCTTGGTCTACTGCAGCAGTGAAGCTCAGTGAGTGCTGTCTCGGCAGGAAAGTTTCTAATTTATGTACCAGGTAAGAAAATACTCAAATAAAGGGCAGACATGGTAGCACAGTGGGTTAGCACTGCTGCTTCACAGCTCCAGGGTCCTGGGTGCGATTCCCGGCTTGGGTCATTGTCTATGTGGAGTTTGCACATTCTCCTCATGTCAGCATGGATTTCCCCTGGGTGCTCCGGTTTCCTCCCACAGTCCAAAGACGTGCGGGTTAGGTTGATTGGCCATGCTAAATTGTCCCTTAGTGTCCTGGGATGCTTAGGTTAGAGGGATTAGCGGGTAAAATGTGTGGGGATGTGCGGTTGGGGTCTGGGTGGGATTGTGGTCGGTGCAGACTCGATGGGCCGAAGGGCCTCTTTCTGCACTGTAGGGTTCTATGATTCTATGATAAAGGCCAGTACCAAAGAAAAGTCAAGTGACCTGTCCTAATGACTATCGTCTGGTGACACTGATATCCAATACTATGAAATATATCAAAAAGATAGTTATGCCTTGAATCAATTCTGGCCTCCCAGATTGCCTGGAACTGCTCCAGTTCGTCCACCTCCACAACAGGTCCACAGACACCATCTCCCTGGCCCTGCAGTCAACCCTAGAACACAGACTCATGTTATGGATTACAGCTCGGGAGAGCAGCCAGCTTAATTAAGGACATAAACTCTTCCACATTGCTCTAGCAGAAAAAAAGATAAAAAAAACAACGGACTCATCAAATCATAGAAATGCTACAGTGCAGAAGGAGGCCATTCAGCCCATCGAGTCTGCACTGACAACAATCCAAGCCAGGTTCTATCCCCGAAGTCCCACACATGTACCCTGCTAATACCTCTAACATACATATCCTGGGACCCTATTGGGCAATTTAACACGGCCAATCAACCTAACCTGCACATAGTTGGACTGCGCATGGAAATTGGACTATCCCACGCAGACACAGAAAATGTGCAAATTCCATACAGGCAGTGATCCAAGCTGGGAATTAAACTCAGGTCCCTATGAAACAACAATGCTCACCATTGTGTCATTATGCTGCCGACTCAAGAACAGCTTCTTCTCTGTTGCCATCAGACATTTGAATGGACTTACATTGCATTAAGATCATCTATTTCTATACACGAGCTATGACTGCAACATGACATTTTGCACTCTCTCCTTCTCTATGTACAATATTCTTTTTTTTTGTATGGCACTCATGTAATACTTTTCACTATATGCTGTCTGTGTGGAGTTTGCACATTCTCCTCACGTCAGCATGGGTTTCCTCCGGGTGCTCCGGTTTCCTCCCACAGTCCAAACATGCGCGGGTTAGGTTGATTGGCCTTGCTAAAATTGTCCCTTAGTGTCCTGGGATGCTTAGGTTAGAGGGATTAGCGGGTAAAATGTGTGGGGATGTGGGGGTGTATGTGAAAGAAATAAATCAAATCAAATCAAATCAGTCTTCCACATCTCAAGCTGGAACATCAGCACAATGTGCCCTGGCTTTACCAATTAATTTATGCAGGTTGGCGATATGCACAGGACTGCTGTGATCGAGAATGAATTTACACGCTTAATGTGGATTTTGGGGAGCCGTGAGAAACTGGACTCGCTCAATGTGGATCCTCTCCAGAGAAACACAATACGTCCTTGTAATAGGAGAAATCTCAACAGGCAACATAAGAACGCGAGAACTAAGAGCAGGAGTAGGCCATTGACTCCTCAAGCCAGCTCCACCATTCAATAAGATCATGGCTGATCTCTTTGTGGACTCCGCTCACCATAATCTTAATCCCCTTACTGTTCAAAAATAGATATCCTTGTCTTTAAAACATTCAATGAGGTAGCCTCAACTGCTTCACTGGGCAGTAAGTTCCACAGATTCTTTGTGTGAAGACATTCCTCCTCAACTCAATCCTAAATCTGCTCCCCTTATTTTGAGGCCATTCTCCTGAGTTCTGGTTTCACCTGTCAGTGGAAACAACTTCCCTGCTTCTATCTTATCTATTCCCTTCATAATCTTACATGTTTCTATAATCTCTCCTCTTTCTTCTGAATTCCAATAATATTTCTCCAGTCGACTCAGATTCTCCCCATATGCCAACCCCCTCAACTTCGGAATCAACCTAGCGAACCTCCTCCTTCAGTGCCAGCATATCCTTTCTCAAGAAAGGAGATCAAAACTGTATACAATATTCCAGGCGTGACCCCACCAGCACCTTATACAGCTGCAACATAACCTCGCTGTTTTTAAACTCCATATGTGAGAATGGACTGGGTTTCAATGTTAAAAAGAATTCACTAGTGATGGTGGAATCCCAGATATTGAACTGGCTCCCTGATGCTGTGAGGTAGCAGTGCTAACCATTGTGCCATGCTACCATTCATACAAGGTGCCCTGAAGATATCCAAGATCACGCCCAGGACACCAGCATCACCATATCCGTGGTTGGGAAATGATTGGAAAAAAATCTGAGGGACAGAATTAATCTCCACTTCGAGATATAAGGATTGACGAACAATAGTCAGCATGGCTTTGTCAGGGGGAGATCATGTCTAACAATTTGCTTGAATGTATTGAGGAGATGACTGAATGAGTAGATGAGAGAAGTGTGATCGATGGACATGGACTTCAGAAAAGCTTTTGAAAAATTCCGCATGGGGGAATGAGCAAGAAAGTGATAGCCAATGGCATCCAGGGCAATTTGGTAAATTACATTCAAAATTGGCTGAGGGTGATGGTCGAAGGTTGCTTTTGTGACTGCAAGTCAGAGTCCAGTGGGGTTCCACAGGGATCGATGCTGGGTCCTTTGCTGTTTGTAGTGCATATTGATGATCTAGACATGAATGTGTGAAGTGTGATCAGTAAGTTCACAGATGGTACAAAAATTGGTGGTGTGGTAAATATTAAGGAGGAAAGCCTTAGATTGCAGGAATCATAGAATCCTACAGTGCAGAAGGAGGCCATTTGGCCCATCAAGTCAACACCAACCACAATCCCACCGAGGCCCTATTCACAAACCCCCATGCATTTAAACTAGCGAGTCTCCCTGATACTAAGGGCTATTTATCCTGGCCAATCCACTTAACCCACACATCCTTTGAATGTGGGAGGAAACTGGAGACTTGGAGGAAACCCACACAGACACGGGGGGAGGAGGGGGGAATGTGCAAACTCCACACAGACAGTGACACAAGCCAGGAATCGAACACGAAGCCCTGGCATTGTGGAGCAGCAGCGCCTACCACTGTGCCAAGGAAAAGGACAGGCTGGTCTGGTGGGCAAATGGAATTTAAACCTGAAAAATGTGAGATGATGTTTTTGGGAGGATTAACAGGGCAAGGAATTGGACAATGAACGGTAGAGTGTGAGGAAGTGCGGAGAACCAGAATGAATGTGGGGTGCACATACGTGAATCCCTGAAGGCAGCAAGACAGATAGATGAGTTAGTTAAGATGACATGTAGCAAACTTGTCTTTAGCAGCCACAGTATGGAATATAAGAGCTGGGAGGTTATGATGAAAATGTATAAAATGCTGGTTAGACCAGAGCAAAAGTACTGTGTGCTGCTCTGGTCATCACACTACAGGAAGGATGTAATTGCACTGGAGACGGTGGAGAGGACATTCACCAGGATGCTGTCTGGGCTGGAGAGTTTCAGCTATGCAGAGAGGCTGGTGAGTCTGGGTTCTTTTATATCTCAGAGCAAAGAAGGCTGGAGGGGGAGCAGCCTGACTGTGGGACTGCTTCCCAGTGGGGGTGCAGTGCCTGATCGTGGGAGTGCTTGAGTGATATGTACAAAATCAGGTGGACAGAAATAGGAAGAAACTTATTCACTTTCCTCGAGGTGTCACTAACCAGAGGAGTGTGGATTCAAGTTAAAGGGCAGATTTCTGTGTGGATTGGAGGAAAAATGTTTCCATCCACAGGGTGCTGGTATCTGCAGCTCACGGACTGAAAGGATGGTAGAAGCAGGAACAACCACAAGAGGCATTTAGACCAGCAATTCAAACACCAGAGCACTCAAGGGTGTGGATCGAGTGCTGGAAAAAGGGGATCGGTTGGATAGGCGTTTGATGACTAGTGCAGAAATAATGGGCCGAAGGGCCTCATTTCGATGACTGTTAGACCACCCTCTAAGCAGTGGCCCCATCAGTTGGAGCTCTCACAGCTCTTGGTGGGATACTGAACACACACCAAACCTATGTGGTTGCAAATGCGCAATTTGCAGCCAGCAGTGAGCTGCCTGGTCTGAGAGAGACATCTGTCAGCCCTCTGCTGCTGCAGCCGATTTCAACACAGTAGCTACCCCCAGATAATCCGAGGCCCATAGCTCTACGTGAGCAGCCCCCGAACAAATCTAACACCCATCCTGCCACCAGCACTCGGACCAATCATCCCTCTGCCCCCACACCAATTGCATGCAAAGAGGCAGCAGTTCCCTCCCCCCCCATACCCCCTTAGCCAAAGATCACATGCAGAGTGGACATCCTACCCCCAAAAGCTCTGTGCCGAGCGGCCACAAAGACTGACCTACCTCACCAACCGCGTGCAGTGTGTCAGCAGGACCCGCTACACCCCAAGAATCACGTGCTCAGTGGCAAAAGGGCTACGGTCCCTACACCACCAATCGCATGCACAGTGGGATTGGGCCACCCTCCCTACTGGATCGTCCCGCACCCCCCCCACCCCCCAAGGTCCAACCACCTTCAGGCCCCGCCCCCCCCCTCTGGTTCCACCCCTGCCGGCCATGGCCCCACTATCTTTAGGTCCCGTCCTTGTAGACCTCACCATCTTAGGCCCCGCCCTCTTGGTGGGTAGTGCCAGATGGGCACTGTGCAAGGGGCACCTACCTTTGCCCTCGACGCTGTCCTGAATGGCGTTTGGTTCTACCAACGAGATCATCACCACTTGTGCTTTTACATGTGGGCCAGCTGTTTTCCTCACCAGACGCACCGTCTCCTGGTGAGGCTGCAAAGGCAAGTGTGCCACACACTTGCATCCCAGGCTTGCTAATTTTATTTAAGTTTGTTTCAAAAAAAAATTCAATAATTTATTCAGCCTCTTGCCAGAAATGGGTGGGAGACGGAATCCGCCGCAGATCCATTGCCGGTGAGGTCACAAGAAGCTAGAAATTCGGTGTGAACCTGAGTTCTCGGCTGCTACAAAGTTTTACTTGCTCACTCCACCATTAATGGGCAGGGAGTAGTTGGAAACCACCCCTCCTCCCCAATCCTGTGTGTGTGTGTGTGTGTGTCTATATTGCCTGTACCAATGTGCATGTGTGTGTGTGTGTGTCTATATTGTCTGTACCAATGTGTGTGTGTGTGTGTGTGTGTGTATGTGTGAGCAAGAGAGTATTGTATGAATATTCCTTAGTGCCCGTTGCTCTGGGTGTTACAGCAATTTTGGTTATTCTTGAATTTGTGTGTGAGTGGGAGTCAGTGCTTAAATCTGATTGCTTCCATCAGCACGTGTGTGTATTTATATATCTGCTCTTGGGTGTGTCTGTGTGTTTGTGTTCCTCTGACTGTAAGAGAGTTTGTGGTGGCACAGTGGTTAGCACTGCTGCCTCACAGTGCCATGAGACTCGGGTTTGGTTGCCAGCTTGGCCACTATCTGTGCGGATAAAGCATATGTTCCCTGTGTCTGCATTGGTTTCCTCTCGGATCTTCAGTTTCCTCCCAAACTCTGAAAACTGTTCTGGAGATGTGCATTGGCCATGCTAATTTTCCCTTCAGTGCACCGGTACAGATGCTGGAGTGTGGGGACTGGGGGAATTTCACAATAACTTCACCACAAGGTTAATGTAAACCTGCTCGTGTCACTGCTGAATATACATTAAACTTTACAAAACATGTGGTTTCTCTGTGAGTTCATGCTTTGCACATATCACCATTAAAATGGAGTCTACAACATTGTAACTGGGTGGATGATTAGCAGTGAACTGCTGTTACATACAGAGGCTAAAACAGATTCTGCCTCAACCTTTTGTTCACAATGGAATCATGTTGTGTGTCACATGTCTGTGGAAAGTCACAACACACAGAAGACATCTCAGCCCATGGGTCCTGAGACAATTGTCAGTGGCTGAAAGAAATGATAACTGGATACAGAGATTCAACAAAAACAGCAAGAGCAGCAAACCGAGTACAGTAAATGACAAGAATATCAAAACAGCCTTTCTGGAATTAGGAACTGGACATAGAGAGCGGGACTTTACAGCCTCACTCTTCCCGAAGCTGCAAAATCCCAACCGACGTCAACAGAACACCCCATGTTCCGCCCCTCGCCTGCTCCGATCCCCGTGGTGACCGGGTCGATACAATTCAAGCCAAGGACTTACCCGGAACACCAACAATCGCCAGAAGGGGATAGTAAATGCATTGAATTGCGTACAGTAGATACTGAATCCAAATAGCCAAACTTAACTTCCAATCATCTGCAGTCAACAGAGAAATCCAAGTGAATAAACTCCTGTCCTTGGTTGGAACATTCCAATCCATTGTCCTCACATTCTGATCCATTGTTGTAACATTCCAGTCGAGTGTTTCCACATTCTGATCCATTGTTGGAAGATTCCAATCCATTGTTCCCATATCCTCTTCCATTATTGGAAGGTTCCAATCCATTCCTCCCAGATTCTGATCTCCTCGCCCTCCCTCTGTTTCTCTACAGCCGCTGATCTCTGTTTGTGTTGGAGTTGCCGCTCCCTGCTGGCTCAGTGGGACAACGCATTGAACGGAATCCCTTATTAATAGGGGAGGGAAAACCTCCAGGCACACTAATCCAATCCAGGGAGACTCACTTTAATTACAGTCACTAAACAAACAGCTTCACTTAACCCCTTTCAAACCAACAGTTTTTAACACCCAAAGTAGAAACTTTGCAGCCTAGGTGGGGTGTTGAGGGTCAGGGAGGAATGGAAAGTTGGAAATAATGGAGGGTCAGACTGTAAATCTTCCAGTATTCATTCGATATAACAGAGGTCCCTCTGCTGGCATTCATTTCCAGAGGGCTAGAATATAAAAGCAAGGGTGTACTACTGAGGTTTTATACGATACTGGTCAGACCACATTTAGGTTATGTGTCATTTTGGACTTCACATCTAAGGAAGGATGTGCTGGCCTTCGGCTGATCCAGAGGAGGTCCTCGAGAATGATCTGGGGAATGAAAGACTTAACGCATGGGGAGCGTCTGAGGACTCTGGGTCTGTACTCAATGGAGATTAGAAGGGTGAGGAGGGGGAGCTCATTGAAACAGGCAGAATAATTAAAGGCCTGAATAGAGTGGACATGAGAAAGATGTTTCCATTACTACGAGAGATGAGGGCCAAGGGAACATCCTCAGAGGAAATTGACAGCCCTTTAGAACTGTGATGTGGAGATGCCAGCATTGGACTGTGGTGGACATGGTAGGACATCTCACAACGCCAATTGCCCTGATGAAGAAGCATTGTTCTAAAAGCACGAGATTCCAAATGAACGTCTTGGACCTTAACCTGGTGGCGTGAGACTTCCTATTTCAAAACTGTGATGAGGAACTCAATGGGCTGAATAGCATCATTCTGCTCCTGTAGCTTATTGTCATCATGGTTGTTAGTTCTGGATGAGGTTAACATTACTCAGGTCTGATATAGACTGCTAAACCCAGGCTGTTGTCGATCTTGTGTACAGCTTATGTATGAAATAACATTTGTAAATCAAAATCACATAAATCAATCTCTCAGTGCAGATCAATCCGAGCAAGAGAATTCAGATAGATCCATCTCTCAGTGTTATGTACTGTACAGTCTGAACAAGAGGCTTCAGATAGAACTAACTCTTAGTGTTATGCACAGTACAATCTGAGGCTTCAGATAGATCTATCTCTCAGTGTTATTTTTAGAACAATCTGAGCATGAGGCTTTACACAAATCATTCTTTCAGTGTTATGCGCAGAACAATTTTATCAAGAGGCTTCACGTGCAGCTTTCTCAGCATTTTCGACTGAGAGGTTGTTGGGAGGCAAGAGTGAGTTGTGGAGACAGTGGGAGAAAGTCACCGGGACACCTAAACAGAGTCAGCAGCACCTTAGGAGAGTGTGAGATGGGGGCACTGGGCCACTGGGAAACTGGGACTGGCAGTCAGCCCCTTGAGGAGAGTGTGAAAGGGGGGCACTGAGACACCGGGACAGAGAAGGCAGCACCTTGAGGAGACGTGAGAGGGGGACAGTGGGATAGAGAAGCAGCACCCTGGGGAGAGTGTGAGAGGGGGACACTGGGACACCGGGACAGAGAGGCAGCACCTTGGGGAGAGTGTGAGAGGGGGACACATGTGACCAATGGCCACCTGAAGATCAGAGCCAGAGGCTCTGCAATTGCCTCTCTTGCCTCCCAGAGAATCCTAGGGTAAATCCCGTCCGGCCCAGGGGACTTATCTATTTTCAAGCCCTCAAGAATATCTAGCACATCCTCCTTATCAACTGCAATACTATCCAGTTTACAACCCTGTAACCCAGTGTTCTCCACAGCTACATTTATGTCTTCCTATTATTGCTAACAAAGTGGAAAACCTCACATTTATCCACATTAAACGGCAACTGCCATGCATCTGCCCACACACACAGCCTGTTATATTGAAACATGCCTGCATGGTTCTCACAGCTTACCCTCCCACCTGACTTTGCATCATCCGTGAATTTGGACACAATACATTTAATTCCCTATGCCAAAACATTCATATATAATGTGAACAGTTTGGGTTCTAGCACAGATCCCTGCAGTACCACACTGTCTACCAGTCAGACAAAGACTCATTTCTACCCACACGTTGTTTCCTCTCTGTTAGCCAGTTCTCTATCCAAATCAAGGCATTGTCTGCAACGCATACTCAACATCGCAGTCTGTTACATCAGACCTTACTGAAAGACTCCTGAATGTCTAAATAAAGCACTGGTTCTCCTCACTGAACTCTACTAGTCACATCCTCCAAGAATTCCAATAGATTCTTCAAACAAGATTTCACCTCTGTATATCCATGCTGACTTTGTCTGACTTTACCGCTGCCTACCAAGTGCTGAGTTATGATATCCTTGAAAACAGGCTCTAGCAACTTCACCAATACTGATGTTATGTTCACAGGGAACAGTATATCATATTACTGAACGTATGTCTGCAAAATCGTGACATGTAGATCAGTCACTGAGTAACAGCATAGAGCAGCTGACACATAGATTTTGACAACTACACTTCCCATGAATCCCAATAACTCCAGGTGGTATATTTTCTTCACCATTTGAAATTCCAGATACATTTTCAGCGTGAAGTAATGTGCTCCTTCACTCTGCAGGTACTCTCTGTTTTATCTGCATGGTGATACATTCCCAAAGACTTTCACATATACCCTGTGGTATCCCCTCTGGGATACTGACTTCGCAAAATCGCTCATCTTCGAGTTTCTTCAAATCAGCAAACACGTGGCAACTTTGATTGAGGTTGTGGAATATATTTATTACTGAGATTGAGTTGCTGTCTTTCAAAGAATGGATAATGCTGATTACATTTATTAATTTGTAATATTAGAGGCTGTGTTACACACCAAAGTTACTGACATCTAAAACACAATTCTCAAAATCCCACGGCTCAGTGTTGTCTTTCACCTGTCTGTGACCTTTCAATCATTCAATTCCAAATGTTAGAGGGTCTCTCCGGGCTGTTCCACTCTATCCCGGGATGTAGTTACCATCCTTAACTCTGGAAATCCACAGAATCCATCCCAGTCCTATAATTGTGACTCCAATTTCAGATTTAATCTGTTAAGGATTCAGAAACGTGCACCACAACAACTGAATCTATCCCCTCCAGCTCCATTTTTCCCAGCAACCCAGAGAAGATGTCCTGAACCGGGGCACCAGTCAGGCAACACAGCCTTGGGGACTCTCCATGCTGGCCACAGAGAAAAGTGTCTATTCCTCCCGTCGAACTATCCCCATTTACAACAACCTTTGCCTTTCATCCTCCCTCTTGAATGGCTCCCTGAACCACAGTGCTATGGTTAAGTTGCTCATCCTCCTTGCAGCCCTCATCCACGCCCGCAAATGTCACACATCTGTTCCTTTCATCATTTGAAGGACATGGGTGTTCCTGGCTGGCCAGCATTTGTTGCATGTCCCTAGTTGCCCTTTGGGGGCATTGAGAGTCAACACCATTGATGTGGCTCTGGTGTCACATGTAGGCCAGACCAGGTAAGGTCGGCAGGTCTCATTCCTTAAAAGGACATTAGTGAACCAAACAGTTTTCTGGATTAATAGTCGAGTGACAATACCATTCGTTCATCATCTACACTGAGACAAGCCCAAGGGCTGAGGCTCCTTCAACACTACCTCCTGGCTTCGTCACCAAGACTTGCTTGGAGTCACACTCTCCTGTCCCTGATCACTCACCAAATGTGATGTAGTTATTCTTTGGGATGTGAGTACCTCCTGAAACACAGTGTCTCGCTAACTCTCCGCTCTCTAGTGTACCACAGCGTTCAAAGCTCAGACTCCACCTCATCAAATCTGAATTGGTCTTCCTCGAGCAACCAACATTTCCTACAGGTGTGTACACAAGCAAACACAAATGGGACCGCAAGCTCCCACATCATGCAAGTGCAACACATTACCTGGACCTGCCTCTGTATTTTATCTACTTTTTATATGTTTTTAATTTCGTTGTAATTTTCTACTTTAAGCTATGTTCTCAATAAACTTCACAGAAAGTATCCCACCAGCAAAAATCTAAATCTGCTTGAATCTGTAAGGATGGGAAAAGGGCATTTCTTTCATTCATTTTTGGGAAACAGAGTTCTCAGGATAGCCAGCATTATTTCCCATCCCGAGTTGATGTTGGAGAGTGGTTGGGAGTTAAACACATTGCTGTGACTGTGGAGCAACATGTAGGCCAGACCAGGCCAGGACGGCAGATTTCCTTCCCTAAATGATATGAGTGATCCAGTAGAGTTTTCTCAACAATCAGCAATAATTTTACGGTCATCAGCAGATTTTTAACTCCAGGTATTTTTTATTGAGTTCAAATTCCACCAGCTGCCATGTTGGGATTCGAGCCCAGGTTCCCAGAGCATTAAAAGTATCGGGATCTTTCCTGATGCTATGACATCAGCAAGGAGCTGCTCAGAAAATTCCCTCAGTGTTCCTTCTGAGGACTGACTCACCAATCAGCTGCTTCCATTGGTCCCACAATATTTTCTGAACATTTAATGTCTGGCCGACACCTGCTCACACTGGACCTGATGGGAAGGCAGTAAGCGACACAAGACAGAGCAATACATCTCCAGCCACTTCCCTAATCTCCCACACTTACCCCAACTCTCAGAGTTTCACTCTTTGTAGCTTGCACTCTGTGGGCAGATTTAACAGGCCCAGTTCGGAAGTTTATATTTGTGCATGAACCTGTTTGTAGCCATTGCACCCCTTCCCATCTAGGTCTGAGTAACTACCGAGGGTTCATCCCCAGTTGCCCTTGCTGAGAGGGCAAATAAGTGTCCTGATCATGTAAGGGCGACAGATTTCCTTCCCTGGGACATTGGTGAACCAGATTTTTTTTTCCCAAAAATCGACAATAGTTTTATGGTCACCAGTGGATTCTGAATTCCAGATATAATTATTTTAATCCCACCATCTGCCATGATGACATTGGAATACGTGTGCCCAAAACATTAGCTGAGTTTCTGTATTAATAGTCTAGTGATAAAACCATCAGTCCATCATACCCACATCCTGAGTATACAGACCCTGAGTTCCAGTACCCTAGATACACCATTAGTCTGCAGAGCTCCCTGATTGGATAGCATTAACTGGCTCAGTCAGGGAATTCATATTCCAATAGGTCCGACTGATGGTTATCATAAAAGTCATTAAATAAATCTCTCTGTCGCTTTGTTTTTCTGTGTATCTCACTCTGTCTCTTTCTGTCTGTCCCTCCGCCTGTATGTTGTTCTGTGTCTCTTTTTGTCTCTCTGCATCTCCCTCTTTCTCTCCCTCTATACTCTCTTCTTTTGTCTCTTCTGCTCCCTTTTAATCTCACTCTCCTTGTCCCGCTCTGTCTCCATGTCCCTCTCCCTCTCTGTCTCTGTCCCACTTTTCTTATCTCTCTCTCTCTATGCCTTGCTCTGCCTTTTGCTCTTGTTGTGTCCATTGTATGTGGTCAGTCTCATTCTTTTCCATTTGTTCCCGTGCTCTCTCTCTGTCTGTTTCTCTCTTCATCTGACTATCTATCTCTGCCCTCCTTTCTGTCTCCCGTTACCTCTTTGTTGCCCTTTTCCTTCCTTATTACATCTTCCCATGTATGTCCTGTCTCCCTTTCTCATTCCCTGTCAATCTCCCTTGCCATTTCCCCCTCTATCCCTATTTCTTTCACTCTGAGAGAATCTGTCTCTCTCTCTGTCCTTTATCTCTGTTTGTCTCTCTCTGTCTGTCTGCTTCTTTCCCTCTATCTGTTCAAAACTGTTTCAAATGTTGTCTCTCTTCATGTTTTTGTGTCCTTTCCTCTCTCTATCTATCTTTGTCTTTCTATCACTCTCACTTTTGCTTTCACTACCCTCTCTCTCTCTATCTATCTGTTACTCTTTCTGTCTTTGTGAGGCTGTTTGTTGCTTAGAGTTTGAATGTCCAATTGGAAGAGTCAGGGGTCTTGGAGTTGCAGTTACTTCTGAGGCTGTAATGAGATGAATAATTGCAGTAAAGGGATATTTGAGGAGAATTATTAGCTGCTGTCTGAATTGAGTCTGTGTCACAGCATAAATGGCCGTGTTTGTACAGCAACTCAAGAGTTGCAGCATGAAACCCAATTCCATAACAAAATAATCTAACCGTACCGACTTATATCCCAAAAAATCCATCCGATTCCATATTGAATAAACCACAAATATTGACCATAACAGGATGAAATTGGCTGAGATAACAAACAGTAAAATGATGGATTTCCTTCGACTCTCCATCTCTGGGTCCCTGGGATTCTCCCCACTGCTGTGACACCGGAGTCTCCTGCGGGCTCTGCTGCTCACTAAAATGTGTCTGACAGTGAAAGCATTGAGCAGCAGAATCAGGACGAATGGGACACACGGGGTTAAAATGAAGTGGAGGAACTCGATTGTACTCCAGACCACAGATTTCACAACATCCCATGCGACATCACAAAACCAGGGATCGTTCACCAGCTGATATCCATTTAAAAACATAAAATACCAGAGAATGTTCTTTAAACAGCTCAGCGCCGTCACTGTTCCCAGAGCCACAGCCGCCGATTTCTCAGTGCAATATTTACTTTTCAGCTTGGGGCAGCAAATGGCCACAAATCGATCAAAGGTGAAAGTGACGGTGAACCAGACAGAACAGTCAGTGGCTGCGTAAAGCAGGACAGCGTGGATGTTACACACAGGAACCAACACCAGGAAATAAAACTGTTCCCAATAAACAATGGGAATGTGTCTCAATGTCAGGTCGAGGATAACGACCAGCAGATCCCCCACCGACATGGCCACCAGGTAACTCGTAACACATTTGGACAGACCACAGTTTCTGTTTGTCAGTGTCACAATTGTGATTATGTTCACTGTTAGGAAGGAAGATTAAGATTAAAATTAGACATCATTCAGGGGAAGATGTTACCATTTAGACTGAGGATAGGTGAAAATAAAAACAATGTCCACACATACAAAATAACTTTTTTTTAAAAATCCAGCTCGTCTTTTGGAGTGTAAGGGGAAAGAGGAGCATCCAGAAGAAACCCACACAGACATGGGGAGAAGCTCCAAACTCCACACAATAAATGACCCAAATGAGGAATTGAACCCAGGTCCCGGACGCTGTGAGTCAGCAGTGCTAACCACAGTGTCACCATGCTGCACCATGGAGACAACACAATGGTATACATTTGGGAGAGAGTTTTCAGAGGAGTTCACAACACTGATCCTCGCTCAGCTACATGTAAATAGCCCTTCTACCTTGTGGGGGATTTGGAGGGTAAGAAGGCTGAGGGAGTAAACCCTGACAGAAATCTCTGTAGGTGGTAATCAGTCAGACAGCTTACTGACAACCCCTGCAGCAGAACTGGTACCAAACAGTGCTTGATCACTCTTGCCACTGACTCATACTAACAGTTGACAAGGGGAGATCCCGATGCCTTGACAGCACAGAATCTCTATTGTATTTACCCTGGGCTGTACCCTGGAGAGGAGACCACAGCATTGTTGCCAAATTAGTACAACACAGGAAGAAATGGTAATTTCACACTCGGTTGGCACAGGACACAACTGCCAGGGTTTGCTTTCAAGTGTTTGAGAAAACTTCAGTGTTCAGTGAATAGTCCATAATTCCCAGTGGGTTTGCTGCTGCCCCACTGTGGTCTACTGGACCAGTGAAGGTCAGTGAGTCCTCTCTTGGCAGGAAGGTTGACAATCTGTGCACCTGGTAATAAAAACTCAACAAAGGCCATTACCAAAGAAAAACCAAGCAGCCTGCCACAATGACAATCATCCAGTGAGAATGATATCCAATAATATGAAAGACATCAAAAGGATCGTCATGGCACGAATCAATTCCAGCCTCCCAGATTGCCTTGATCCACTACAGTTCATCTACCTCCTCAACAGGTCCACACACACCATCTCCCTGGCCCAACAGTCAACCCTGTAACACAGACTCATGTTATTGTGTGCAGCTCAACGTTCAACACCATTATTCCCACTAAACTCACGTCCAAATCCATGGCCTGGGGCTCGGCTTCTCCCTCTGCAGTTGGATCCTGAACTTCTAACCCACAAACAGCAATAAATAAGGAGAGGCAACAACACCTCTTCCACAATCATCCTCAACAGCGGTGCCCCGCAATACTGTGTCCTCAGCCCCTTACCGTATTCCTTACACGCCGATGACTGTGTGGCCAAGATCCACTCCTACGCAATTTACACGTTTTCTGATGACCCCAATGTAGTGGGTCGGATCCGAAACAATGATGAGACTGAGAACAGGGAAGAGTTGGAGAATCAGGTGAACTGTTGCGACCACAATCATCTTTTCCTCAATGTCAACAAAGCAAATCAACTTCAGGAGGTATCATGGAGTACATGCCCCTATCTACATCAATGGGTTGAAGCTGAAATGGTCTAGAGCTTCAGGTTTTAGGGTTCAGGTCACCAGTAACTTTTTGTGCCCTTCCATGATGACACTTTAGTTAAGAAAGCCAATGAACGCCTCTATTTTCTCAGAGGTCTAAGGACATTTGGCAGGTCAGCTACGACTCTCACCCACTTTTACAGATGCATCGTAGATAATATTGTAGCTTGGTGTGGCTCATGCTCTGTCCCAGACTGCAACAAACTTCAAACTTGGTGAATGCAGACCAGTCCATCACTCATATCAACCTCCCACTCATCAACTCTGTCTAAGCTTCTCGATGCCTCGCAAAATCAGCCAGCATAATTAGGGAATAATGCACCATGGATATATACTCATCCCACTAGTTCCATTGGAGATTAAAAAAAGCATGCCAACCAACTCATAGAAAAACTACAGTGCAGAAGGGGGCCATTGATCCATCGACAATCCCAGCCAGATCCTATCCCCGAAGTCCCACATGTGTACCCTGCTAATCCCCCTAACATACGTATCACGGGACGATAATTGGTAATTTAGCATGGCCAATCAACCAAATGTTGGACTATGGGTGGAAGTCGGAGCATCCGGAGGAAACTGACACAGAGAATTCCACACAGACATTGATCCAAGCTAGGAATTGAACTCATGTCCTTGGACACATGAAACAGGAGTGCTAACCATGGTGCCACCATGCTGATGACTCAACAACAGCTTCTTCTTGCTGCCAGCAGGCGTTTGAATGGACCTATACGGCATTAAGTTGATCTTTTCATCCACCCGAGCTATAACTGCATTACATTCTGCACTCTCTTATTCTCTATCCTCTGTCTGTAGAACACTCAACAAACAATCCTTTTCACTGTATACTAATATATTTGACAACAATAAGACAAATCAATTCAAATCAAACCAAACCAAATCAGTCTTTCACATCTCAAGCTGGAACATCAGCACGATGTGTCCTGGCCTTACCAATGAACTTACGCAGATTGATGACGTGCACAGGATTGCTGTGATCGAGATAAATTTACAAGGGTCAATGTGACACTGGGGAGCTGCGAGAAACTGGACCTCCTCAATGTGAAGAATGCTTTCCAGAGAAACACAACACATTCTTGTAACAGGAGAAATCCCAACAGGCAATGTGTGAGAATGGAGCTGGTTTCAAAGTAAACAAAAAATCATCACTGGTGATGATGGAATCCTGGGATCCCTGATGCTGTGAGGCAGCTGTGCTAACCATTGTGCTCTACTGCCATCCTACAAGGTGTCCTCGAGACATCCAAGATCACGCCCAAGACGGCATCATCACTATGTCCATGATTGGAAATCATGACGATTGGAAATCAATCTGAGGGATAGAATTAATCTCCACTTTGAGAGGTAAGGATTGATCAATAATAGTCAGCATGAGTTTGTCAAGTAGAGATCATGTCTACAATTTGCTTGAATATATTTAGGAGGTGACTGCAGAAGTAGATGAGGGAAGTGCAGTCGATGTCGTCTAAATGGACTTCAGAGAAGAATTCCCTCATGGGAGACTGAACCAGAAAGTAAAAGCCGATTGGATCGAGGGGAATTTGGTAAATTACATTCAAAATCGGCTGAGTGGCAGGAGGCAGAGGGTGATGGTTGAATGTTGCTTTTGTGACTGCAAGCCTGTGTCCAGTGGGATTACACATGGATCGATGCTGGATCCCTTGCTGTTTGTATTGTACATTGGTGGTCTAGACATGAACGCGTGAGGTAAGAGCAGAACTTTCACAGGCACCGACCACAATCCCACCCGGCCTTATCCCTATAAAAATCTTCATTTAGACAGACAGATTGGGACGGCACAGTAGCACAGTGGTTAGCATTGCTGCTTCAGAGCTCCAGGGTCATGGGTTCGATTCCCGGCTCGGGTCACTGTCTGTATGCAGTTTGCACATTCTCCTAGTGTCTGCGTGGGTTTCCTCCCACAGTCCAAAGTTGTGCAGGTTAGGTTGATTGGCCATGGTAAATTGACCGTAGAACCATAGCTTAGAGGATTAGTGGGTAAAATATGGAGGGATATGGGGGTAGGGCCTGGGTGGGATTGTGGTCGGTGCAGACTTGATGGGCCGAATGGCTTCTTTGTGTACTGTAGGGTTTCTATGATTTCTATGACTTGCAGCTGTGTTCCCAACCATGTACCAAACCTATGGGGTTGCAAATACACAATTCAGATACACAAGTGAGATCTTGCTGTAAACAATAAAAATGGATTCTGCAGCCTGCTGACTGGGTGGGTGATAAGCAGTGAACCGCTATATGTTATATGTCGAGGGTAAAATGGATTCTGCCTCAATCTTTTACTCATGAAGTAATAGTGTTTGATGTCACATATCTATGAAAAGTCCCAGCACACAGAAGACATCCCAGCCCATGGGCCCTGAGGCAATTGTCAGTGGCTGAAAGAAATAATAACTGGATACAGAGATTCAACAGAAACAAGAGCAGCAAACCGAGTACAGTAAATGAGAGGGAAATCAACACAGTTAAACAGCCTTTCTAGCAAGAGAAACTGGACACAGGGGAGGGGACTTCACAGCCTCACTCTCCCCGAAGCTGCAAAATCCCTCCCGTGTTTAACAGACCCTCCCATTCTCCACCCCTCGCCTGCTCCAATTTCCTGGCAGTCAGGCTGGTAAAATTCCAGCCAGGGACTTACCCGGAACACCAACAATAGCCAGGAGGGGATAGTAAAAGCATTGAATCACGTGCAGTAGATATCGAATCCGACCAAATAATGTTATCCGTAAGCCATCTTCAGTAAACCAAGAAATCCAGTATGATAAACTCCTGTCCTTGGTTGGAACATCAAAATCCATTGTTCCCAGATTCTGATCCATTGTTGTAACATTCCAATTGATTGTTCCCAGATTCTGATCCATTGTTGTAACATTGCAAATGATTGTTCCCAGATTCAGATGCATCGCTGGGAGATTCCAATCCACTGCTCCCAGATTCTGATCTCTCCTCTCCCTCCCTCTCTCTCCACAGCCGCTGATCTCTGTTAGTTTGGAGTTGTCGCTCCCGCTGTCTCAATGAGACAACACATTGAACAGAATCCCTTATTAATAGAAGAGGGAAAACCCTCCAGGCAGACTAATCGGATCCATGGAGACTCACATCAATTACAGTCACTAAACAAACAGCTTCACTTTACCCCATTCAATCCAACACTTTTTATACCCAAAGTAGAATATTTACAGCCTAGGTGGGGTGTTGATGGTCAGGGAAATTTGGAAACAATGGAGGGTCAAACCATAACTCTTTCAATATTCATTCGATATAAGAGTCTCTCTGCTCGGCTTCATTTCGAGAGAGATAGAATACAACAGCAGGGGTGTACTGCTGAGGTTTTGTAAATCTTTGTTCAGACCACATTCCGAATATGGTCAGCACTTTTGGTTCGGCGGGGGGTGCGGTTTAGTGAAGTCGGGTAGCACGGTAGGTGCAAGGTTGGAGGACCGAAGGGCCTGTTCCTACGCTGTAATTTTCTTTCTTGGTCCTTTTTGGCCCCATATCTAAGGAAGGATGTGCTGGCCTTGGAGAGGGTCCAGAGGAGGTTCACAAGAATGGTCTGGTGAATAAAAGACTTGACGCACGAGGAGTGTCTGAGGACTTTGGTCTGTACTCGATGGAGTTTGAAAGGATGAGGAGGGGATATCAATGAAACTTACAGAATAACAAAAGGCCTGGATAGAGTGGATGTGGGGAAGATGTTTCCAATAGTAGGAGAGACTCAGGCCCGAGGGCACAACCTCAGAGGAAACATCAATAGTCCACTCATTCGTTGGAGCGAGCGGAGTGAAGGTTGCCCAGAGTAAAGGTAAGCGATTACCTTTGTAAAGATTTTCGCAGGATTTTTAACTGTAATTCTGCTTTAAACGTTAGACAGGAAGTGGGCCGCGGGGCTTTGTGGGAAGGGTTTTTTTTACAGCGCAAAGTATAAAAAGAGGATTGCTGTAGACAGCGGGCATCGTCGGGAGCGGGCAGCAGAGTGAGCTGTAAGGTCTTTGGATCACAGGACTTGGGAGAAACGCGCAAGGTAAGTCTAAATTCTTAACTGTGTTTAGAAATCACTCGGAGACTGTGATGGAGGGACATGTGATGTGCTGTTTCTGTATGACGTGGGAGCTGGTGGACCCCAAGGTCTTTCCCAGTGACCGTGTCTGCAGTGAGTGCTGGTTGCTTGAAGATCTCCAGCTCAAAGTAGACGAGCTGAACTCTGAGCTTCAGACACTGAGGCTCATCAGGGAGAGGGAGTGTAACCTGGATAATGGGGTAGAAGAGAGACTCACACCCCCTAGACTGGCTAACTCTGAGGGTCAGGAAGAAGACAGTGCTGCTAAGGGGAGGACGGAGGACGGAGGGGGGAGTGGGGAGGACAGAGGGGGGAGTAGGGAGAAAGGGTGAGAGGAAGGAGGGGGGTGTGGAGAGGAAGGAGGGGGGAGTGGGGAGGAAGGGTGAGAGGAAGGAGTGGGGAGTGGAGAGGAAGGAAGGTGGAGTGGGGAGGAACGGTGAGAGGAAGGAGGGGGGTGTGGGGAGGAAGGGGTGGTGTACCCAAAGGCCTCGGCCTCTCAATCTGCACAACAGGTTTGGGGACCTTGCTCCCAGTGTGGACAAGAATGAGGGCTGTAAGGTTGACGAGCAAACTGCCCACAGTACAGTGGTGCAGACACAGGATAAAGAGGAAGAAGTAAAGAGGAATGTCTGGAAATCCACGGAATCCATCCAAGTCCGATAATCGTGACTCCAATTTCAGATTTAATCTGTTAAGGATTCAGAAACGTGCACCACAACAACTGAATCTATCCCCTCCAGCTCCATTTTTCCCAGCAACCCAGAGAAGATGTCCTGAACCGGGGCACCAGTCAGGCAGCACGGACTTGGGGACTCTCCATGCTGGCCACAGGGGAAAGTGTCTATTCCTCCTGTCGAACTATCCCCATTTATAACAACATTTCCCTTTCCTCCTCCATCTTGAATGGCTCCCTGAACCACAGTGCTATGGTTAAGTTGCTCATCCTCCTTGCAGCCCTCATCCACGTCCGCAAAGGTCACACATCTGTTTCTTTCGTCATTTGAAGGACATGGGTGTCCCTGGCTGGCCAGCATTTATTGCATGTCCCGAGTTGCCCTTTGAGGGCATTGAGAGTCAACAACATTGATGTGGCTCTGGTGTCACATGTAGGCCAGACCACGTAAGGTCGGCAGGTCTCATTCCTTAAAAGGACATTAGTGAACCAAACAGTTTTCTGGGTTAATAGTCGAGTGACAATACCATTCGTTCATCATCTACACTGAGACAAGCCCAAGGGCTGAGCCTCCTTCAACACTACCTCCTGGGTTCGTCACCAAGACTTGCTTGGAGTCACACTCTCCTGTCCCTGATCACTCACCAAATGTGATGTAGTTATTCTTTGGGATGTGAGCACCTCCTGAAACACAGTGTCTCGCTAACTCTCCGCTCCCTAGTGTACCACAGCGTTCAAAGCTCAGACTCCACCTCATCAAATCTGAATTGGTCCTCCTCGAGCAACCAACGTTTCCTACAGATGTGTACACAAGTAAACACAAATGGGACCGCAAGCTCCCACATCATGCAAGTACAACACATTATCTGGACCTGCCTCTGTATTTTATCTACTTTTTATATGTTTTTAATCTTGTTGTAATCTTGTAAGTATCCCACCATCAAAAATCTAAATCTGCTTGAATCTGTAAGGTTGGGAAAAGAGCATTTCTTTCATTCATTTTTGGGAAACAGAGTTCTCAGGATAGCCAGCATTTATTGCCCATCCTGAGTTGATGTTGGAGAGTGGTTGGGAGTTAAACACATTGCTGTGACTATGGAGCCACATGTAGGCCAGACCAGGGAAGGACGGCAGATTTCCTTCCCTAAATGATATGTGTGAACCAGATGAGTTTTCTCAACAATCAACAATAATTTTAGCAGATTTTTAATTCCAGATATTTTTATTGAGTTCAAATTCCACCAGCTGCCAGGTTGGGATTCGAGCCCAGGTTCCCAGAGCATTAAAAATATTGGGATCTTTCCTGGTGCTATGACATCAGCAAGGAGCTGCTCAGAAAATTCCCGCAGTGTTCCTTCCGAGGACTGACTCACCAATCAGCTTCTTCCATTGGTCCCACAACATTTTCTGAACATTTAATGTCTGGCCGACACCTGCTCACACTGGACCTGATGGGAAGGCAGTAAGCGACACAAGACAGAGCAATACATCTCCAGCCACTTCCCTAAACTCCCACACTTACCCCAACTCTCAGAGTTTCACTCTTTGTAGCTTGCACTCTGTGGGCAGATTTAACAGGCCCAGTTCAGAAGTTTATATTTGTGCATGAACCTGTTTGAAGCCATTGCACCCCTTCCCATCTAGGTCTGAGTAACCGCCAAGGGTTCATCCCCAGTTGCCCTCGCTGAGAGGGCAATTAAGTGTCCTGATCATGTAAGGGCGACAGATTTCCTTCCCTGAGACATTGGTGATCCAGATTTTTTTTTCCATAAATCGACAATAGTTTTCTGGTCACCAGTGGATTCTGAACTCCAGATATAATTATTTTAATCCCACCATCTGTTGTGATGGGATTAGAACCCGTGTGCCCAAAACATTAGCTGAGTTTCTGTATTAATAGTCTAGTGATGAAACCATCAGTCCATCATACCCACGTCCTGAGTATACAGACCCTGAGTTCCAGTAACCTAGATACACCATTAGTCTGCAGACCTCCCTGATTGGATAGCATTAACTGGCTCAATCAGGGAATTCATATTCCAATAGGTCCAACTGATGGTTATCATTAAAGTCATTCAGTAAGTCTCTGTATCACTTTCTGTTTTTCTGTGTATATCTCTCTGTCTCTTTCTGTCTGTCCCTCTGCCTCTCTCTGTATGTTGTTCTGTGTCTCTTATTGTCTCTCTGCATCTCCCTCTTTCTCTCCCTCTATACCCTCTTCTTCTATCTCTCCTGCTCCCTTTTAATCTCACTCTCCTTGTCCCACTCTGTCTCCATGTCCCTCTCCCTCTCTGTCTCTGTCCCACTTTTCTTATCTCTCTCTCTCTCTATGCCTTGCTCTGCCTTTTGCTCTTGTTGTGTCCATTGTATGTGTTCAGTCTCATTCTTTTCCATTTGTTCCCGTGCTCTCTCTCTGTCTGTTTCTCTCCTCCTCTGACTATTTATCTCTGCCCTCCTTTCTGTCTCCCGTTCCCTCTTAGTTGCCCTTTTCCTTCCTTATTACATCTTCCCATGAATGTCCTGTCTCCCTTTCTCATTCCCTGTCAATCACCCTTGCCATTTCCCCCTCTATCCCTATTTCTTTCACTCTGAGAGAATCTGTCTCTCTCTCTGTCCTTTATCTCTGTTTGTCTCTCTCTGTCTGTCTGTTTCTTTCCCTCTATCTGTTCAAAATTATTTCAAATGCTGTCTCTCTTCATGCCTTTGTGCTGTTTCCTCTCTCTATCTATCTTTGTCTCTCTATCACTCTCACTTTTGCTTTCACTGCCCTCTCTCTCTCTCTCTCTCTCTATCTGTTATTCTTTCTGTTTTTGTGAGGCTGTTTGTTATTTTGAGTTTGAATGTCCAATAGGAAGGGTCAGGGATCTTGTGGTTGGAGTTACTTCTGAGGCTGTAATGAGATGAATAATTGCAGTAAAGGGATATTTGAGCAGAATTATTAGCTGCTGTCTGAAATGAGTCTGTGTCACAGCATAAATGGCAGTGTTTGTACAGCAACTCAAGAGTTGCAGCATGAAACCCAATTCCATAACAAAATTATCTAACAATACTGACTTATATCCCAAATAATCCATCCGATTCCATATTGAATAAACCAATAATATTGACCATAACAGAATGAAATTGGCTGAGATAACAAACAGTAAAATGAAGGATCTCCTTCGACTCTCCATCTCTGGGTCTCTGGGATTCTCCCCACTGTTGTGACACCGGAGTCTCCTGCGGGCTCTGCTGCTCACTAAAATGTGTCTGACAGTGAAAGCATTCAGCAGCAGAATCAGGATGAATGGGACACACGGGGTTAGAATGAAGTGGAGGAACTCGATTGTACTCCAGACCACAGATTTCACAACATCCCATGCGACACCACAAAACCAGGGGTTGTTCATCAGCTGATATCCACTTAAAAACATAAAATACCAGAAAATGTTCTTTAAACAGCTCAGCACCGTCACTGTTCCCAGAACCACAGCCGCCGATTTCTCGCTGCAATATTTACTTTTCAGCTTGGGGCAGCAAATGGCCACAAATCGATCAAAGGTGAAAGTGACGGTGAACCAGACAGAACAGTCAGTGGCTGCGTAAAGCAGGACAGCGTGGATATTACACACAGGAACCAACAGCAGGAAATAAAACTGTTCCCAATAAACAATGGGAATGTGTCTCAATGTAAGGTCAAGGATAACGACCAGCAGATCCCCCACCGACATGGCCACCAGGTAACTAGTAACACATTTGGACAGACCACAGTTTCTGTTTGTCAGTGTCACAATTGTGAATATGTTCACTGTTAGGAAGGAAGATTAAGATTAAAATTAGACATCATTCAGGGGAAGATTTGACAATTTAGACTGAGGATAGGTGAAAATAAAAACAATGTCCACACATACAAAATAACTTTTTTTAAAAAATCCAGCTCGTCTTTTGGAGTGTCGGGGGAAAGAGGAGCATCCAGAAGAAACCCACACAGACATGGGGAGAAGCTCCAAACTCCGCACAATAAATGACCCAAATGAGGAATTGAACCCAGGTCCCAGACGCTATGAGTCAGCGTTGCTAACCACAGTGTCGCCATGCTGCACCATGGCGACAACACAATGGTATACATTTGGGAGGGAGTTTTCAGAAAAGTTCACAACACTGATCCTCACTCAGCTACATGTAAGTAGCCCTTCTACCTTGTGGGGGATTTGGAGGGTAAGAAGGCTGAGGGAGTAAACCCTGACAGAAATCCCTGTAGGTGGGAATCTGTCATCTCTCAGACAGCTTACTGACAACCCCTGCAGCAGAACTGGTACCAAACAGTGTTGGTTCACCCTTGCCTCTGACTCATACTAACAGTTGACAGGGGGAGATCCCGATGCCTTGACAGCACAGAATCTCTATTATATTTACCCTGGGCTGTACCCTGGAGAGGAGACCACAGCATTGTTGCCAAATTAGTACAACACAGGAAGAAATCGTAATTTCACACCTGGTTGGCACAGGACACAACTGCCAGGGTTTGCTTTCAAGTGTTTGAGAAAACTTCAGTGTTCAGTGAATAGTCCATAATTCCCAGTGGGTTTGCTGCTGCCCCACTGTGGTCTACTGGACCAGTGAAGGTCAGTGAGTCCTCTCTTGGCAAAGGTTGAAAATCTGTGCACCTGGTAAGAAAAACTCAACAAAGGCTGTTACCAAAGGAAAACCAAGCAGCCTGCCATAATGACAATCATCCAGTGAGAATGATATCCAATAATATGAAAGACATCAAAAGGTTAGTCATGGCACGAATCAGTTCCAGCCTCCCAGATTGCCTTGATCCACTACAGTTCATATACCTCCTCAACAGGTCCACACACACCATCTCCCTGGCCCGACAGTCAACCCTGTAACACAGACTCATGTTTATCGACTACAGCTCAACCTTCAACACCATTATTCCTACTGAATTCACATCCAAATCTGTGGCCTGGGACTCGGCTTCTCCCTCTGCAGTTGAACTTCTAACCCACAAGCAGCAATAAATATGGAGAGGCAACAACACCTCTTCCACAATCATCCTCAACAGCGGTGCCCGGCAAGACTGTGTCCGCAGCCCCTTACTGTATTCCTTATACGCCGATGACTCAATTTACAAGTTTTCTGATGACCCCAACATAGTGGGTCAGATCCCAAACAATGATGAGATTGAGAACAGGGAAGAGTTGGAGAATCTGGTGAACTGTTGTGACCACAATCATCTTTTCCTCAATGTCAACGAAGCAAATCAACTTCAGGAGGTACCATGGAGTACATGCCCCTATGTACATCAATGCGTTGAAGTTGAAATGGTCTAGAGCTTCAGGTTTTAGGGTTCAGATCACCAGTAACTTTTTGTGTCCTTCCATGATGACACTGCAGTTAAGAAAGCCCACGAATGCCTCTATCTTCTCAGAGGTCTAAGGACATTTGGCAGGTCAGCTACGGCTCTCACCCACTTTTACAGATGCATCATAGATAATATTGTAGCTTGGTGTGGCTCATGCTCTGTCCCAGACTGCAACAAACTTCAAACTTGGAGAATGCAGACCAGTCTATCACTCAAATCAACCTCCCACTCATCAACTCCGTCTAAGCTTCTCGCTGCCTCACAAAAACAGCCAGCATAATTAGGGAATAATGCACCATGGATATATACTCATCCCACTAGTTCCATTAGAGATTAAAAAAAGCATGCCAACCAACTCATAGAAAAACTACAGTGCAGAAGGGGGCCATTGATCCATCGACAATCCTAGCCAGACCCTATCCCCGAAGTCCCACATGTGTACCCTGCTAATCCCCCAAACGTAAGTATCACGGGACGCTAATTGGTAATTTAGCATGGCCAATCAACCAAATGTTGGACTATGGGTGGGAATAAGAGCATCCGGACGAAACTCACACAGAGAATTCCACACAGACATTGATCCAAACTAGGAATTGAACTCATGTCCTTGGAGACATGAAACAGGAGTGCTAACCATGGTGCCACCATGCTGATGACTCAACAACAGCTTCTTCTTGCTGCTAGCAGGCGTTTGAATGGACCTATATGGCATTAAGTTGATCTTTTCCTCCACCCTAGCTATAACTGCATTACATTCTGCACTCTCTTATTCTCTATCCTCTGTCTGTAGAACACTCAACAAACAATCCTTTTCACCGTACACTAATATATATGACAACAATAAGACAAATCAATTCAAATCAAACCAAACCAAATCAGTCTTTCACATCTCAAGCTGGAACATCAGCACGATGTGCCCTGGCCTTACCAATGAACTTACGCAGATTGATGACGTGCACAGGATTGCTGTGATCGAGATAAATTTACAAGGGTCAATGTGACTCTGGGGAGCTGCGAGAAACTGGACCTCCTCACTGTGAATGCTTTCCAGAGAAACACGATACGTTCTTCTAACAGGAGAAAGCCCAACAGGCAATGTGTGAGATTGGAGCTGGTTTCAAAGTAAACAAAAAATCATCACTGGTGATGATGGAATCCCGGGATCCCTGATGCTGTGAGGCAGCTGTGCTAACCATTGTGCTCTACTGCCATCCTACAAGGTGTCCTGGAGACATCCAAGATCACGCCCAAGACGGCATCATCACTGTGTCCATGATTGGAAATCATGATGATTGGAAATCAATCTGAGGGATAGAATTAATCTCCACTTTGAGAGGTAAGGGTTGATGAATAATAGTCAGCATGGCTTTGTCAAGTAGAGATCATCTCTACAATTTGCTTGAATATATTTAGGAGGTGATTGCATAAGTAGATGAGGGAAGTGCAGTCAATGTAGTCTAAATGGACTTCAGAGAAGAATTCCCTCATGGGAGACTGAACCAGAAAGTAATAGCCGATTGGATCGAGGGCAATTTGGTAAATTACATTCAAAATCAGCTGAGTGGCAGGAGGCAGAGGGTGATGGTTGAATGTTGCTTTTGTGACTGCAAGCCTGCGTCCAGTGGGATTACACATGGATCAATGCTGGGTCCCTTGCTGTTTGTATTGCACATTGGTGGTCTAGACATGAATGCGTGAGGTATGAGCAGAACTTTCACAGGCACCGACCACAATCCCACCCGGCCCGATCCCCATAAAAATCTTCATTTAGACAGACAGATTGGGGCGGCACGGTAGCACAGTGGTTAGCATTGCTGCCTCACAGCTCCAGGGTCCTGTACTCGATTCCCGGCTCAGGTTGTTGTCTGTGAGGACTTTGCACATTCTCCTAGTGTCTGCGTGGGTTTCCTCCCACAGTCCAAAGGTGTGCGGGTTAGGTTGATTGGCCATGCTAAATTGACCGTAGAACCATAGGTTAGAGGATTAGTGGGTAAAATATGGAGGGATACGGGGGTAGGACCTGGGTGGGATTGTTGTCGGTGCAGACTTGATGGGCCGAATGGCTTCTTTGTGTACTGTAGGGTTTCTATGATTTCTATGACTTGCAGCTGTGTTCCCAACCATGTACCAAACCTATGGGGTTGCAAATACACAATTCAGATACGCAAGTGAGATCTTGCTGTAAACAATAAAAATGGATACTGCAGCCTGCTGACTGGGTGGGTGATAAGCAGTGAACTGCTATATGTTATATGTCGAGGGTAAAATGGTTCCTGTCTCAAGCTTTTACTCATGAAGGAATAGTGTTTGATGTCACATATCTATGAAAAGTCCCAGCACACAGAAGACATCCCAGGCCATGGGCCCTGAGACAATTGTCAGTGGCTGAAAGAAATAATAACTGGACACAGAGATTCAACAGAAACAAGAGCAGCAAACCGTGTACAGTAAATGACAGGGAAATCAACACAGTTAAACAGCCTTTCTAGCAAGAGAAACTGGACACAGGGGAGGGGACTTTACAGCCTCACTCTCCCCGAAGCTGCAAAATCCCTCCCGTGTTTAACAGACCCTCCCATGCTCTGCCCCTCGCCTGCTCCAATTCTCTGGCGGTCAGGCCGGTAAAATTCCAGCCAGGGACTTACCCGGAACACCAACAATAGCCAGGAGGGGATAGTAAAAGCATTGAATCACGTGCAGTAGATATCGAATCCGACCAAATAATGTTATCCATGAGCCATCTTCAGTAAACCAAGAAATCCAGTATGATAAACTCCTGTCCTTATTGGGAACATCAAAATCCATTGTTCCCAGATTCTGATCCATTGTGGAAACATTCCAATTGATTGTTCCCAGATTCTGATCCATTGTTGTAACATTCCAATTGATTGTCCCCAGATTCAGATGCATCGCTGGGAGATTCCAATCCACTGCTCCCAGATTCTGATCTCTCCACTCCCTCCTTCTCTCTTCACAGCCGCTGATCTCTGTTAGTTTGGAGTTGTCACTCCCGCTGTCTCAATGAGACAACACATTGAACAGAATCCCTTATTAATAGAAGAGGGAAATCGTCCAGGCAGACTAATCGGATCCATGGAGACTCACATCAATTACAGTCACTAAACAAACAGCTTCACTTCACCCCGTTCAATCCAACACTTTTTATACCCAAAGTAGAATATTTACAGCCTAGATGGGGTGTTGATGGTCAGGGAAATTTGGAAACAATGGAGGGTCAAACCATAACTCTTTCAATATTCATTCGATATAACAGAGTCCCTCTGCTCGGCTTCATTTCGAGAGAGATAGAATACAACAGCAGGGGTGTACTGCTGAGGTTTTGTAAATCTTTGTTCAGACCACATTCTGAATATTGTCAGCACTTTTGGTTCGGGGGGCGTTTTAGTGAAGTCGGGTAGCACGGTAGGTGCAAGGTTGGAGGGCCGAAGGGCCTGTTCCTATGCTGTAATTTTCTTTCTTGGTCCTTTTTGGCCCCATATCTAAGGAAGGATGTGCTGGCCTTGGAGAGGGTCCAGAGGAGGTTCACAAGAATGGTCTGGTGAATAAAAGACTTGACGCACGAGGAGTGTCTGAGAACTTTGCGTCTGTACTTGATGGAGTTTGAAAGGATGAGGAGGGAGATATCAATGAATCTTTCAGAATAACAAAAGGCCTGGATAGAGTGGATGTGGGGAAGATGTTTCCAATAGTTGGAGAGACTCGGGCCCGAGGGCACAACCTCAGAGGAAACATCAGTAGTCCACTGATTCATTGGAGCGAGCAGAGTGAAGGTTGCACAGAGTAAAGGTAAGCGATTACCTTTGTAAAGATTTTTGCAGGCTTTTTAACTGTAATTCTGCTTTAAAAGTTAGACAGGACGTGGGCCTCGGGGCTTTGTGGGAAGGGATTTTTTTTTACCGTGCAAAGTATAAAAGGAGGATTGCTGTAGACAGCGGGCAGCGTCGGGAGCGGGCAGCAGAGTGAGCTGTAAGGGCTTTGGATCACAGGACTTGGGAGAAAAGGGCAAGGTTAGTCTAAATTCTTAACTGTGTTTAGAAATCACTGGGAGACTGTGATGGAGGGACATGTGATGTGCTGTTTCTGTATGATGTGGGAGCTGGTGGACCCCAAGGTCTTTCCCAGTGACCATGTCTGCAGTGAGTGCTGGTTGCTTGAAGAGCTCCAGCTCAAAGTGGACGAGCTGAACTCTGAGCTTCAGACACTGAGGCTCATCAGGGAGAGGGAGTGTAACCTGGATAATGGGGTAGAAGAGAGACTCACACCCCCTAGACTGGCTAACTCTGAGGGTCAGGAACAAGAGGGTGCTGCTGAGGGGAGGAAGGGAGAGAGGAAGGGGGGGGAAGTGGGGAGGAAGGGGGGGAGTGGGGAGGGAGGAGGGGGGAGTGGGGAGGAAGGGTGAGAGGAAGGAGGGGGGACTCGGGAAGAAGAGTGAGAGGAAGGAGGGGGGAGTGGAGAGGAAGGAGGGGCGAGTGGGGAGGAAGGGTGAGAGGAAGGAGGGGGAGTGGGGAGGAAGGGTGAGGGGAAGGAGGGGGAAGTGGGGAGGAAGGGTGAGGGGAAGGAGGGGGAAGTGGGGAGGAAGGGTGAGAGGAAGGAGGGGGGTGTGGGGAGGAAGGAGGGGGGTACCCAAAGGCCTCGACCTCTCAAACTGCACAACAGGTTTGAGGTTCTTGCTCCCAGTGTGGACAAGAACGAGGGCTGTCAGGTTGACGAGCAAACTGCCCAAGGTACAGTGGTGCAGACACAGGACAAAGAGGAACAAGTAAAGAGGAATGCCTGGAAATCCACGCAATCCATCCAAGTCCGATAATTGTGACTCCAATTTCAGATTTAATCTGTTAAGGATTCAGAAACGTGCACCACAACAACTGAATCTATCCCCTCCAGCTCCATTTTTCCCAGCAACAACAGAGAAGATGTCCTGAACCGGGGCGCCAGTCAGGCAACACAGCCTTGGGGACTCTCCATACTGGCCACAGAGGAAAGTGTCTATTCCTCCTCTCGAACTATCCCCATTTACAACAACATTTCCCTTTCCTCCTCCCTCTTGAATGGCTCCCTGAACCACAGTGCTATGGTTAAGTTGCCCATCCTCCTTGCAGCCCTCATCCACGTCCGCAAAAGTCATACATCTGTTTCTTTCATCATTTGAAGGACATGGGTGTCCCTGGCTGGCCAGCATTTATTGCATGTCCCTAGTTGCCCTTTGAGGGCATTGAGAGTCAACACCATTGATGTGGCTCTGGTGTCACATGTAGGCCAGACCAGGTAAGGTCGGCAGCTCTCATTCATTAAAAGGACATTAGTGAACCAAACAGTTTTCTGGATTAATAGTCGAGTGACAATACCATTCGTTCATCATCTACACTGAGACAAGCCCAAGGGCTGAGGATCCTTCAACACTACCTCCTGGGTTCCTCACCAAGACTTGCTTGGAGTCACACTCTCCTGTCCCTGATCACTCACCAAATGTGATGTAGTTATTCTTTGGGATGTGAGCGCCTCCTGAAACACAGTGTCTCGCTAACTCTCCGCTCCCTAGTGTGCCACAGCGTTCAAAGCTCAGACTCCACCTCATCAAATCTGAATTGGTCTTCCTCGAGCAACCAACATTTCCTACAGATGTGTACACAAGCAAACACAAATGGGACCGCAAGCTCCCACATCATGCAAGTACAACACATTACCTGGACCTGCCTCTGTATTTTATCTACTTTTTATATGTTTGTAATCTTGTTGTAATTTTCTACTTTAAGCTATGTTCTCAATAAACTTCACAGAAAGTATCCCACCAGCAAAAATCTAAATCTGCTTGAATCTGTAAGGATGGGAAAAGGGCATTTCTTTCATTCATTTTTGGGAAACAGAGTTCTCAGGATAGCCAGCATTTATTGCCCATCCCGAGTTGATGTTGGAGAGCGGTTGGGAGTTAAACACATTGCTGTGACTGTGGAGCCACATGTAGGCCAGACCAGGCAAGGACGGCAGATTTCCTTCCCTAAATGATATGAGTGAACCAGATGAGTTTTTTCAACAATCAATAATTTTATTGTCATCAGCAGATTTTTAATTCCAGATATTTTTTATTGAGTATGAATTTCACCAGCTACCATGTTGACATTCGAGCCCAGGTTCCCAATGCATTAAAAATATCGAGATCTTTCCTGATGCTATGACATCAGCAGGGAGCTGCTCAGAAAATTCCCGCAGTGTTCCTTCCAAGGACTGACTCACCAATCAGCTGCTTCCATTGGTCCCACAACATTTTCTGAACATTTAATGTCTGGCCGACACCTGCTCACACTGGACCTGATGGGAAGGCAGTAAGCGACACAAGACAGAGCAATACATCTCCAGCCACTTCCCTAAACTCCCACACTTACCCCAACACTCAGAGTTTCACTCTTTGTAGCTTGCACTCTGTGGGCAGATTTAACAGGCCCAGTTCGGAAGTTTATATTTGTGCTTGAACCTGTTTGAAGCCATTGAACCCCTTCCCATCTAGGTCTGAGTAACCGCCGAGGGCTGACTACCTTGGAAACCTTTTCTGATGTTTCGATTCTCCATTCGGTTCCTCCTGCTCAGAACTCCCACTCACTTGACGAATGGACAGCCTGTTCCAAAAGCTTGTGGTGTTTGCTACAAATAAACTTGTTGGACTTTAAGCTGGCGTTGTGAGACTTATTTCTTCTTTGATTAACTCATCCAGTTACGGGACCCACTTTGAATCTGCATCTCCCATTAGCAGGAATGTTGACTCCATGAACGGACTGGCACTTTCCACGTACAGCCGCGTCTGTGGCCGTCCTGGCTATTTGCAAGTGCAAAGAGTAGTGACTGGTTATCATTCCCCTTGTTGATATCACCAATACTGACCCACCTCTGCAAATATCTGTATCCATACCTGGCCACCAGACATGGCAACTGAGCGGATTTTAAGCTTGTCACTCCTGGGCGGCCGTGGTAAGTTTCAGCCAGGATGGGATAGTGAACCTGGCTCAGGACGACACTCTTGAAATCCATGGCAGTGTGCCACCTTCCGCAGTTAGCTGCTCTCTGCCACTACAATATGTGTACAATTCAGTCTGGAACGGCCGTTTGGACACCCGCGTCAGCGCTAGCTGCTTCCAATTATTGAGGACTGGGTTGGCAGCCATTCAGAGAATTTCAAGAAAAGTGTCATGGTTACCATCTCTTCCATTGGGGGTACAACTGTCTGTCAATCGTAGTCAACTCAAGGCATCTGCCTAAATGGTTCGGCCTCCTGGAGGGTGTTCCAACTGATACTAGTTGGCAGACACTCAGAAAGCCCACAGCTGGATTTGGGCCAATGTTATGGGCTGCACCATCATGCAGGTACTTCTGGAATTTCCTTGTCCAAACTATCACCGTAGATAAGGCGTCACAGTGGTTAGCACGGCTGCCTCACAACACCAGAGGCCCGGATTCAATTCCTGGCTTGGGTCATTGTCTTTGCAGAGTCTGCACATTCTTGCTGTATCTGCATGGGTTTCCTCTGGTTGCTGCAGTTTCCTCCCACAGTCTGGGAGACTTGCTTGTTTAGGTGCATTGCCCATGCTCAGTTCTCCCTCAGTGTACCCAAAAAAGCAGCAGAGTGTGATGACCAGACAATGTTTACAGTAATTTATTTGCGGTGTTAATGTAAACCTACATTTGACACTTCATAAATGTTAAACTTCTTCTGAGTGTGAGCTGTTGATTATCGCTGGGAATCCTCAACTCGCTGTTAATTTAAGTGCAGGTCAATAAGATCACAATTGGAAACAAGAATCCGACTGCCAGCTTTGAATTGTCGTCCTCAATCTGTGGGATTGGGTATTTGTGGAAGTTACGAACAGCAAAGGGTCGAAAACTTTGCTGGGTGTATTCTATAGGCCACCCAATAGTGACAGGGAAGTTGAAGTGCAGATAGGGAAACAGATTCTGGAGAGATGTATTAATAACAGAGTTGTCGTGATGGGAGACTTCAATTTCCCAAACATTGACTGGAATATCCCTAGGGTAAGGGGTTTGGATGGGGAGGAGTTTGTTAGGCGTGTTCAGGAAGGTTTCCTGACACAGTATGTGGATAAGCCTACGAGGGGAGAGGCTGTACTTGACCTGGTACTGGCGAATGAACCAGGGCAGGTGATGGATCTCTCGGTAGGAGAGCACCTTGGGAATGGTGACCATAATTCTATCTCCTTCACAATTGCATTGGAACGAGATAGGATCAGGCAGGCTAGGAAGGTGTTTGTCTGGAGTAAGGGGAGATACGAAGAAGTCAGGAAGTTACTTGGACAAATAAACTGGAAGGAGGCGTTCTTAGGGAAGAGTACTGAAGGAAGGTGGCGGATATTCAAGGAATGTTTGTCTGGAGCTATGCATGACAACGTTCCAATGAGACAAGGGGGTTTTGGCAGGTCGCGGGAACCGTGGTGCACGAAGGCTGTATTGAACCTAGTCAGGAGGAAAGGGAAGGTGTACAAAAGGTTCAGGGAACTAGGAGAGTTAAGGATCTTGAGGAGTATAAGGACTGTAGAAAGGAGCTTAAAAGGGAAATTAGGAGAGCCAGAAGGGGTCATGAGAAGACCTTGGCGGATAAGATTAAGGAGAATCCCAAGGCCTTCTATAAATATGTGAAAGGTAAAAGGATGAGAAGAGAAGGGATAGGACCTATAAAAGGTGAAGGGGGAAAGGTCTGTGTGGAACCAGAAAAAATGGCAGAGGTGCTTAATGAGTACTTTGCCTCAGTATTCACGGTGGAAGCTGATCTGGGAGATTTTGCTACGGATTTGCAGCAGATGGAAAACATTGAGTTTGCGGATATTAAGGTGGAGGATGTGTTAGAACTTTTGAATTCTATCAAGATAGATAAGTCGCCGGGACCAGATGGGATATACCCCAGGATGCTGTGGCAGGCGAGGGAAGTGATTGCAAAGCCCCTGGCGATGATCTTTGCGTCGTCAATGGAGACGGGAGAGGTTCCGGAAGATTGGAGGATTGCGGATGTAGTCCTTATTTTCAGGAAAGGGAACAGAGATAGCCCGGGAAATTACTGACCGGTGAGTCTGACCTCAGTGGTCAGTAAGCTAATGGAGAGGATTCTGAGGGACAAGATTTACGAGCATTTGGAGAGGTTTGACATGATCAGGTATAGTCAGCATGGATTTGTCAAGAGCAGGTCGTGCCTTACAAGCCTAGTTGAGTTCTTCGATAATGTGACTGAACACATTGACGAAGGAAGTGCCGTGGACGTGGTGTACATGGACTTCAGCAAGGCGTTTGATAAGGTCCCCCATGCAAGACTTCTTGAGAAGGTGAGAGGGCATGGGATCCAAGGGCCTTTGGCCTTGTGGATCCAGAACTGGCTTGCCTGCAGAAGGCAGAGAGTGGTTGTGGATGGGTCTTTTTCTGAATGGAGGTCAGTCACCAGTGGAGTGCCCCAGGGATCTGTTCGAGGACCCTTGCTGTTTGTCATTTTCATAAATGACCTGGATGAGGAAGTGGAGGGATGGGTAAGTAAGTTCGCTGACGACACGAAGGTCGGTGGTGTTGTGGATGGTCTGGAAGGATGTCAAAAGTTGCAGCAGGACATAAATAGGATGCAGGACTGGGCGGAGAAGTGGCAGATGGACTTCAACGTGGATAAATGCGTAGTCGTCCATTTTGGCAGAACCAACGGGATGAACGAGTACACTATCAAGGGCAGGAGTCTTAGTAGTGTTGAAGAGCAGAAGGATCTTGGGGTCCGGATCCACAGGACTCTTAAATCGGCCTCGCAAGTGGAAGAGGTGGTCAAGAAGGCGTATGGTGTACTGGCCTTCATTAATCGAGGGATTGAGTTTAGGAGTCGGGAGGTAATGCTGCAACTTTATAAGACCCTTGTCAGGCCTCATTTGGAGTACTGTGCGCAGTTCTGGTCACCTCACTATAGGAAAGACGTAGAAGCTATTGAAAGGGTACAGAGGAGATTTACAAGGATGTTGCCTGGACTGGGAGGCATGCCTTATGAAGTTAGGTTGAGGGAGCTGGGTCTCTTTTCCCTGGAGAGACGAAGGTTGAGAGGCGACCTGATAGAAGTTTATAAAATGTTGAGAGGAATGGATAGGGTGGATTCTCAGAGGCTATTTCCCCGGGTTGAAATGGTCGCTACGAGAGGACACAGATTTAAGGTGCGGGGAGGAAAGTACAGAAGTGATGTTAGGGGAAAGTTTTTCACTCAGAGGGTGGTGAGTGAATGGAATCGGCTGCCGTCAGTGGTGGTGGAGGCGAACTCGCTGGGGTCTTTTAAAAGACTTCTGGATGAGTATATGGGGTTTTATGGGATTGGGGGTTATAGATAGGTGTTGATGTGATCAGCGCAACTCGTGGGCCGAAGGGCCTGTTTGTGCTGTAGTGTTCTATGTTCTATGTTCTATGTTCTATCCAGCTTGTGAGAAACAGTTTACAGCTTATTTAAAATTTCCCAGTCAAAGCACTGTTTATTCATTCTTGAGACTTGGGTGTTCTGGCCAGCCAGCATTTGTTGCCCATCCCCATTTGCCCTTACTGAGAGGGCCATTAAGTGTCCTGACCATGTGAGGGCGACAGATTTCCTTCCCTGGGACATTGGTGAACCAGAGTTTCTTTTCCCCAAAAATTGACAATAGTTTTATGGTCACCAGTGGATTCTGAATTCCAGATATAATTATTTTAATCCCACCATTTGCCGTAATGGGATTGGAACCCGTGTGCCCAAAACATTAGCTGAGTTTCTGTGTTAATAGTCTAGTGATAAAACCATCAGTCCATCATACCCACATCCTGAGTATACAGACCCTGATTTCCAGTAATCGAGATACACCGTTAGTCTGCAGACCATCCCGGATTGGATAGCATTAACTGGCTCAATCAGGGAATTTATATTCCAATAGGTCCAACTGATGGTTATCATAAAATCATTAACTAAGTCTCTCTGTCACTTTCTGTTTTTTGGTTTATCTCTGTCTCTATCTCTCTCTCTCTCTGTATGTTGTTCTGTGTCTCTTATTGTCTCTCTGCGTCTCCCTCTTTCTCCCTCTCTATACCCTCTTCCTCTGTCTCTCCTGCTCCCTTTTAATCTCACTCTCCTTGTCCCGCTCTGTCTCCATGTCCCTCTCCCTCTCTGTCTTTGTCCCACTTTTCTTATCTCTCTCGCTCTCTGTGCCTTGCTCTGCCCTTTGCTCTTGTTATGTATTTTATATCATATATTAATATTATATATTGGAGTACTGTGTGCAGTTCTGGTCCCCACATTACAGGAAGGATGTGGAGGCTTTGGAGAGGGTGCAGAGGAGGTTTACCAGGATGTTGCCTGGTATGCAGGGGAGGTCCTATGAGGAGAGACTGAGGGATTTGGGGTTGTTTTCACTGGAAAGAAGGCGGCGAAGAGGGGATCTTATAGAAACATATAAGATGATTAGAGGTTTAGATAGGGTGGATGGTGATAGCCTGTTTCCTCGGATGGAGAAATCTAGCACGAGGGGGCATGGCTTTAAATTAAGGGGGGGTAGTTATAGGACGGATGTCAGGGGCAGGTTCTTTACCCAGAGGGTGGTGAGGGACTGGAATGCCCTGCCTGCTGCAGTTGTAAATGCGCCTAGTTTGGGGGCGTTTAAGAGATTGGTGGATAGGTTTATGGACGAAAAGGGATTGGTTTAGATTAGTGGGTCAATGTTTTTTTTTTAAAAATAAGACTGGTCGGCGCAACATTGTGGGCCGAAGGGCCTGTTCCGCGCTGTAATGTTCTATGTTCTATGTTCTATGTCCGTTGTGTTCAGTCTCACTCTTTCCCATTTGTTCCTGCGCACTCTCTGTCTCTCTTTCTGTCCATTTCTCTCTTCCTCTGACTATTTACCTCTGCCTTCCTTTCTGTCTCCCTTTCCCTGTTAGTTGCCCTTTCCATTTCTTATTAAATCTTCCCATGTATGTCCCTGTCTCCATTTCTCATTCCCTGTTCATCACTCTCACCATTTCCCCCTCTCTCTACCCACGTTTCTTTGGCTCTGAGAGAATCTCTCTCTCTCTGTGTCCTTTATCTGTTTGTCTCTCTCTGTCTATCTGTTTCTTTGCTTCTATCTGTTCAAAACTATTTCAAATTCTGTCTCTCTTCATGTCTTTGTGACCTTTGCTCCCTCTGTCAATCTTTGTCTCTCTATGAGGACTTGTCAGTTGAGGTAGTATGGGCGGAGATTAGAAATAGGAGAGGAGAGGTCACCCTGTTGGCAGTCTTTTATAGACCTCCTAAAAGTTCTAGAGAGGTTGAGGAAAGGATTGCGGAGTCAATCCTGGTTAGGAGTGAAAGTAATAGGGTAATTGTTATGGGGGACTTTAACTTTACGAATATTGATTGGAATTGCTATAGTTCTAGCTCGTTAGAGGGGTCAGTGTTTGTACAAAGCGTGCAGGAAGGTTTTTTGACTCAGTATGTAGATAGGCCAACTAGAGGTGAGGCTATATTGGATTTGGTGCTGGGAAATGAGCCAGACCAGGTGCTAGACTTGGAAGTTGGTGTGCATTTTGGTGATAGTGACCACAATTCGGTTACGTTCACCTTAGTGATGGGAAGGGATAGGCATGAACCTCGGGTCAGTAGTTTTAGCTGGGGTATGGGTAATTATGAGGCTATTAGGAGTGAATTAGGAAGCATAGATTGGACTAGGAGATTACAGGGACTGGGAACGTCCGAAATGTGGAGTTTTTTCAAGGAGCAGCTACTGCGAGTCCTTGATAGGTATGTCCCTGTCAGGCATGGAGGAATTGGTAGATCTAGGGAACCGTGGTGCACTAAAAGAGTTGAGTCGATGGTTAAAAAGAAAAAGGAGGCTTATGTTCGGATGAGATTTGAGGGCTCAGGTAGTGCACTAGAAAGCTTTAGATTGGCTAGGAGGGAGTTGAAGAGGGAGTTAAGAAGGGCTAAAAGAGAACATGAGAAGACTTTGGCTGATAGGATTAAGGAGAATCCTAAGCGTTCTATAGGTATGTCAGGAACAGGAGGTTGGTCAGGGCAAGATTAGGGCCAGTTACAGACAGCAGAGGGAAGTTGTGTGTGGAACCGGAGGAGATTGGAGAAGCATTGAACCAATATTTCTCTTCGGTGTTCACGCAGGGGGACATGAATATAGCTGAGGAGGACACTGGGTTGCAGGGGTGTAAAATAGACAGTATTACGGTTGATAAGGGGGATGTGTTGCATATTCTTGAGGGGCTGAAAATAGATAAGTCCCCTGGTCCGGATGGGATCTACCCTAGGATTCTCTGGGAGGCTAAAGAGGTGATTGCAGAGCCTCTGGCTCTGATCTTCAGGTCGTCATTGGTCTCTGGTGTAGTCCCGGAGGATTGGAGGATAGCGAATGTTGTCCCATTGTTTAAGAAGGGGAACAGAGACTTTGCCAGGAATTATAGACCGGTGAGTCTTACTTCTGTTGTGGGCAAGGTTTTAGAAAAAATTATTAGGGATAGGATTTATAGTTATTTGGAGTGTAATGAATTGATTAGAAATAGTCAGCATGGTTTTGTAGCGGGTAGGTCATGCCTTACTAACCTTATTGAGTTTTTTGAGAAGGTGACCAAAGAGGTGGATGGGGGCAAGGCAGTTGACGTGGTATATATGGATTTTAGTAAGGCGTTCAATAAGGTTCACCATGGTAGGCTTCTGCAGAAAATGCAGATGTATGGGATTGTGGGTAATCTAGGAAGTTGGATCAGGAATTGGCTATCAGATAGGAGACAGAGGGTGGTGGTTGATGGTAAATATTCATCATGGAGTTCGGTTACGAGTGGTGTGCCTCAGGGATCTGTTTTGGGGCCACTGTTGTTTGTAATTTTTACTAATGATCTGGATGAGGGTATAGTTGGGTGGATTAGTAAATTTGCTGATGACACCAAAGTTGGAGGTGTGGTAGATTGTGAGGAAGGGTGTCATAGTCTGCAGGGAGACTTAGATAGGTTGCAGAGCTGGGCCGAGAGGTGGCGGATGGAATTTAATGCGGAGAAGTGTGAGGTAATTCACTTTGGTAGGAGCAACAGATGTGTCGAGTATAGGGCTAACGGGAGGACTTTGAATAGTGTGGATGAACAGAGGGATCTAGGTGTGTGTGTACATAGATCCCTGAAAGTTGGGAATCAAGTAGATAAGGTTGTCAAGAAGGCGTACGGTGTCTTGGCGTTTATTGGTAGGGGGATTGAATTTAGGAGTCGCAGTGTAATGTTGCAACTGTACACTACTCTAGTGCGGCCGCACTTGGAGTACTGTGTGCAGTTCTGGTCCCCGCATTACAAGAAGGATGTGGAGGCGTTGGAGAGGGTGCAGAGGAGGTTTACTAGGATGTTGCCTGGTATGGTGGGGAGGTCCTATGAGGAGAGACTGAGGGATTTAGGGTTGTTTTCGTTGGAAAGAAGGCGGCTAAGAGGGGATCTTATTGAAACATATAAGATGATTAGAGGTTTAGATAGGGTGGATAGTGATAGCCTTTTTCCTCGGATGGAGAAAGCTAGCACGAGGGGGCATGGCTTTAAATTAAGGAGGGGTAGCTACAGGACGGATGTCAGGGGTAGGTTCGTTACCCAGCGGGTGGTGAGGGATTGGAATGCCCTGCCTGCTGCAGTTGTAAATGCGTCTAGTTTGGGGGCGTTTAAGAGATCTCTGGATAGGTTTATGGACGAAAAGGGATTGGTATAGGCTAGTGGGTCATTGTTTTTGTAACTGGTCGGCGCAACATCGTGGGCCGAAGGGCCTGTTCTGCGCTGTAATGTTCTATGTTCTATGTTCTATTCACATTGGATACAACGATTAGGGTAAAATTCACTCTTCCCAAACTGTATGTCCCACTTTGAGTTCCCTCAGTGCAATTGGAATATTCTTGATTTTACAATATACATTCCATGTGTGGCATTGAGCCCAAGAGTAAAACATTATACCCTCTCAAAGGATATTCCAGAATTTCTATCCTCCATACAATTGGAGGTACATCCCAAATCCAAACCACTCACTGAGGACCACTGAGTTTCTTGATGTAATCTCTGCTGACACAGAACATAGAACAGTACAGCATAGGAACAGGTCCTTTCATCAGCGATGTTGGGTCGAATGTGATGCCAAATTAAACAAACCCCTTCTGCCTCTCCTGGTCTCATATCCCTTTGGTCCTTGAATATTCATGTGCTTATGTCAAAACCCCTTAAACACCCCTATCTTTTCAGCCTCCACAACCACCCCTGGCAGGACGTTCCAGACCCCTACCACTCTCTGTGTAAAAGATCTTAGTAAGAAGTCTCACAACACCAGGTTCAACTCCAACAAGTTTATTTGGTAGCACAAGCCCTAAGCTTTCGGAGCACTGCCCCTTCATCAGGTGAGTGGGAGTCCTGTTCACAAACTCAATTTACAAAATAAAGTTTGGAAGGTGAGTCTTTACAGGTAATCAAGTCTTAAAGGTACAGACAATGTGAGTGGAGAGAGGGTTAAGCACAGATAAAGAGATGTGTATTGTCTCCAGCCAGGGCAGTTACTGAGATTTTTTCAAGCCCGGACAAGTCGTGGGGGTTACAGATACTGTGACACGATCACACGATCCTGGTTGAGGCTGTCCTCATGTGTGCAGAACTATCAGTTTGTGCTGAGCGGTTCTGCATTGTCATGTGTTATGAAGGCTGCCTTGGAGAATGCTTACCCGAAGGTCAGAGGCCGAATGCCCATGACTGCTGAAGTGTTCCGCAACAGGAAAAGGACACTTCTGCCAGGTGATCGTCGTGCGCTGTTCATTCATTCACCGCATCTGCAGCGTATCAGGTAGGCAACATTGGCCAAGTCGCAAGACTATGTACCGTGTACCTGATGGATGGTGTTCTCACGTGCGATGATGGCATCCGTGTCAATGATCTGGCATGTTTTGCAGAGGTTGCTGTGGCAGGGTTGTGTGGTGTTGTGGTCACTGTTCTCCTGAAGGCTGGGTAGTTTGTTACAGACAGTGGTCTGTTTGAGGTTGTGCGGTTGTTTGAAGGCAAGAAATGGGGATGTGGGGATGGCCTTGGCGAGATGTTCGTCTTCAAGAATGACATGTTGAAGCTCCGGAGAAGATGTTGTAGCCTCTCCCCTCTGGGGAAGTACTGGACGACGAAGGGGACTCTGTCCACTGTGTCCCATGTTTGCCTTCTGAGGAGGTCGGTGTGGTTTCTCGCTGTGACGAGTCAGAACTGTCGATCGATGAGTAAAGCACCATATCCTGTTCTTATGAGGGCTTCTTTCAACATCTGGAGGAGTCTCTTGCAATCCCCCTCATCTGAGCAGATCCAGTGTATTCGGGGGGCTTGTCTGTAGGGGATGTCTTCTTCATTGTGCTTAGTGTGGAAGCTGGAGAAGTGGAGCATTGTGACAGTATCTGTGGGCTTGTGGTAGAGTGAAGTGCTGAGGTGACCATCATTGATGGAGATGCGGGTGTCCAAGGATGCAACCGATTCCAGAGAGTCGTCCATGGTGGGATGGGACTTGTTGATGTCGTCATATAGTTGTTTCAGTGATTGTTCGCCATGAGCCCAAAGAAAGAAAATGTCATCGATGTATCTAGTGTATAGCATCGATTGAAGTTCCTGTGCACTGAAGAGGTTTTGTTCGAACCTGTGCATTAAGATGTTGGCATATTGAGGTGCGAATTTGGTCCCCATGGCTGTTCTGCATGTTTGGATGAAGAACTGGTTGTTGAAGATGAAGATGTTGTGGTCCAGGATGAAGCCGCTGAGTTGTAAAATTGCATCTGGAGGTTGGTAGTTTTCTGTGTTCGAGTTTTGAGGCAGTTGCAGCAATGCCATCATCGTGGGGGATGCTGGTCTACAGGACCGAGACACCCATTGTGACAAGGAGTGCTCCTTGTTCAACTGCTCCATGTGTTCTGTTGGAAGTCTGTAGTGTCATGACAAAAGCTGGGGGTTCTTTGCACAATGGGTTTCAGGGTGCCCGCAATGTAGCCAGAGAGGTTCTTACACAGGGTCCCATTACCCGATATGATGAGAAGGCCGGGTGTGTTGGCCTTGTGTATCTTCAGTAGGCAGTAGAGATCTCCAACACGGGGAGTACGTGGGACGAGAGCAAGGAGGATGCTTTAAAGGTCCGGATCAAAGGTCTTGATCAGTCTGTTGAGTTGACCTCCGACCTCCTCAGAAGACAAACATGGGACACGGCAGGCAGGGTACTCTTCTTCATCCATTACTTCCCCGGAGTGGAGAAGATACAACATCTGCTCCAGAGCCTTCAACATGTTATCAATGAACATCTCACCAAGGCCGTCCCCACACCCCTACTTCTTGCCTTCAAACAATAGCACAACTTCAAACAGACCATTGCCCACAGCAAACTACCCGGCCTTCAGAAGAACAGTGACCATGACACATCAACCTTTACAAGGCGTGCCAGATCATCTCACGTGAGAACACCATCCATCAGATACACAGTACATACTTTTGCAACTCGGCCAATGTTGTCTACCTGATACGCTGCAGGAAAGGATGTCCTGAGGCATGGTACATTGGAGAGACCATGCACAAGCTACGACAACGAATGAGTGAACACCGCTCGACAATCACCAGGCAGGAATGTTCTCTTCCTGTTCGGAAACACTTCAGCAGTCACGGGCATTCCGCCTCTGATCTTGGATAAACATTCTCCAAGGCAGCCTTCACAACACATGACAACGCAGTCACTGAGCAGAAACTGATAGCCAAGTTCAGCACACGAGGACAACCTCAATCGGGACCTTAGGTTCATTTCACATTATCTTGCCTTGTCTTGTAAAATCTCATGAACTGTCCTGGCTGGAGGCAATGTACACCTCTTTAACCTGTGCTTAGCTCCCTTTCCACTCACATTGTCTGTACATTTAAGACTTGGTTACCTGTAAAGACTCGCATTCCAACTATTACCTTGTAAATTGAGTTTGTGTCTATATGTGCCCTGTTTTTGAACAGAACTCCCACTCACCTGATGAAGGGGCAGTGCTACAAATGCTTGTGGCTTGTGCTACCAAATAAACCTGTCGGACTTTAACCTGGTGTTGAGAGACTTCTTATTGTGATTACTCAGTCCAACGCCAGCATCTCCACATCATAAAGATCTTACATCTCAAGTCGCCTTTGAACATTTCCACTGTCACTAGTTCTTTATGCACCGTTAGGATTCTGTGATTAGGCATTTTCATAGATCATAGACCCCTGCAGTGCAGAAAGAGGCCCTTCAGCCCATCGAGTCTGCACCGAACACAATCCCACCTAGGCATGCCATTCAGAGAGAAGGAAAGGACAGGGTGCAGAATTCAAAAGTATCTGTGCAGAGAGAAAAGAGCTGACATTTCAAGTCTAGATGATCCTTTGTCAAAGCCGATTGATTTCAGATTCCAGAATCCACAGTAATTTGTTTTTATATGAGGGTTGGGAAGTGCAGAATGTAGTGTTCCAGTCATAGCTACGATGGAGAGAAAGATCAATATAATATATGGTAGGGCCATGTACCAACCAACCCAAGAACATCATGGATCCACGATCATAGAATCATAGAATCATAGAACACTACAGTGCAGAAAGAGGCTCTTTGGCCCATCGAGCCGAACACAATTCCACCCAGTCCCTACCCCCATATCCCTACATATTATACACACACATCCCTCGAGCCTACGCATCCCAGGACACTAAGGGGCCATTTCTTAGCATGGCCAATCAACCTAACCCGCACATCTTTGGATGATGTTCTTGAGTCGGTTGGTACAGAGCCCCAGACTTTTGTATCTTTTTTCCGATGGAAGCAGTTGGAAGAGAGAATGTCCGATGTAGTTGCGGTCCTTGATTATGCTGACTGTTTTTCCAAAGCAGCGGGAACTATACACAGAATCAACGGATGGGAGGTTGGATTGTGCGATGGACTGGGATGCATTCATCACCTTTTGCAGTCACTTGCAGTCTTGGACAGCACAGGAGCCATACCAAGTTGTGATACAACCAGAAAGGATGCTTTTTATTTTGAATCTGTAAAAGTTGGCGAGAGTCATAGCGATCATGATAGATTTCCTTAATCTCCTGAGGAAGTCGAGGCATTGGTGAATTTCTTAAAAACTGTGTCAGTGTGGAGAGTTCAGGACAGGTTGTTGGTGATCTGGACACCAAGTAGATGAGGGCAGTGCAGCCGACGTTGGACTTTAGCGAGGCCTTTGAAAAGAAACCATGTGGCAAGTTGTTGCATAAGGTTAAATTTCACGGGATCCAGGGTGAGCTAGCTAATGGGATACCAATTTGGCTTGATGACAGATGACAGCGGGTGGTTGCAGTGGATTGTTTTCCAATCTGTTGGCCTGTAACGAATGGTGTGCCTCAACGATCAATGTTGACAATTTCTTATTGATACGAATGATTAGGATGGGAAGTTCGGAGGTATGATTAGGAAGTTTGGGGATGACACCAAAATTGGTTGTATATGGATAGTGAAAGAGGCTATCTGGGATTGAAATGGGATATTGGTCTATTGGGCCAGTGTGCTGATGAATGGCAGTCCCCAGGTATCAACCCCCAAGGGATTGTCATCCCCCCTAAGCCCTGGTAAGATGGACGTAAGCATGAGGAGTGAACTATGAGCTGTATTATACTGTAAATATGCTGTGGATTCTGCCCCATCTGTATGAAGTAAATGGAGAAACATGTAAAAGTGTTCATAAATGGTTTCAAATGCTGTTACTGTATGGTGGTTGGGGGTGGGAGTTGCTGTTATTTACTGGGAGAGTATTATATATGTTCGGACATTCCTTTAAGGGAATGGACCACGTGAGCTCAAGTGTGTGCTGAGCTGTTGGGATCCTCCCAGAATGGCCAATATTTGGAGTGTTGTGTGAACAGTTGGAATAAAGAGTTCTGTTCTCTGACACCTGACTGTGGAGTCGATATTACGTCATTTTTTTCATTTGCTGATTATCTTCTTCAAGAAAATTTCTCTTGAAACCTCACAGATAATATTCCACCGTGAAAAATCTCAATCAGTTTTGAATGTACAATGATGGGAAAGGATTTTTCATGAATTTGTGGGAATTGGGCCTCACTGCTGACCAGCACTTACCTCCATCCCTATTCGCCAGTTGAGAGTCAACCTCATTGCTGTGGCATTTATCTGCCCCAGCGCCTGTGACCCAGGTTCGATTCCCATCTTGGGTCACTGTCTGCGTGGAGTCTGCAAATTCTCCTCGTGTCTGCATAGATTTCCTCCAGGTACTCCAGTTTCCTCCCACAGGCATGCTGGGTTAGGTGCATTGTCCATGCTAAATTCTCTTTCAGTGTACCCAAACAGGCGCGGGGGATTTTCACACTAACTTCATTGCAGTGTTAATGTTAGCCAAATGTGCCACAAATAAATTAACTTCAACATTATTTTTTCCCAATGTTTGTATTTGTGTTCCATGATAGCCAAGATCATGAAAATTGGCCATACATTTCCAGCCACCATGAGGTCAATAACACCCAATTCCATACACCAATGCATCTCAGTAGTTCTTTCCTGGGATCATAACATAGAACATAGAACATAGAACATTACAGCGCAGAACAGGCCCTTCGGCCCACGATGTTGCGCCGACCAGTTACAAAAACAATGACCCACTAGCCTATACCAATCCCTTTTCGTCCATAAACCTATCCAGAGATCTCTTAAACGCCCCCAAACTAGACGCATTTACAACTGCAGCAGGCAGGGCATTCCAATCCCTCACCACCCGCTGGGTAAAGAACCTACCCCTGACATCCGTCCTGTAGCTACCCCCCCTTAATTTAAAGCCATGTCCCCTCGTGCTAGCTTTCTCCATCCGAGGAAAAAGGCTATCACTATCCACCCTATCTAAACCTCTAATCATCTTATATGTTTCAATAAGATCCCCTCTTAGCCGCCTTCTTTCCAACGAAAACAACCCTAGATCCCTCAGTCTCTCCTCATAGGACCTCCCCACCATACCAGGCAACATCCTAGTAAACCTCCTCTGCACCCTCTCCAATGCCTCCACATCCTTCTTGTAATGCGGGGACCAGAACTGCACACAGTACTCCAAGTGCGGCCGCACTAGTTTAGTGTACAGTTGCAACATTACACTGCGACTCCTAAATTCAATCCCCCTACCAATAAACGCCAAGACACCGTACGCCTTCTTGACAACCTTATCTACTTGATTCCCAACTTTCAGGGATCTATGTACACACACACCTAGATCCCTCTGTTCATCCACACTATTCAAAGTCCTCCCGTTAGCCCTATACTCGACACATCTGTTGATGAGTAAAGCTGTTGTTTCATTCTATCGAAAGCCAAGAATTGACTGGATGCCCTCCCCTAAGGTTGATCCTTTTTTTTAGTAGCTGGTGTAATGGAGCCAGGTTGGAGGCGAGGTTGGGTATAAACTTCCCATGGTGGCCTACCAACCCCTGAAATGATCTTAGCAATTGTTTGGACATGGATCATTTCCAACTTCGCCCGCAGTCTGAAGAGACAAGTCACTTTGTGGTCTGCAATATTCATTTTTGACTTCTTTGGGTTCCTTCTAGCTTGGAAAATCGGCTTAGAACTTGTGCAATGTTTTTCCGGTGTTTCTTTCATTTTTCTGTTACGAGCATGCCATCCAGATAAATAGCAACCTGAGGTGGACCTCATTGTTCTCCATCATTCGTTGGAAGTTTGAGCAGGCTGACGTTTCCCCAAGTTGCTATTTAGTGCATTGGTGACGGCCATCCTTGATATGACATGTTGAATATCTCTGGGAATCCTCACCCAGCTGTAAGTGTAAGTACACATGAACCATTCCCTAATTGGAAACAAGAATTTCCTGACAATTTTGTGTGTAAATCCTCAATCCGAGGGATTGGGTATTTATCCAACTGTAAGAAATAGATTACCATTTGTAGTATTAAAATTTCCCAGTACAAATTATTTTTTATTCATACTTGGGACATGGGTATCACTGGCTGGCCAGCATTTATTGCCCATCATTAGTTGCCCTTGAACAAAGTGGCTTTGGGGGACAGGGGGCATGCGGTGGTTAAGAGTCAACCACATTTCCTTGGCCCTGGAGTCACATTTCGGCCAGACGATATCAGGATGACTGATTTCCTTCCCTGGGACATGAGTGAACCGGATGGGTTTCTCTGAAAATTGACAATGGTTTCATTGTCAACAGCGGATTCTGGATTCCAGATTTTCTTTATTCAAGTACCATCATCTGCCGTGATAACATTTGAACCCGGGTCTCCAAAGTTCATTTATTAATAAATAATATTAATCTAATTAATTCATTTATTTATTAGTCTCTGAGTTCCTGGATTAATAGTCTGGTGATAAATCCACCAGTCAATCGCATCTACACCCTGAGTCTACACATTCTGAGTCCCAGTAACCCAGACATTCCACATTCTTCACATCTGTCGGGCTCCTGGATTTGACAGAGTTAACTGCCCCAATCAACGAGCTCATTTTAATAGGTCCATCACATGGACCTTGTTAAATTCATTAAATCATTTTCTTTCTTTCTCTGTCTTTCTATGCATTTCTCTCTCTGTCTCCCACTCTATGTGTGTCTCAGTCTCTTTCTGTCTTTGTGCCTGTTCCTCTGTCTCCCTTGCTCTCCCCTTTTCCCCCCTCTCTCTCTCTCTCTCCTACCCCGTCTCAGTCTCAAGCTCCTTCTCCCACTCTGTCTCCATTTCCCTCTCCCTCTCTCTGTCACACTTTATTTCTTTATCTGAATGCCTCTATCCCTTTCTCTGCCCCATTCTATCTTTTGCTCTTGCTGTGACCACTGTGCTCGTTCTATCTCAATTTCTGCCATTCACACCCGCTCTGTATCTCTGCTTCTCTCTGCTTCTGACTCTATCTCTCTGTCTCCTTTTCCATTGTATTCTTCCTCTGCCTTTCCTTCAACAAAAAAATGGTGACAGGGACATGTTGGGCCAAAGAGCCTGTCTCCATGATATAAGCCTCAAAGGTGTTGAGATGCCGGTGTTGGACCGGGGTCGGCACAATAAGAAGTCTCACAAAACCAGGTTAAAATACAACAGATCCATTTGGAATCACAAGTTTTCTGAGCACTGCCCCTTCATCAGGTGAGTGGATGGGTCGGTTTCACCAATGTGCCCTTGATAGCCAAAGACCCAAAAACAAGATAATGGTTGGAATGCAACACTTTTTAGCTAATCAAGCATATACAGTATCGACAATGCGAGTGAAGAGAGGGATAGCCACAGGATAAAGAGGTGTGAATTGTCACAAACCAGGACAGTAAGGATCTTGCAAGCCCGGGCCCAATCATGGGAGTTACATGCAATGTGACATGAACTTAAGACCCTGGTTGAGGCTGTCCTCATGCTCGTGGAATTTTGCTATCAGTTTCTGCTCAGAAATTCTGCATTGTCGCATGTCTTGAAGTTCACCTTGGAAAATGCTTATCCAAAGATCGGAGGCTGATGACCTTGAGTGCCAAAAAGTTCCCCGACAAGAAGGGAACACCCTTACTTGGCGATTGTCATAGGTGTTCTTTCATCAGGGTGCAATGAACTGAAGAATTCTAGTAAGGGGAGATTTCAGCACATTTTTCAGCTGCTGTCTGAAGTGAGTCTGTGTAATGGCATAGATGACAGTGTTTGTACAGCAACTCAGGAGCTGCAGCATGAAGCCCATTTCCATAACATTATAATCTAACCATACCAATACAAAGCCCATATAATACATCCGAATCCATATTGAATAAAGCATTACTATTGACCACAAGAGGATGAAATTGGCTGAGATAACAAACAATAAAATGATGGATTTCCTTCGACTCTCCATCTCTGGGTCTCGGGCCTTTTCCCCATTGTTGTGAGCCCAGAGTCTCCTGCGGGCTCTGCTGCTCACCAAAATATGTCTAATGGTAAGAACGTTAAGCAGCAGGATTGCGACAAATGGGACACACGGGTTTAGGACATGGTGGAGGAACTCGATTGCCCCCCAGATTAGAGATTTCACGACACTCCATGAGGATTTACAAAACCAAGGGTCGTTCACCCCCTGATATCTATTCAATAACATAAAATACCAGAAAATGTTCTTTAAACAGCTCAGCACTGTCACCGTTCCCAGAACTACAGCAGCCGTTTTCTCACTACAATATTTACTTTTCAGCTTGGGGCAGCAAATGGCCACAAATCGATCAAAGGTGAAAGTGACGGTGAACCAGACAGAACAGTCAGTGGCTGCGTAAAGCAGGACGGCGTGGATGTTACACACGGGGAGTGACAGCAGGAAATCAAACTGTTCCGGATAAACAATGGGAATGTGTTTCAATATCAGGTCGAGGATAACGACCAGCAGATCCCCCACTGACATGGCCACCAGGTAACGAGTGACACATTTGGACAGACCACAGTTTCTGCTCGTCAGGGTCACAATTGTGATTATGTTCACTGTCAGGAAGGGAAATAAAGAATAAAATTAGACATGATTCAGGGGAAGAAGTTACCATTTAGACTGAGGTTGGGTTAAAATAAAAAAAAATGTACACATGCGCAGAATCATTTAAATTTTTTTTTAATCCAGTGCATCTTTTGGAATGTGAGAGGGAAAAAGGAGAATCTGGCAGAAACCCACACAGACATGGGGAGAAGGTCCAAACTCTGCACAGATAGTGGCCCAATCTGGAATTGAACCCAGGTTCTTGACACTGTGAGTCAGCAGTGCTTAACCACTGTCCCACCATGGTGGTCACACAATGGGATACATTTGGGAGAACTTTCCGGGGAGTCCTCAACATTGACGCTCCCTCAGCTGCAGGTAAATAGATATAGAACATAGAACACTACAGCACAAACAGGCCCTTCAGCCCACTAGTTGTGCCGATCACTTGTATACCTACTAAGCCATAGACCTATCTATAACCCCCAATCCCATTAGATCCCTTATCCTCATCCAGAAGTCTTTTAAAAGGCCCCAGTGAGTTCGCCTCCACCACCACCGACGGCAGCCGATTCCACTCACTCACCACCCTCTGAGTGAAAAACTTACCCCTAACATCTCCTCTGTACTTCCTTCCCTGCACCTTAAATCTGTGTCCTCTTGTAGCGACCATTTCAGCCCTGGGAAATAGCCTCCGAGAATCCACCCTATCATATCATACGGGGGATTTGGAGATAAGGAGAATGAGGGGGCTAACATGACAGAAAATCTGGAGTGGAGTCCAATAGATGGCAATGTGTCATCTCTCAGACAGCTTAACCCCTACAGCAGAGCTGGTACCAAACAGTGCTGGTTTCACCCTTTCCTCTGGGCAATACTAATAATTGACAGAGAGAGATCCGGATACCTCAACAGGTCAGAATCTCATTGATACACAGAGCTGTACCCAGAAGAGGAGACTACAGCATTGTGGCCACCATTCGCCTAACACTGGGAGAAACTTTAATCTCACACTAGAATGGCACATAACACAACTACAAGGGATTGCTTTCAAACCTCCAGGGTTCAGTGAACAGTGCCCAGTGCATTTGCTGCTGTCCCACCTTGGTCTACTGGAACAGTGAAGCTCAGTGAGTGCTCTCTCGGCAGGAAAGTTTCTCATCTATGTACCAGGTAAGAAAATACTCAAATAAAGGGCAGACATGGTCGCACAGTGGTTAGCACTGCTGCTTCACAGCTCCAGGGTCCTGGGTTCGATTCCCGGCTTGGGTCACTGTCAATGTGGAGTTTGCACATTCTCCTCATATCAGCATGGATTTCCTCCGGGTGCTCCGGTTTCCTCCCACAGTCCAAAGATGTGTGGGTTAGGTTGATTGGCCGTGCTAAATTGTCCCTTAGTGTCCTGGGATGCTTAGGTTAGAGGGATTAGCGGGTAAAATGTGTGGGGATGTGCGGTTGGGGCCTGGGTGGGATTGTGGTCGGTGCAGACTCGATGGGCCGAAGGGCCTCTTTCTGCACTGTAGGATTCTATGATTCTGTGATAAAGGCCGGCACCAAAGAAAAGTCAAGTGACCTGTCCTAATGACTATCGTCTGGTGACACTGATATCCAATACTATGAAATGCATCAAAAGGATAGTTATGCCTTGAATCAATTCTGGCCTCCCGGATTGCCTGGAACTGCTCCAGTTCGTCCACCTCCACAACAGGTCCACAGACACCATCTCCCTGGCCCTGCAGTCAACCCTAGAACACAGACTCATGTTATGGATTACAGCTCGGGAGAGCAGCCAGCTTAATTAAGGACATAAACTCTTCCACATTGCTCTAGCAGAAAAAAAGATAAAAAAACACATAAAACAACAGACTCATCGAATCATGGAAATGCAACAGTGCAGAAGGAGGCCATTCAGCCCATCGAGTCTGCACCGACAACAATCCAAGCCAGGTCCTATCCCCGAAGTCCCACACATGTACCCTGCTAATACCTCTAACCTACATACCCTGGGACCTTATTGGGCAATTTAACATGGCCAATAAACCTAACCTGCACGTTGCTGGACTGCGCATGGAAATTGGACTATCCCACGCAGACACAGAAAATGTGCAAATTCCATACAGGCAGTGATCCAAGCTGGGAATTAAACTCAGGTCCCTATGAGACAACAATGCTAATCATTGTGTCATTGTGCTGCCGACTCAAGAACAGCTTCTTCTCTGTTGCCATCAGATATTTGAATGGACTTACATCGCATTAAGATCATCTATTTCTATGCACTAGCTGTGACTGCAACATGACTTTGCACTCTCTCCTTCTCTATGTTCAATATTCTTTTTTTTGTATGGCACTCATGTAATACTTTTCACTGTATACTGTCTGTGTGGATTTTGCACATTCTCCTCATGTCAGCATGGGTTTCCTCCGGGTGCTCCGGTTTCCCTCCAAACATGTGCGGGTTAGGTTGATTGGCCGTGCTAAAATTGTCCCTTAGTGTCCTGGGATGCTTAGGTTAGAGGGATTAGTGGGTAACATGTGTGGGGATGTGGGGGTGTATGTGAAAGAAATAAATCAAATCAAATCAAATCAGTCTTCCACATCTCAAGCTGGAACATCAGCACAATGTGCCCTGGCTTTACCAATTAATTTATGCATGTTGGTAATGTGCACAGGATTGCTGTGATCGGGAATGAATTTACACGCTTAATGTGGATTTTGGGGAGCCGTGAGAAACTGGACTCGCTCAATGTGGGTCCTCTCCAGAGAAACGCAATACGTCCTTGTAATAGGAGAAATCTCAACAGGCAACATAAGAACATGAGAACCAGGAGCAGGAGTAGGCCATTGACTCCTCAAGCCTGCTCCACCATTCAATAAGATCATGGCTGATCTCTTTGTGGACTCCGCTCACCATAACCTTAATCCCCTTACTCTTCAAAAATGTATCTATCCTTGTCTTTAAAACATTCAATGAGGTAGCCTCAACTGCTTCACTGGGCAGTAAGTTCCACAGATTCTTTGTGTGAAGACATTCCTCCTCAACTCAATCCTAAATCTGCTCCCCTTATTTTGAGGCCATTCTCCTGAGTTCTGGTTTCACCTGTCAGTGGAAACAACTTCCCTGCTTCTATCTTATCTATTCCCTTCATAATCTTACATGTTTCTATAATCTCTGCTCTTTCTTCTGAATTCCAATAATATTTCTCCAGTCGACTCAGATTCTCCCCATATGCCAACCCCCTCAACTTCGGAATCAACCTAGTGAACCTCCTCCTTCAGTGCCAGCATATCCTTTCTCAAGAAAGGAGATCAAAACTGTATACAATATTCCAGGCGTGACCCCACCAGCACCTTATACAGCTGCAACATAACCTCGCTGTTTTTAAACTCCATATGTGAGAATGGAGTGGGTTTCAATGTTAAAAAGAATTCACTAGTGATGATGGAATCCCAGATATTGAACTGGCTCCCTGATGCTGTGAGGTAGCAGTGCTAACCATTGTGCCATGCTACCATTTATACAAGGTGCCCTGAAGATATCCAAGGTCACGCCCAGGACACCGGCATCACCATATCCTTGGTTGGGAAATGATTGGAAAAAAATCTGAGGGACAGAATTAATCTCCACTTCGAGATATAAGGATTGACGAACAATAGTCAGCATGGCTTTGTCAGGGGGAGATCATGTCTAACAATTTGCTTGAATGTATTGAGGAGATGACTGAATGAGTAGATGAGAGAAGTGTGATCGATGGACATGGACTTCAGAAAAGCTTTTGAAAAATTCCGCAGCGCCTCCCATTGTGCCAAGGAAAAGGACAGGCTGGTCAGGTGGGCAAATGGAATTTAAACCTGAAAAATGTGAGATGATGTTTTTGGGAGGATTAACAGGGCAAGGAATTGGACAATGAACGGTAGAGTGTGAGGAAGTGCGGAGAACCAGAATGAATGTGGGGTGCACATACCTGAATCCCTGAAGGCAGCAAGACAGATAGATGAGTTAGTTAAGATGACATGTAGCAAACTTGTCTTTAGCAGCCACAGTATGGAATATAAGAGCTGGGAGGTTATGATGAAAATGTATAAAATGCTGGTTAGACCAGAGCAAGAGTACTGTGTGCTGCTCTGGTCATCACACTACAGGAAGGATGTAATTTCACTGGAGACGGTGGAGAGGGCATTCACCAGGATGCTGTCTGGGCTGGAGAGTTTCAGCTATGCAGAGAGGCTGGTGAGTCTGGGTTCTTTTATATCTCAGAGCAAAGAAGGCTGGAGGGGGAGCGGCCTGACTGTGGGACTGCTTCCCAGTGGGGGTGTAGTGCCTGATCGTGGGAGTGCTTGAGTGATATGTACAAAATCAGGTGGACAGAAATAGGAAGAAACTTATTCACTTTCCTCGAGGTGTCACTAACCAGAGGAGTGTGGATTCAAGTTAAAGGGCAGATTTCTGTGTGGATTGGAGGAAAAATGTTTCCATCCACAGGGTGCTGGTATCTGCAGCTCACGGATTGAAAGGGTGATAGAAGCGGGAACAACCACAAGAGGCATTTAGACCAACAATTCAAACACCATAGCACTCAAGGGTGTGGATCGAGTGCTGGAAAATGGGGATCGGTTGGATAGGTGTTTGATGACCAGTGCAGAAATAAGGGGCTGAAGGGCCTCATTTTGCACTGTTAAAACTCGATGACTGTTGGACAACCCTCTAAGCAGTGGCCCCATCAGTTGGAGCTCTCACAGATCTTGGTGGGATACCAAACACACACCAAATCTACATGGTTGCACATGCGTAATTTGCAGCCAGCAGTGAGCTGCCTGGTCTGAGAGAGACATCTGTCAGCCCTCTGCTGCTGCAGCCAATTTCAACACAGTAGCTACCCCCAGATAATCCGAGGCCCCTAGCTCTACGTGAGCAGCCCCCGAACAAATCTAACACCCATCCTGCCACCACCACTCGGACCAATCATCCCTCTGCCCCCACACCAATTGCATGCAAAGAGGCAGCAGTTCCCTCCCCCCCCCCCCATCCCCCCTTAGCCAAAGATCACATGCAGAGTGGACATCCTACCCCCAAAAGCTCTGTGCCGAGTGGCCACAAAGACTGACCTACCTCACCAACCGCGTGCAGTGTGTCAGCAGGACCCACTACACCCCAAGAATCACGTGCTCAGTGGCAAAAGGGCTACGGTCCCTACATGACCAATCGCATGCACAGTGGGATTGGGCCACCCTCCCTACTGGATCGTCCCGCCCCCCCCCACCCCCCAAGGTCCAACCGCCTTCAGGCCCCGCCCCCCCCTCTGGTTCCACCCCTGCCAGCCATGGCCCCACTATCTTTCGGTCCCGTCCTTGTAGACCTCACCATCTTAGGCCCCGCCCTCTTGGTGGGTAGTGCCAGATGGGCCCTGTGCAAGGGGCACCTACCTTTGCCCTCGACGCTGTCCTGAATGGCGTTTGGTTCTACCAACGAGATCATCACCACTTGTGCTTTTACATGTGGGCCAGCTGTTTTCCTCACCAGACGCACCCTCTCCTGGTGAGGCTGCAAAGGCAAGTGTGCCGCACACTTGCATCCCGGGCTCGCTAATTTTATTTAAGTTTGTTTTCAAAAAAAATTCAATAATTTATTCAGCCTCTTGCCAGAAATGGGTGGGAGACGGAATCCGCCGCAGATCCATTGCCGGTGAGGTCGCAAGAAGCTAGAAATTCGGTGTGGACCTGAGTTCTCGGCTGCTACAAAGTTTTACTTGCTCACTCCACCATTAATGGGCAGGGAGTAGTTGGAAACCACCCCTCCTCCCCAATCCTGTGTGTGTGTGTGTGTGTGTGTGTGTGTGTCTATATTGTCTGTACCAATGTGCGTGTGTGTGTGTGTGTGTGTGTGTATGTGTGAGCAAGAGAGTATTGTATGAATGTTCCTTTGTGCCCGTTGCTCTGGATGTTACAGCAATTTTGGTTATTCTTGAATTTGTGTGTGAGTGGGAGTAAGTGCTTAAATCTGATTGCTTCCATCAGCACGTGTGTGTATTTATATATCTGCTCTTGGGTGTGTCTGTGTGTTTGTGTTCCTCTGACTGTAAGAGAGTTTGTGGTGGCACAGTGGTTAGCACTGCTGCCTCACAGTGCCATGAGACTCGGATTTGGTTGCCAGCTTGGCCACTATCTGTGCGGATAAAGCATATGTTCCCTGTGTCTGCATTGGTTTCCTCTGGGATCTTCAGTTTCCTCCCAAACTCTGAAAACTGTTCTGGAGATGTGCATTGGCCATGCTAATTTTCCCTTCAGTGCACCGGTACAGATGCTGGAGTGTGGGGACTGGGGGAATTTCACAATAACTTCACCACAAGGTTAATGTAAACCTGCTCGTGTCACTGCTGAATATACATTAAACTTTACAAAACATGTGGTTTCTCTGTGAGTTCATGCTTTGCACATATCATCATTAAAATGGAGTCTACAGCATTGTAACTGGGTGGATGATTAGCAGTGAACTGCTGTTACATACAGAGGCTAAAACAGATTCTGTCTCAACCTTTTGTTCACAATGGAATCATGTTGTGTGTCACATGTCTGTGGAAAGTCACAACACACAGAAGACATCCCAGCCCATGGGTCCTGAGACAATTGTCAGTGGCTGAAAGAAATGATAACTGGATACAGAGATTCAACAAAAACAGCAAGAGCAGCAAACCGAGTACAGTAAATGACAAGAATATCAAAACAGCCTTTCTGGAATTAGGAACTGGACATAGAGAGCGGGACTTTACAGCCTCACTCTTCCCGAAGCTGCAAAATCCCAACCGACGTCAACAGAACACCCCATGTTCCGCCCCTCGCCTGCTCCGATCCCCGTGGTGACCGGGTCGATACAATTCAAGCCAAGGACTTACCCGGAACACCAACAATCGCCAGAAGGGGATAGTAAATGCATTGAATTGCATACAGTAGATACTGAATCCAAATAGCCAAACTTAACTTCCAATCATCTGCAGTCAACAGAGAAATCCAAGTGAATAAACTCCTGTCCTTGGTTGGAACATTCCAATCCATTGTCCTCACATTCTGATCCATTGTTGTAACATTCCAGTCGAGTGTTTCCACATTCTGATCCATTGTTGGAAGATTCCAATCCATTGTTCCCATATTCTCTTCCACTATTGGAAGGTTCCAATCCATTCCTCCCAGATTCTGATCTCCTCGCCCTCCCTCTGTTTCTCTACAGCCGCTGATCTCTGTTTGTGTCGGAGTTGCCGCTCCCTGCTGGCTCAGTGGGACAACGCATTGAACGGAATCCCTTATTAATAGGGGAGGGAAAACCTCCAGGCACACTAATCCAATCCAGGGAGACTCACTTTAATTACAGTCACTAAACAAACAGTTTCACTTAACCCCTTTCAAACCAACAGTTTTTAACACGCAAAATAGAAAATTTGCAGCCTTAGGTGGGGTGTTGAGGGTCAGGGAGGAATGGAAAGTTGGAAATAATGGAGGGTCAGACTGTAAATCTTCCAGTATTCATTTGATATAACAGAGGTCCCTCTGCTGCCATTCATTTCCAGAGGACTAGAATAGAAAAGCAGGGGTGTACTACTGAGGTTTTATACGATACTGGTCAGACCACATTTAGGTTATTATGAGTCATTTTGGAGTTCACATCTAAGGAAGGATCTGCTGGCCTTCGGCTGATCCAGAGGAGGTTTTCGAGAATGATCTGGGGAATGAAAGACTTAACGCTTGAGGAGAGTCTGAGGACTCTGAGTCTGTACTCAATGGAGATTAGAAGGGCGAGGAGGGGGAGCTCATTGAAACAGGCAGAATAATTAAAGGCCTGAATAGAGTGGACATGGGAAAGATGTTTCCATTACTACGAGAGATGAGGGCCGAGGGAACACCCTCAGAGGAAATTGACAGCCCTTTAGAACTGTGATGTGGAGATGCCAGCATTGGACTGTGGTGGACATGGTAGGACGTCTCACAACACCAATTGCCCTGATGAAGAAGCAGTGCTCTAAAAGCACGAGATTCCAAATGAACATCTTGGACCTTAACCTGGTGGCGTGAGACTTCCTATTTCAAAACTGTGATGAGGAACTCAATGGGCCAAACAGCATCATTCTGCTCCTGTAGCTTATTGTCATCATGGTTGTTAGTTCTGGATGAGGTTAACATTACTCAGGTCTGATATAGACTGCTAAACCCAGGCTGTTGTCGATCTTGTGTACAGCTTATGTATGAAACAACATTTGTAAATCAAAATCACGTAAATCAATCTCTTAGTGCAGATCAATCCGAGCAAGAGAATTCAGATAGATCCATCTCTCAGTGTTATGTACTGCACAGTCTGAACAAGAGGCTTCAGATAGAACTAACTCTTAGTGTTATGCACAGTACAATCTGAGGCTTCAGATAGATCTATCTCTCAGTGTTATTTTTAGAACAATCTGAGCATGAGGCTTTACACAAATCATTCTTTCAGTGTTACGTACAGAACAATTTTATCAAGAGGCTTCACATCCAGCTTTCTCAGCATTTTCAACTGAGAGGTTGTTGGGAGGCAAGAGTGAGTTGGGGAGACAGTGGGAGAAAGTCACCGGGACACCTAAACAGAGTCAGCAGCACCTTAGGAGAGTGTGAGATGGGGGCACTGGGCCACTGGGCAACTGGGACTGGCAGTCAGCCCCTCGAGGAGAGTGTGAAAGGGGGGCACTGAGACACCAGGACAGAGAAGGCAGCACCTTGAGGAGACGTGAGAGGGGGGCAGTGGGACACCGGGACAGAGAAGCAGCACCTTGGGGAGAGTGTGAGAGGGGGACAGTGGGACACTGGGACAGATAGGCAGCACCTTGAGGAGAGTGTGAGAGGGGGACACTGGGACACTGGGACAGATATGCAGCAACCTGAGGTGAGTGTGAGAGGGGGACATGGAGAATTCAAGCTACTGGTAGAGTTTTGCAGCACTGGGACCGAGACTGTTTCTTTAATGTCCTGTGGTACTCAGGAATCTCTTCAATATGGACTCCACAGACAGGTTTCAGGAAACACAAATCTTTATTCTGTCCATTCACACAACACTCCAAATATTGACTGCCCTCTCTGGGAGGATCTCAAAAGCTCACCCCACACCTGAGCTCACATGGTCCATTCCCTTAAAGGAATGTCCCAACATATATAAAACTTCCCCCCTGTACATAATAATACCCCCTGTTATAGGTAAATAATACCTCTGAGATTAGTTGTGAGTCAAAGAAAAGCAGGTTTCTTTCAAAAGCTTTTGGGAGACACCTGGTTCCGAAAGCGGTCACCAGACTTCTCACCGAATCCGAGTAAGAATAGAGTTTTATACATCCGAGGTCCCGCCCCTAACAACATCTGCAGTCTCCAAGCTGTCTGTCATGTTTCGCCGCCCTTCCTGTAGTTATTGCTGCCTCAGCGGTTTTGTCCTTTGCCGAGTCAATGCATAGTCCGTGCAGAGTCCCTGTACTTCTCAAGGCTGCAACTGCTTCTCGTCTGTTCCCCTGTTGTGATTAGCCGTTATCTGCATCTCCATACCTACGGCTTGTTTAGCCAAACATACAAGGTTACAAGCTGCACAAACATGTCAACTGGCATACAAGGTTCCTGGGGTGCAAGAACAAGTCTTGCAATACGTTTTTTTTAAACAAATCTTTAAGTATTACAAAGTTCATTAACCCATTCCCGGCTTCATTTCCCCCTTTTGTTGGGGGCCAGGCCAAAGCATGGCCCCATGACCAATTTAGAACCAAATGTTACCAGCGTATGTGCCCGGCCCATTTGTCAGGAGGTCTGCCCACCTCCCCCCACCCCCTGAACACTTGTGCCCAGTATAATTCGGGCTTGTCACCATTTTACAACAGACGCTTACCAATGTTATACAAACACAGCAGGTGAGAACAATTACAATTAATACAATAAGTCCATCCATCAGGTATCAACCACACATCTGAACCATTGTGCCAGCCAGCCCAGAGGGTTATAATTGTGATATCGGTTCCCCTCATTTGTTTTTGCTAAGTGTTTAATATGATCTCCAAAGCATCTGAAATATACATCCGGCATTCGGAGCCAACTATAGCGCATGTCCCTCCTTGGGAGGCTAGCACATAATTGAGGGCCAATCGGTTCTGCAAGACAACAGTCCGGAGGGCTACAGCATCTGCTGGTACTTCAGAGATGATTGTGCTTACCTCCCCAACCTGTCTCTATTCTCTCTAAGGTCGGGGCTCCTGCACTGTCTTTGCTGTCCCGTAGAGTGGTTATGCTAGCGTGAGGTATTGTTCTGTCCCACTGATGGCTCACTTTGTCTTCAGTTGGTTCCTTAAGTGGTTGTAATGGTGAAGGTCACCACACATGCTAGGTAGCATGATCCAACTAACTCTGGGGAAGCCGTGGATAGGCCTTATTTGCCTACGGGTTACCTCCCAGGGGCCTAGCCCATGTGATGATGGTTACAATAGACAGAATTTATCGTTACAGAATTGTTTACAGTACAGTCCCTACATCCTCACAATTCTGCTTATACTTTCCCTCTGTGGCTGACAGGGCCAAGGTCGTGAGAAGCAGCAGGAGAATCATTTCATTATTTAATTATAACCTGTGTGACCGTTATAGAATGGTTCAAAGGTTACACCACCCCACGCACAACTTCCTGCAAACCCGATCAGCTCGCTTGGAGATCAGTTCTCTCATGTAACTGTGAATTGAGCACATTACATTTTTTTTCAATTGGTGCTGGCATATTCTTTCAATTGAGTCCAGTGTTTCCAGACACTCCTGCCTTGTATATCTACGTAGGCACAGGTGTCACCACTGATGATAACCTCGTATTGGCCATTCCATCTGGGGGGCAAACCCAGGTTTTCCGGGTAATGTCTTTACCATCACCTTGCTGCCTGTCGGGGGTACCTCAGGGGCCTGTTCCAGTTCAATGTTCTCATCTCTTGTTGATTGGCTTTCCCTTATTGTCTTCCACATACCCTTCAGTTGGGCACTTAGCTCTAAAACATATCGTCTAATCCTATCTCGTAGAGGGCCTACATCTGTCCCCCTGGTAATAATGGACTTGGGCAGTTTCATAGCCCTTCCGGTTATTAGCTCATAAGGTGTTTGCCCTGTGGTTCATAGAACATAGAACATAGAACATAGAACATTACAGCGCAGAACAGGCCCTTCGGCCCACGATGTTGCGCCGACCAGTTACAAAACAATGACCCACTAACCTAAACCAATCCCTTCTCGTCCATAAACCTATCCACGGATCTCTTAAACGCCCCCAAACTAGGCGCAGTTACAACTGCAGCAGGCAGGGCATTCCAATCCCTCACCACCCTCTGGGTAAAGAACCTACCCCTGACATCCGTCCTATAACTACCACCCCTTAATTTAAAGCCATGCCCCCTCGTGCTAAATTTCTCCATCAGAGGAAAAAGGCTATTACTATCCACCCTATCTAAATCTCTAATCATCTTATATGTTTCAATAAGATCCCCTCTTAGCCGCCTTCTTTCCAGCGAAAACAACCCCAAATCCCTCAGCCTCTCCTCATAGGACCTCCCCTCCATACCAGGCAACATCCTGGTAAGCCTCCTCTGCACCCTCTCCAAAGCCTCCACATCCTTCCTATAATGTGGAGACCAGAACTGCACACAGTACTCCAAGTGCGGCCGCACCAGAGTTGTGTACAGTTGCAACATGACGCTGCGACTCCTAAATTCAATCCCCCTATCAATAAACGCCAAGACACCGTATGCCTTCTTAACAACCTTATCTACTTGAATCCCAACTTTCAGGGATCTATGTACATATACACCTAGATCCCTCTGCTCATCCACACTATTCAAAGTCCTCCCGTTAGCCCTATAATAGTTCGACTCATAGTAGCTCTGAGTTTCATTCATATGAGGGGCAATACCTCGGTCCATCTCTTTCCCGAGTGATAATGGCCTTTGCCAGGGAGGTCGTAAGGTTTCTATTCGTACGTTCCACCATTCACGAACTTTGAGGGTGGTCGGGTATGTGAAATTTCTGTTTTATCTCCATCAGTTGGCATATAGCTTTTCCTACCCTCCCCATAAAGTGTGTGCCTTGATCGGAGTCTATTTGCAAAGGAAACCCCCATCTTTTTCCTCGGATGGAGAAAGCTAGCACGAGGGGGCATGGCTTTAAATTAAGGGGGGGTAGCTACAGGACGGATGTCAGGGGTAGGTTCTTTACCCAGTGGGTGGTGAGGGATTGGAATGCCCTGCCTGCTGCAGTTGTAAATGCGTCTAGTTTGGGGGCGTTTAAGAGATCTCTGGATAGGTTTATGGACGAAAAGGGATTGGTATAGGCTAGTGGGTCATTGTTTTTGTAACTGGTCGGCGCAACATCGTGGGCCGAAGGGCCTGTTCTGCGCTGTAATGTTCTATGTTCTATTTTCTATCTTGGGATGATTTCCCCAGCTAATATTTTTCCCACTGTTATGGGTGAACAATTTTTAGTCGGGAATGCTTCTACCCATTTGGTCGATTATCACCAAAAAGTATGTTCTCCCGTGTGACTGCGGAAGGGCCCTATGAAGTTAATTTGTAAGTGATCCCAGGGACCCTTAGGCTGATGCCCCATCTTAATTTCTACAGGTCTCCCTGGGTTAAACTGGGCGCAGGTTATGCACCGATGGCAATACTGGGGAATATCCTGTCCCATTCCTTTCCACCACCATTCTTTCCCCATACTGGCTAACGTGGCATCCCTTCCGACATATGATAGTCCATGAGGTAACTGCATCAGAGTTTGCAGGGTACATTCTCACTCTAACACTTTAGCATTTAATCTCCATATACCCCTTTCATCAGGGTAGATCCCTGAGCTTTCCACCTTGCATGTTCTTCCCGAAGGGTTTCCCTATGTAGCTGTGAGATGTCTATCGGGGGTTCAATTTTAACTGAGGCAGCAGGCAGGGCTTCTCCCATTTCTAGGGCAGGTTGTTGGCCGCCTGGTTCCCCTTAAAAATGTGCCACTCCTGACTTTATTATCTGGTTCTTTTTGGTGTGACTTTACCCTCAACATTGCAGCTTCTGATGGGAGCTCACTGGCCTCAAATAAGATCATAGAATATAGAAAAACTACAGCACAAACAGGCCCTTCGGCCCACAAGTTGTGCCAATGATATCCCTACCTACTAGGCTTACCTATAACCCTCAAACCTATTAAGTCCCATGTACTCATCCAGAAGTCTCTTAAGAGACCCTATCAAATTTGCCTCCACCACCACCGACGGCAGCCGATTCCACTCACCCATCACCCTCTGGGTGAAAAACTTACCCCGATATCTCCTCTGTACCTACTCCCCAGCACCTTAAACATGTGTCTTCTCTTGCGACCATTCCAGCCCTGGGATAAAGCCCCTGAGAATCCACCCGATCTATACCTCTCAACATCTCATACACTTATAAGGGTAGGTTATTAATTTCTACTGGGGTGGTTTCGCTGAAGTAGGCAGGGGTCTTCTGCCCGTTAATTCCATTTACAGAGATCATTTTATTTGTTATGGGGAAGAACATAAGAACATAAGAAATAGGAGCAGGAGTAGGCCATCTGGCCCTTTGAGCCTGCCCCGCCATTCAATAAGATCATGGCTGATCTGTCGTGGCTCAGTTCCACTTTCCCGCCCTCTCCCCATAACCCTTAATCCCCTCTCTTATCAAAAACCCATCAACCCGCGTCTTAAAAATATTTAGCGAGGCAGCCTCCACCACTTCAACGAGCAGAGAATTCCAACGATTCACCACCCTTTGAGTGAAGAAGTTCCTCCTCAACTCCGTTCTAAACCGCCCCCCCTTTATCTTGAGTCTGTGCCCCCTAGTCCTACTGTCCTTTCTGAGCGGGAAGAGTCTCTCCACCTCTATCCTATCCATCCCATTCATCATCTTATACGTCTCAATGAGATCTCCCCTCATTCTTCTAAACTCTAACGAGTACAAGTCTAGTTTATTCAGTCTCTCCTCATAGCTCAACCCCCTCAACTCCGGTATCAGCCTAGTAAACCTCCTCCGCACTCCCTCCAAGGCCAAAATGTCTTTGCGCAGGTGCGGCGCCCAAAACTGCACACAGTACTCCAGCTGCGGCCTCATCAATGCCCTATACAGCTGCAGCAAGACCTCCCTACTTTTATATTCAATCCCCCTCGCTATGAAGGTGTTCTATAGGTATGTCAAGAACAGAAGGTTGGTCAGGGCAAGATTAGGGCCAGTTACAGACAGCAGGGGGAAGTTGTGTGTGGAACCGGAGGAGATTGGAGAAGTATTGAACCAATATTTCTCTTCGGTGTTCACGCAGGGGGACATGAATATAGCTGAGGAGGACATTGGGTTGCAGGGGTGTAAAATAGACAGTATTACGGTTGATAAAGGGGATGTGCTGGAAATTCTTGAGGGGCTGAAAATAGATAAGTCCCCTGGTCCGGATGGGATCTACCCTAGGATTCTCTGGGAGGCTAGAGAGGTGATTGCAGAGCCTCTGGCTCAGATCTTCAGGTCGTCATTGGTCTCTGGTGTAGTCCTGGAGGATTGGAGGATAGCGAATGTTGTCCCATTGTTTAAGAAGGGGAACAGAGACTTTGCCGGGAATTATAGACCGGTGAGTCTTACTTCTGTTGTGGGCAAGGTTTTAGAAAAAATTATTAGGGATAGGATTTATAGTTATTTGGAGTGTAATGAATTGATTAGAAATAGTCAGCAGGGTTTTGTAGCGGGTAGGTCGTGCCTTACTAACCGTATTGAGTTTTTTGAGAAGGTGACCAAAGAGGTGGATGGGGGCAAGGCAGTTGACGTGGTATACATGGATTTTAGTAAGGCGTTCGATAAGGTTCACCATGGTAGGCTTCTGCAGAAAATGCAGATGTATGGGATTGTGGGTAATCTAGGAAGTTGGATCAGGAATTGGCTATCAGATAGGAGACAGAGGGTGGTGGTGGATGGTAAATATTCATCATGGAGTACAGTTACGAGTGGTGTGCCTCAGGGATCTGTTTTGGGGCCACTGTTGTTTGTAATTTTTATTAATGATCTGGATGAGGGTACAGTTGGGTGGATTAGTAAATTTGCTGATGACACCAAAGTTGGAGGTGTGGTAGATTGTGAGGAAGGGTGTCATAGTCTGCAGGGAGACTTAGATAGGTTGCAGAGCTGGGCCGAGAGGTGGCGGATGGAATTTAATGCGGAGAAGTGTGAGGTAATTCACTTTGGTAGGAGCAACAGATGTGTCGAGTATAGGGCTAACGGGAGGACTTTGAATAGTGTGGATGAACAGAGGGATCTAGGTGTGTGTGTACATAGATCCCTGAAAGTTGGGAATCAAGTAGATAAGGTTGTTAAGAAGGCGTACGGTGTCTTGGCGTTTATTGGTAGGGGGATTGAATTTAGGAGTCGCAGTGTAATGTTGCAACTGTACACTACTCTAGTGCGGCCGCACTTGGAGTACTGTGTGCAGTTCTGGTCCCCGCATTACAAGAAGGATGTGGAGGCGTTGGAGAGGGTGCAGAGGAGGTTTACTAGGATGTTGCCTGGTATGGTGGGGAGGTCCTATGAGGAGAGACTGAGGGATTTAGGGTTGTTTTCGTTGGAAAGAAGGCGGCTAAGAGGGGATCTTATTGAAACATATAAGATGATTAGAGGTTTAGATAGGGTGGATAGTGATAGCCTTTTTCCTCGGATGGAGAAAGCTAGCATGAGGGGGCATGGCTTTAAATTAAGGGGGGGTAGCTACAGGACGGATGTCAGGGGTAGGTTCTTTACCCAGCGGGTGGTGAGGGATTGGAATGCCCTGCCTGCTGCAGTTGTAAATGCATCTAGTTTGGGGGCGTTTAAGAGATCTCTGGATAGGTTTATGGACGAAAAGGGATTGGTATAGGCTAGTGGGTCATTGTTTTTGTAACTGGTCGGCGCAACATCGTGGGCCGAAGGGCCTGTTCTGCGCTGTAATGTTCTATGTTCTATGTTCTATGTTAAGGTACGAAAGTTATAATTTTGCAGGAGACTCAAGAGAGAGAGAATGATTCGGTATACAACAAGATTAGGTTCACACTTCGTACCTTTATTTATCCTTACTTATCTATCCTTATCTTATCTATGGTATACAATTACATTATACACACAGTATTAAGCACTCAAAAAGAAGAAGAACAGCTACAATTACAGTATACAGACGGTATTAAGAAGAAGAGTTACGTATATTTACCATCAGGACTGTTCCTTCATCCTTCCAACGACTGGGGAGCCCTTTTCAGTCTCGGTGAAGGACCAACACGTTGTCCCGATAACGACCGGGCGATGCGCGCTTATCCCACGGTTGAGCGTCCACCGAGACAATGGGAATCCCTTTTTTTTTAAAGGCTGAGGAATGAGTTGATCAGGCTCATTCCTCTGCTCCGATATCCAATCAATGACAGTCCTGAGAGTGTTCACGCGCTGTTCCCGAGTACTTCACGCGATTACGTGAGTTACTGTGCATCACCTTTATTTACTTGCTTGTGCAGTTTGGCACGTATACCTTTGTTTATGTACGCAAATAGGGCTTTTATCACCTTGTTTGCTTATGTATGTAGTCTGATACATACGCAAATAGGGCTTTGTAAGTTGAAGAATCTTTAATGTGTTTTTGGATTGCATTGAGTGCCCTGTTAACATTCTGTGATTTAGGAGGCATTGTTTCGCGGACCAGACATTGATTACTTCTATTACATTCGGCCCTTGGTCAGCGAAGCAATGCATCATACACTGCTCGTTGCTTTAATTTTTGTAAATAACGACAAATACATATATTACTAATAGTTAAGATAATAATGAATACTAATAATATAACGATAGGATGTATTAATATATTCCACATTTGTTGTGCCTGTGACGACCATCCTTCAAATAAAGACCACCATGAGTGGGCAGAATCTTCTTCAATAATTTTACTAAGGTGCTTCAATTTTTGTCCTGCTATTGCGGTTTGAATAATTAATTTGGTAACGTTATGATAATGTGTTTTGGCCATCTGCTCCAACTGTTTGGATTGATTTAAAATTTGCTGTTGATTTTCTAAAGAAATGGAATAATCTGAATGAAGCACATCCCACTGCATAGAGGTCATTGCATCCGTCGTGGAATAATTGGTTAGGAAGTAAGTCCGATTATGCCACGACCAAATATAAACTTTTTTTACACAACCCGAATAGGGATAATAGGGTAATTGCGGATGCGGGTCCATAGTGGCCACACACAGTGTATGAGGCCCTACTTCAAACAAAGTGTCTTTCGGGTCCTGGTGTGTCCATTTACACATGCCTTGTCCTTGTAGGCACAAATTATCATATTCTGTTCGTAATGAACAAATACGACCTCGGTCTGTCACATAGCAATCAGATATATCATATGTATGATAGGTATCAATATTTAACCATGTTCCTCGTAATTGCAAAATCCAAAATGCCCCTTTTGCAATAATTGGTACAGTATGATATTGACACATGCGATCATAATTAGATACATTATATTGTTCCCATATACCAGAACAAAGAATATCATTGCACATCGTTTTGTCTGCATGTAAGGTTATCCATAATGCAGTCGAAATGTTCCATATTTTCCTCCATTCATGGTAATTACCCGTAGTCAGTAATCGTTGCATATTGTGTAACTGTAGTTTTACGTATACTTCCTGTATGTTACATTCAGTCCAGTTTGCCCATTGAGATAGATTTGTCCATTTGGCATCCGAACCATTGGCCATATTTAAGAACAGTTTGGCAGCCAACATATCCCATTGTGCTTGATGCTTTTGTGACTTCAAACCCTGTGGCATCCAAGCAGCCGTGAGTGTAGTCATGTCATTCACATGTCGTCCTACGCTCGCTAGTTTACTGGAGACAGTTTCAACGTCAATCGAATTTATCAGTCCTATACCAGTTCCTGTTATACCCAGTATGGCATCATACCAGGCGCGTTTCATTCGACATTTTGGCAAAGGTGGGAATACCATCTGCCATTTCACTAGGGTATGACGTAAAGCCTCCCCCACCAATTCACAGGTATGAGGTATGGGCACTACATGAGCCATAAATGTTTTGGGTTCTGACACCCAAGGTATTCGCACTCCATATGCGCCTCCCCCTTTGATTACAGTGGCGTTTAAAATCTCTAATGGTCTATGATCACTTGTTTTATGACGGAAAGATTCATTCCATTTGGTCTCTGAACACGTTCGGTTTGACAGCCATCCTATACAGAGGGTTACATTGGATGTTATAGTTACGTTCAACTTTCCCTTACACTCTACGATCGGTTTTTCACAATAACATCGATATGGGTCGGACCGGTCCTTCATCCTGGTAATATTACACTTTGACTTAATCCTGTCCATTATGCAATAAACTTCGCAGTTTCTTCCGGGTCGCACATACAGTACGGGATCGCAGGTCTGTTTGGCAGGGCAGGTGAAATTATCCTGTTCTCGTTGTTCGTCCCTCGTGGGCCAAGTGCCCCACAACCCTGATCCCATAACTGCCTCCTCACCGGGGGTCCAGGCCTGAGCACTCAGGAATTCCAAGCAGCACAGCAGCAGTGGTAATGGTTGCTTCATGATTCTGTGTAACAAAAAAAAACTGCACATGACAGGTTAGGATTCCCGTAAATAACATTTGTTAGCAGGGACGTTCACCCATTTCTCCTCTCCTGGTTTCATTATAGTTACTGTGTTGTCATGTCCTTGTGCTATAACCTCGGCGGGAACCGGAGGTCCCTCGGATTGTTCTACCCACACCTTAGCTCCTGGTTTGTCTGTAGAACCAAATCCCCCTTCTCCTTTGAAGGTAATTTGTGTCGGCTTTTGGATTTGCTCTAATGGTCCCATGTGTACAGGTTTTATCAAGACTTGAGCAATACGGTCCCCAGCTTCTAAAGGGATCAGTTGGTCAGACAAATTATGCAATACTACTTTTATCGTGCCCTGATAATCGGCATCGATCACTCCAGCCATTACAATAACCCCCTTAAGGGCTAGGCTAGATCGCGGAGCCACCTGTCCATAAAATCCTTTGGGGCACTGTATACCTATCCCAGTCTCAATTACAGTGTTCTGCTGCGGGAGAAGAGTGACCGCATTAATAGCGTAAAGATCAAGACCAGCTGCTTCTGGTGTCCCTCTTATAGGCATTTTTGCGGTATCATGCATCAGCCAAATTTTAACAGGATGTAATATGTTTTCTGTTACTACATTCTGAATCTTCATTCTAAGGAGAGGAGTCTGTCCCTTGAACAAAGGGCGATTATTTAACCGCATGACCGCGTCCTCCAAACGGAATCGCCACCTAGCCAGATTATTTCCCTCTCCCCCTTTTCGAAGTTGTTGCTTTAATAGCCCGTTCATTCGTTCAATTAATCCTGCAACTTGGGGATAATACGGGATGTGGTAGATCCATTCTACTTTATGGTCATCGGACCACTCTTTAATCCGTTGACCGGTAAAGTGGGTACCGTTACCAGTTTGAATTTGCAACGGTATACCATAATATTGTTCTATCAGGTGTAGGGTTTTCAGAGTTGCATTCTGATTAGCATGCTTTGAAGGAAGAGCTACCAGAACCCCTGAATATGTATCTACTGCCGTACAAATGTATTTACATCCTCCACTTTCCGGTAAAGGACCTACAAAATCCATTTGCCAAATCTGGGCTGGTTCCTTTCCCTTTGATAACTGACCCTTAACTACTTGTGGAATTCCCTTCTTCTGATAATGCTGGCACACAGTGCACTGGTGAGCAGCCGTGCGAGCTTCATCCATACTAATACTGATTCCTCGATCAATCGCCCAATTATATGTGGCTTGTGCTCCTAGGTGTCCACATTTTTCATGAGCCCAATTTGCTGCCTGTACTCCCATTGTTGATGGTACCTGTACTTCAGCTATTTTAGCATGCTGATCAGCAGTAGCATTATGCAATGCTTCAGCCGATGTTCGTTTAGTATGCGCACTTACGTGAGTCACAGTCGTTCGCACTATCTGTACCTTTTCCCATATACACTGCCATAGGTCTTTTCCCCAAATTTCTTTACTCCGGATAGTCCACTGGTGTCGATACCACGTAGTCATCCACACCACCATCCCATTCGCAACTGACCATGAGTCAGTATAGAGATGGCATTCCCTTATTCCTTCCTGATCTAACACCATAGTAACTGCCTCTAACTCTGCCCATTGACTACTTTTCCCATCACCCATTACTTTCAATAACTGGTTCAGAGCAGGGTTATAAGCCACCGCTTTCCATTTACGCTTTCCATCTATGTACCTGGCGGAACCATCCGTAAACCAGGCGCACTGTTTTTCCCCATTTGTCAATTCCTGATATAGCTTCCCCCATTTTACCGGAGATTCTTCCATGGGAATAACTTCTACCATTTCCTCACCCATTTCGGGAGCTTCAGCAACTTGTTCATGTAAGGCAGATACTCCAGTAGGACCTGCTTTAGCCCTGTCAGAGATGTACCATTTCCATTTTAATATACTGGCTTCTTGTGCCCCCCCTATTCTATGGGTACGGGGGTTACTCTGTATCCAAGTCATGATAGGTATCTTAGGTCTGAGTAGCACATCTCGCCCAAGGGTTAATTGCTCTGTTTCTACTAATGCCCAATAGCAGGCCAGGAGTTGTCGCTCAAAAGGAGTGTACCACGAACCAGGATCAGGGAGCTTCTTGGACCAAAATCCCAACGGTCGCCGCTTACCCCGGTCCTTTTGCCATAGACTCCAATTGGCGTAAGTGTCTGTAGCTGATACTTGTAATTCCAGCGGACCCTCTACCATTGGTGCTAAAGATACTGCTCGTTGTATCGATTCTTTGGCTAATTCAAAGGCTGCCTGCTGTTCCTGTCCCCAGGTAAAATCATGTTTCTTCCGGGTTACTCTGTACAACGGACCTAATATCTGGGACAAGTGAGGAATGTGTTGTCTCCAATATCCAAACATTCCAATAAACTTCTGGACATCAGTCTTATTCTGAGGAGTGGCAAACCCTAATATCTTTGCCTTAGCCTTCGGCACTATCTCCCTTTCCCCCTTATTCCATTGTATCCCCAGGAACTTTACCGTCTGTGCCGGCCCTTGCACTTTGTCGGGGTTAATCTCCCACCCTTTTTCCTTCATGTGTTTTATTAGATAATTCAGTTGCTGTTTTAACTCGTCCTCACTATTTCCCTGTAGCATTATGTCATCGATATAATGCAATAATTGCATGTCTGGAGGAAGGTTCACTTCATCCAGATGTTCAGCTACTATGCAATGACAAATTGTGGGGCTATGCAAGTACCCTTGTGGCAATCGGGTAAACGTATATTGTCTCCCATCCCATGTAAAAGCAAATTGTTCCTGTCTATCTTCTGGTATTGGAATGGTAAAGAAGGCATTTGCTAAGTCGATGACCGCATACCATTCTCCCCCTTGTGCCTGAATTCGTTCTATAATAGATATGGTGTCCGGCACAGCAGCCGTCAATGGCGGTGTATGTCTGTTGAGGGCTCGATAGTCTACTGTCATCCGCCATGACCCATCTGATTTTTTCACCGGCCAGATAGGGTTGTTCCACTGTGTGGTTATTCCCCGTAAAACTCCGGCGGCTACATAATCTTTGATCGTCTCTGTTATCTCAGCATGTCCTCCAGGAATCCGGTACTGCTTTAATTGTATTACTTTGGTAGCTATAGGAATAGGGAAGGGGGGCATTTTTACTCTGCCTACTTGTACCGGCCGGGCTTGGATACTCCCCCCAAATTTATAACACCCATCTGTTAAGTATAGTGTCATTCCTCGTAAGATGTCCATTCCTATTATCCATTCCCGAATAGGTGTAATCAGAACTGTGTATTCTTTGGTAGGGAGGTTCCCTATTCCCAAAATTGGTCGAGTACTTACGGCTCTAATGGATCATCCCCCAATCCCCGTAACTGTCATAGGAGCCCCTTTAAATTTATCTACATTCCCGTAAATTAAAGTGGCCTCCGCTCCCGTGTCTACTAGGGCTCTAACCGTTTGTATATTGTTCGAAGCCCAATGTATACGTACCAATACATATGGTCTTATGTCACCCCAAGACCATGTAGTGGCCGTACACACCACGGGGGCTTGGCCTTCATCCTAATGGTATTCCTCTTCAAAATATTGGAGCTCTTGCATGGGATACAAGTGCCCTCTTCCTGACTTGTTTTTCCCCTTCTTACTTTTCTTATTTTCTCGCTTACCTCCTTTCTTAACCTCTCTCACTTCCACCTCCTCCTCCTCTTCTAACTCTGAAGAGGAAGTTGGAGTCTCTTGCTCCTCACTCAGATTCTGTTTGCACTTACACTGACACAAACTAGGGAACTTTAGTCCCTCATCAGATAGCGATACGCGTGCTGTTCGTTTTGTCGTTTCCCCTTTCCATAGCCCCTTTTTCTTGGCGAGTTGCCACAACTCCATCGTAGGGCGGCCATCTATCTCTGAAGCATCTATACCTGCCTGCCGAAGGAGAGTCCACAAGTGTCGCCTACTTATATTCTCTTCCTTCACAGACCGTCCTGAACCTCGTTCCCGCAGTTCCCGCTGGGAGGATGCCGACTCTCGTACCTCCCAGTCACCCATGTCTCCCAATTCTCTTAATCTCGTTGCCCCTTCTCCTATTGAAATCTCAGCCCCTAATAATACTGCCATAACCGCCCCTTTATATTGCGGGGGAGCTGTCTTAATAATAGCCTTCCGTTGAGAAGCAGTAAAGGGCACGTTATCTAATTCATTCGCGTGCCCGGTTTCTACAGCAGTCCGCATTCCCAATTCCCTCATTCGGTTGACTGCTTCCATCAAGGTATGCCACGGACCCTCTTTTTGGGGCCAAGACCCCGGATCTGGATGTCGCAACATGACAGCCTTAGCCATAGTAGTTAATAGGGTAGTGTCATGTTGCAACAGATCCAATTCCGTTTTCACTGCTCCCCGTACCACGGGATCAGTACACAAATCAATAAAATGCCGTCCATCCTGGCTATCTATCTCTATCTGTCCAGCCCCTTGGTCATACAGCCTCACCAGCCATCGGTCAAGCGGCTCCCCCGATCTCTGTCGCATACGTTCTCTTATGTCTGACAGTTCTTGTTGTGTATAGTCTTCATACACATCTGTTCTATTCATTCTGCCATCTGGCATCTGACAAATACGCCGTCGCACTATAGGTTTGACCTGCACTGGGGTAGAATCATCATCTAAATCATCATCCTCCCCTTCTGACTCCCAAATATCTCCTTCCCAAATGGAGGGGTCCCACTGTTTGGCTAGCGCGGTGGCCACAAAGGCTCGCACCTTCTTTATATTGGGTGTTCGTTTCTTTTTAGCATTCAATTTAGCAACTTGCATCGCAGCCTTTTCAGCTACGCCTGTCACTTGTTCCAATCGTCGCCAAAGCAGCTCAACTTGTGTTTGGGCCATAGAGGCTTGCCCCTTGGCATCCATAAAATCCTGCCTAACCTTATCTAACTCTTCACACAGCTGGCCAGCCCGCTCATGCTGCCTTCTGTAGGCAGCCAACACGATCCATAGGCGGTCCTGCAACCCCCTCCACGGATCCTTTGCATTTACAGGGACCTTCTGGAGACATTCCTCCAGGGCAGAAACATCCGCTCCCTGCAGAGCTATTGACCAAGATTGGGGCGGTCCCCCGCCCACACGTATGAGTCGTGCCACCGTCTGATAGGGAGTACCATCCCATTCAGGCAAGACTTCAGGCACAGACTCTTTCCCCTTCTTACTTTTCTTAAACATTGCCTTAAACATTGTCGCCACCGAACCAAATACTCTCTCTCTCCCAGCTGCAAAACACAAGATCCTGCCCGACTACGCCAAATGTTAAGGTACGAAAGTTATAATTTTGCAGGAGACTCAAGAGAGTGAGAGAATGATTCGGTATACAACAAGATTAGGTTCACACTTCGTACCTTTATTTATCTTTACTTATCTATCCTTATCTTATCTATGGTATACAATTACATTATACATTCAGTATTAAGCACTCAAAAAGAAGAAGAACAGCTACAATTACAGTATACAGACGGTATTAAGAAGAAGAGTTACGTATATTTACCATCAGGACTGTGCCTTCATCCTTCCAACGACTGGGGAGCCCTTTTCAGTCTCGGTGAAGGACCAACACGTTGTCCCGATAACGACCGGGCGATGCGCGCTTATCCCACGGTTGAGCGTCCACCGAGACAATGGGAATCCCCTTTTTTTTTAAAGGCTGAGGAATGAGTTGATCAGGCTCATTCCTCTGCTCCGATATCCAATCAATGACAGTCCTGAGAGTGTTCACGCGCTGTTCCCGAGTACTTCACGCGACTACGTGAGTTACTGTGCATCACCTTTATTTACTTGCTTGTGCAGTTTGGCACGTATACCTTTGTTTATGTACGCAAATAGGGCTTTTATCACCTTGTTTGCTTATGTATGTAGTCTGATACATACGCAAATAGGGCTTTGTAAGTTGAAGAATCTTTAATGTGTTCTTGGATTGCATTGAGTGCCCTGTTAACATTCTGTGATTTAGGAGGCATTGTTTCGCGGACCAGACATTGATTACTTCTATTACAGAAGGCCAGCATCCCATTCGCCTTCCTGACCACCTGCTGCACCTGCAAGCTGGGTTTTTGCGACTCATGCACAAGGACCCCGAGGTCCCTCTGCACCGTCGCCTGCTGCAGTTTTTCTCCACGTAAGTAATAATCCTTCCTACCATTATTCCTACCAAAGTGGACCACCTCACACTTGCCAACATTAAATTCCATTTGCCAGTTCCTGGCCCATTCGCCCAGCCTATCTAGATCCTTCTGCAGACTCTCCACACCCTCCGCACAATTTGCCGTTCCCCCAATCTTGGTGCCATCAGCAAATTTCGACACCCTACACTCGGTTCCCTCCTCCAGATCATCTATATAAATGGTAAAAAGCTGAGGCCCCAGCACCGACCCCTGGGGCACTCCACTAGTCACCATCCGCCAATCCGAATAGCACCCGTTGACCCCCACTCTCTGCCTCCTATTTGACAACCAATCCTCTATCCACGCTAACACCCTACCCCCAACTCCATGTCCCTCAACCTTCTGCAATAACCTCTTGTGAGGTACTTTGTCAAACGCCTTCTGAAAATCCAGAAAGACCACATCCACCAGCTCTCCTCTATCCACCGCCCTAGACACATCCTCATAGAACTCCAGTAAATTTGCCAGGCACGACTTCCCTTTAATGAAACCGTGCTGCGTCTGCTCTATCAAGCAATTCCTCTCAAGATGCCTCGCAATTTCCTCCTTAATGACGGATTCTAACATTTTACCTACCACAGACGTTAAACTAACCGGCCTATAATTCCCCGCCTTTTGCCTGGCACCCTTCTTAAACAACGGCGTAACATTAGCCGTTTTCCAATCTTCCGGCACTTCCCTGGAATCCAGCGACGTTTGGAAAATAACCACCAAGGCATCCACTATCACCTCCGCCATTTCTTTCAGAACCCTCGGATGCATTCCATCCGGTCCTAGGGACTTGTCCACAATCAGCCCCTCCAGTCTGTCGAGCACCGCCTCTCTAGTAACAGTAATGTCATTAAGACACTCCAGTCCTACCACCTTTCCATCACTAACACCCGGCAAATTATTCACGTCCTCCTCCGTGAAGACAGACACAAAAAAGTTATTCAATACCTTAGCCATATCCCCATCCCCTACCACTAGGTCCCCTTTCTCATCCTCTAAAGGACCAACGTTCACCCTAGCCAGCCTCTTCCTTTTTATATATTTATAAAAACTCTTGCTATCCTTTTTTATATTAAGCGCTAGCCCAGCTTCATAGTTTCTCCTACCCTTCTTTATCAACTTCTTTGTCAATCTTTGTTGACATTTAAACCTCTCCCAATCCTCTTCTCGCCCACGACTCTTAGCTACTCTAAATTCCTCCGCTTTTAGTTTAACACTTTCCTTCACCTCCTTCGTTATCCACGGCTTATTACCTCTCCTCCTACGGCCCTTTTTGACCATCGGAATAAATTTCCGCTGAGCACCAAGAAAGATCTCCTTAAAGATCCTCCACTGCTCCTCAGCAGACCCTCCCTCCAACGCGCTCCCCCAGTCCACATTCGCCAATTCTTCTCTCATCTTACCGTATTCCCCTCTATTCAAACAAAGGACGCGTGTCCGGGAACCCACTTTCTCCTCCTCCATCTGCACCAGAAACTCCACCATACAATGATCACTCTCCCCAAGAGGATCCTTCACCGCAAGGTCCCTAATTCTACCCGCCTCATTACATAGCACCAGATCCAAGATAGCTCGCTCCCTCATCGGCTCCAACACACACTGTTCCAGGAAACTATCCCGGCAGCATTCCAAGAACTCCTCCTCGAGCCCACCGTGTCCAACATGGGTCGACCAATCAATATGTAGATTGAAATCCCCCATAATTATGGCCGTCCCATTCCTGCACGCCGCACTTATTTGTGCGTTAACAGCCCACCCCACCTCCAGATCATTATTCGGGGGCCTACAGACGACACCCACCAGCGTCTTCCTCCCTTTGCTGTTCCTAATCTCCACCCACAACGATTCCACGTTCTGCTCCTTGGCTCCAATATCATCCCTTGCTACCACCGTGATGCTATCCTTAATCAGCAGAGCTACGCCACCCCCTTTTCCCTCTTGCCTATCCTTCCTAAACACTTGATAGCCCTGTACATTCAGCTCCCAGTCCCTGACACCCTGCAGCCACGTCTCTGTAATGGCCACTAGATCGTATCCATTTGTGTCGACCTGCGCCACCAGCTCATCCACTTTATTCCGAATGCTTCGTGCATTCAGATAAAGCGCTTTCATCCCAGCCTTCACCTGGACCCTATTTGCCGTAACGCCACCAACCATACTCACGCCCCCACTCCCTCTATTATTGGGACATCCTCGGCCTCTTCCCTTACCTGTACCCTCTCCTTAACTTTAGAAGTCATAATGTCACCTACCCTCGCACCCTCCCCCCCCAATTAGTTTAAACCCTGTCTACAGTCCTCTTTACTCGATTCGCCAGCACTCTGGTCCCAGCACGGTTCAGACCAACCCCATCCCGCCCGAACAGGTCCCACCTACCCCAATACTGGTGCCAATGACAAAGACTCATTTCTAACAACACGTTGTTTCCTCTCTGTTAGCCAGCTCTCTATCCAAATCAAGGCATTATCTGCAACGCATACTCAACATCGCAGTCTGTTACATCAGACCTTGTTGAAAGACTCCTGAATGTCTAAATAAAACACTGGTTCTCCTCACTGAACTCGACTAGTCACATCCTCCAAGAATTCCAATAGATTCTTCAAACAAGATTTCACCTCTGTATATCCATGCTGACTTTGTCTGACTTTACCGCTGCCTACCAAGTGCTGAGTTATGATGTCCTTGAAAACAGGCTCTAGCAACTTCACCAATACTGATGTTATGTTCACAGGGAACAGTATATCATATTACTGAACGTATGTCAGCAAAATCGTGACATGTAGATCAGTCACTGAGTAACAGCATAGAGCAGCTGACACATAGATTTTGACAACTACACTTCCCATGAATCCCAATAACTCCAGGTGGTATATTTTCTTCACCATTTGAAATTCCAGATACATTTTCAGCGTGAAGTAATGTGCTCCTTCACTCTGCAGGTACTCTCTGTTTTATCTGCATGGTGATACATTCCCAAAGACTTTCACATCTACCCTGTGGTATCCCCTCTGGGATACTGACTTTGCAAAATCGCTCATCTTTGAGTTTCTTCAAATCAGCAAACACGTGGCAACTTTGATTGAGGTTGTGGAATATATTTATTACTGAGATTGAGTTGCTGTCTTTCAAAGAATGGATAATGCTGATTACATTGATTAATTTGTAATATTAGAGGCTGTGTTACACACCAAAGTTACTGACATCTAAAACACAATTCTCAAAATCCCACGGCTCAGTGTTGTCTTTCACCTGTCTGTGACCTTTCAATCATCCAATTCCAAATGTTAGAGGGTCTCTCCGGGCTGTTCCACTCTATCCCGGGATGTAGTTACCATCCTTAACTCTGGAAATCCACGGAATCCATCCAAGTCCGATAATTGTGACTCCAATTTCAGATTTAATCTGTTAAGGATTCAGAAACGTGCACCACAACAACTGAATCTATACCCTCCAGCTCCATTTTTCCCAGAAACCCAGAGAAGATGTCCTGAACCGGGGCACCAGTCAGGCAACACAGCCTTGGGGACTCTCCATGCTGGCCACAGAGGAAAGTGTCTATTCCTCCTGTCGAACTATCCCCATTGACAACAACCTTTCCCTTTCCTCCTCCCTCTTGAATGGCTCCCTGAACCACAGTGCCAAGGTTAAGTTGCCCATCCTCCTTGCGGCCCTCATCCACGTCCACAAAGGTCACACATCTGTTTCTTTCAACGTTTGAAGGACATGGGTGTCCCTGGCTGGCCAGCATTTATTGCATGTCCCTAGTTGCCCTTTGAGGGCATTGAGAGTCAACAACATTGATGTGGCTCTGGTGTCACATGTAGGCCAGACCAGATAAGGTCGGCAGGTCTCATTCCTTAAAAGGACATTAGTGAACCAAACAGTTTTCTGGAATAATAGTCGAGTGACAATACCATTCATTCATCATCTACACTGAGACAAGCCCAAGGGCTGAGGCTCCTTCAACACTACCTCCTGGGTTCGTCACCAAGACTTGCTTGGAGTCACACTCTCCTGTCCCTGATCACTCACCAAATGTGATGTAGTTATTCTTTGGGATGTGAGCACCTCCTGAAACACAGTGTCTCGCTAACTCTCCGCTCCCTAGTGTGCCACAGCGTTCAAAGCTCAGACTCCACCTCATCAAATCTGAATTGGTCTTCCTCGAGCAACCAACATTTCCTACAGATGTGTACACAAGCAAACACAAATGGGACCGCAAGCTCCCACATCATGCAAGTACAACACATTACCTGGACCTGCCTTTGTATTTTATCTACGTTTTCTATGTTTTTAATCTTGTTGTAATTTTCTACTTTAAGCTATGTTCTCAATAAACGTCACAAAAAGTATCCCTCCAGCAAAAATCTAAACCTGCTTGAATCTGTAAGGATGGGAAAAGGACATTTCTTTCATTCATTTTTGGGAAACAGAGTTCTCAGGATAGCCAGCATTTATTGCCCATCCCGAGTTGATGTTGGAGAGCGGTTGGGAGTTAAACACATTGCTGTGACTGTGGAGCCACATGTAGGCCAGACCAGGCAAGGACGGCAGATTTCCTTCCCTAAATGATATGAGTGAACCAGGTGAGTTTTCGCAACAATCAGCAATAATTTTATGGTCATCAGCAGATTTTTCATTCCAGATATTTTTTATTGAGTATGAATTTCACCAGCTACCATGTTGACATTCAAGCCTAGGTTCCCAATGCATTAAAAATATCGGGATCTTTCCTGATGCTCTGACATCAGCAAGGAGCTGCTCAGAAAATTCCCGCAGTGTTCCTTCCGAGGACTGACTCACCAATCAGCTGCTTCCATTGGTCCCACAACATTTTCTGAACATTTAATGTCTGGCCGACACCTGCTCACACTGGACCTGATGGGAAGGCAGTAAGCGACACAAGACAGAGCAATACATCTCCAGCCACTTCCCTAAACTCCCACACTTACCCCAACTCTCAGAGTTTCACTCTTTGTAGCTTGCACTCTGTGGGCAGATTTAACAGGCCCGGTTTGGAAGTTTATATTTGTGCCTGAACCTGTTTGAAGCCATTGAACCCCTTCCCATCTAGGTCTGAGTAACCGCCGAGGGCTGACTACCTTGGAAACCTTTTCTGAAGTTTCAGTTCTCCATTCGGTTCCTCCTGCTCAGAACTCCCACTCACTTGACGAATGGACAGCCTGTTCCAAAAGCTTGTGGTGTTTGCTACAAATGAACTTGTTGGACTTTAAGCTGGCGTTGTGAGACTTATTTCTTCTTTGATTAACTCATCCAGTTACGGGACCCACTTTGAATCTGCACCTCCCATTAGCAGGAACGTTGACTCCATGAACGGACTGGCACTTTCCACGTACTGCCGCGTCTGTGGCCGTCCTGGCTATTTGCAAGTGCAAAGAGTAGCGACTGGTTATAGTTCCCCTTGTTGATATCACCAATACTGACCCACCTCTGCAAATATCTGTATCCATACCTGGCCACCAGACACGGCAACTGAGAGGATTTTAAGTTTGCCACTCCTGGGTGGCCGCGGTAAGTTTCAGCCAGGATGGGATAGTGAACCTGGCTCAGGACGACACTCTTGAAATCCATGGCAGTGTGCCACCTTCCGCAGTTAGCTGCTCTCTGCCACTACAATATGTGTACAATTCAGTCTGGAACGGCCGTTTGGACACCCACATCAGCACTCGCTGCTTCCAATTATTGGGGACTGGGGAATTTTGCATCCACAGCCGAATATAATTGGCAGCCATTCAGAGAATTTCACAAAAACGGTCACAGTTACCATCTCTTCCATCGGGGGTACAACTGTCTGTTAATCGTAGTCAACTCAAGGCATCTGCCTTAATGGTTCAGCCTCCTGGAGGGTGTTCCAACTGATACTAGTTGGCAGACACTCATAAAACCCACAGCTGGATTTGGGCCAATGTTATGGGCTGCACCATCACGCAGGTACTTCTGGAATTTCCTTGTCCAAACTATCACCGTAGATAAGGCGTCACAGTGGTTAGCACGGCTGCCTCACAACGCCAGAGACCTGGGTTCAATTCCTGGCTTGGGTCTTTGTCTTTGCGGAGTCTGCACATTCTCGCTGTATCTGCATGGGTTTCCTCTGGTTGCTGCAGTTTCCTCCCACAGTCTGGGAGACTTGCTTGTTTAGGTGCATTGCCCGTGCTCAGTTCTCCCTCAGTGTACCCAAAAAAGCATCAGAGTGTGATGACTAGACAATGTTTACAGTAATTTATTTGCGGTGTTAATGTAAACCTACATTTGACACTTTATAAATGTTAAACTCCTTCTGAGTGTGAGTTGTTGAATATCGCTGGGAATCCTCAGCTAGCTGTTAATTTAGGTGCAGGTCAATAAGTTCACAATTGGAAACAAGAATCCTACTGCCAGCTTTGAATTGTCATCCTCAATCTGTGGGATTGGGTATTTATCCAGCTTGTGAGAAACAGTTTACAGCTTATTTAAAATTTCCCAGTCAAAGTATTGTTTATTCATTCTTGAGACTTGGGTGTTCTGGCCAGCCAGCATTTATTGCCCATCCCCAGTTGCCCTTGCTGAGAGGGCAATTAAGTGTCCTGATCATGTAAGGGCAACAGATTTCCTTCCCTGGGACATTGGTGAACCAGATTTTTTTTTCCCAAAAATCGACAATAGTTTTATGGTCACCAGCAGATTCTGAATTCCAGATATAATTATTTTAATCCCACCATCTGCCATGATGAGATTGGAACCCGTGTGCCCAAAACATTAGCTGAGTTTCTGTATTAATAGTCTAGTGATAAAACCATCAGTCCATCATACCCACATCCTGAGTATACAGACCCTGATTTCCAGTAACCTAGATACACCATTCGTCTGCAGACCTCCCGGATTGGATAGCATTAATTGGCTCAGTCAGGGAATTCATATTCCAATATGTCCAACTGATGGTTATCATTAAAGTCATTAAATAAATCTCTCTGTTGCTTTCTGTCTTCCTGTGCATCTCTCTGTCTCTGTCTCTCTCCATATGTTGTTCTGTGCCTCTTATTGTCTCTCTGCTTCTCCCTCTTTCTCTCCCTCTATACCCTCTTCTTCTGTCTCTCTTGCTCCCTTTTAATCTCACTCTCCTTGTCCCGCTCTGTCTCCATCTCCCTCTCCCTCTCTGTCTCTGTCCCACTTTTCTTATCTCTCTCTCTATGCCTTGCTCTGCCTTTTGCTCTTGTTGTGTCCATTGTATGTGTTCAGTCTCATTCTTTTCCATTTGTTCCCGTGCTCTCTCTCTGTCTGTTTCTCTCTTCCTCTGACTATTTATCTCTGCCCTCCTTTCTGTCTCCCGTTCCCTCTTAGTTGCCCTTTTAAAGAAAGAAAGAACAAAGAACAAAATCAGCCCGGGAAACAGGCCCTTCGGCCCAACGAGCCCGCGCCGCCATCTCAACACCACCAGTCCACCTCTCTACCCATGACCCCTATCTAATGTTTTATGGCCATCCAGATTGAGGGAAACTGATTTAGGGACAATTTATTCCTGCCAATCAGCCTAACAGCACATCTATGGGGTGTGGGGGGAAGCCAGAGCACCCCGAGCAAACCCATGCAAGCACGGGGAGAATGCGCAAACTCCCACAGACACCGGCCCAAATCCATGTGTCTGCACAGCAAACAGTGATAGTCACTGAGCTGTCGTCTTGCCCAGTATCTTGTCCAGTTTAGGCACACACTAACGACACGAAGCACGAGGCCAATCTCGAACAACCAAGAGCAGCCCCAGTACGACCCATCGCGTGTATGCCCCTCTAGGGACACGAGGTGGACCGACTTAAAATCTGTGAATGAAAGAGAAAAAAAACATTATTATCATACTATACCCATTTACATTGCCAGGGACGCCCCAGTGCTAATGACCCTTATTTAAAAAATTCTCCTATATCCACCCATCTCCAACTCAGTCATGTGCCTGTCTACGTTACTCTTAGAGGACTCTAGCATGTTTGCCTCCACCACCTTACTTGGCAGAGCATTCCATACCCCCACTACCCTCTGTGTGAATAACCTCCCTCTAATATCTGTGTTGTACCGCTCCCCCTTACCTTAAGTCCATGGCCCTTTGTCCTACGTGTCTCTATTATAGGAAATAGCTTACATCTGTTTACTCTATCTATACCCTTCATAATCTTATATACCTCTATTAGATCCCCCCTCAGTCAGCGTCTTTCAAGGGAAAAGAGCCCCAATTTCTTCAATCTTTCCTCATACCCCAGTCCTCCCATACCAGGCAACATCCTGGTAAACCTCCTCTGCACTCTCTCCAGAGTCTCCACGTCCTTTCGGTAGTAAGACAACCAGAACTGTACGCAGTACTCCAAATGTGGCCGAACCAATGTTCTGTACAACTGCAACATTAGACTCCAACTCTTATATTCCATAACCCTTCCTATAAAGGCTAACATACCATAGGCTTTCTTCACCACACTTTCCACTTGCACTGCCACCTTCAAAGACTTGTGCACTTGCACCCCAAGGTCTCGCTGTGACTCTATACTCCTTACGGGCTTACCCCTTATCATATAACGCCCCCCTACATTATTGCGGCCAACATGCATCACCTCACATTTATCCGGATTAAAGTCCATTTGCCACGTATCTGCCCAATCAACCAGTCTATCAATATCCTGCTGTATTGCCAGACACTGCTCCTCACTGCCCGCCAATCCAGCCATCTTGGTGTCATCAGCAAATTTGCTGATCACACCACCTACTCCCTCTTCCAAATCATTTATATGCACTACAAAGAGAAGAGGTCCCAGTACCGAGCCCTGTGGCACACCACTAGTGACAGACCTCCAGCTAGAAAAGGACCCCTCCACAATTACTCTCTGACTCCTCTTTGCAAGCCAGTTCTCTACCCATCTAGATACCTGACCACATATCCCATGAGCTTTAATCTTCTGTATCAACCTACCATGAGGGACTTTGTCAAACGCCTTACTGAAATCCATATAGACGACATCAACGGCTCATCCTTCGTCAACCGTTTTTGTCATCTCCTCAAAGAATTCTACCAGATTCGTAAGGCAAGACTCCCCCTTGACAAAGCCATGCTGCATATCGTTAATCAGATCGCAACGCTCCAGGTGCGCATACATCCTATCCCTAAGAATCCTCTCCATCAACTTACCTACCACTGATGTTAAGCTCACCGGTCTATAGTTACCCGGGCTATCCCTCCTACCCTTTTTAAACAACGGTACCACGTTTGCTATCCTCCAGTCCTCTGGGACCTCACCTGTGTCCAAAGAAGAGACAAAGATTTGCGTCAGAGGCCCAGCAATCTCATCCCTCGCCTCTCTAAGCAGCCAAGGATAGATGCAATCAGGCACCAGAGATTTATCAGTTTTAATGCCCTCTAAAAGCCCTAACACTTCTTCCCTCGTAATCAATAGATCTTTCAATTGGTCTACCGCTCCCTCACTGCCCGTACTAGACATCAAGCCCCTCTCCTTCATGAATACCGACGCAAAGTATTCATTCAGGATCTCCCCTATTCCCTCTGCCTCTCAGCACAATTCCCCACGTTTGTCCCTGAGAGGACCTATTTTACCCCGAACCACCCTTTTGTTCTTAAGATAACAGTAAAACGCCTTTGGATTCTCCTTAACCCTACCTGCCAAAGCCATCTCATGCCCCCTTTTTGCTCTCCTAACTCCCCGTTTGAGATCCCTCCTACTCTCTCTGTATTCCTCCAACGCTCTCTCCGTTCCCTGCTGCTTAGACCTGACATACGCCTCTCGTTTCTTCCTAACCAGGTCTTCTATATCTCTAGTAATCCACGGTCCCCTAATCCTACCTTTCCCATCCTTTCTCTTAACAGGCACATGTCTCTCCTGCACCTTTTGCAGTTTTCCCTTGAAAGACTCCCACATGCCTAACGTGGTCTTGCCTTCCTACAGCCTATCCCAGTCTGTATCCCTAAGCTCCTGCCTAATCCGGCTGTATCTAGCCTTCCCCCAATTTAGCACCCTCCCCTTAGGACAGCTCTCATCTTTTTCCATTCATATCCTAAAGTAGATGGAGTTGTGGTCACTATTAGCCACATGTTTACCCACCGCAACCTCAACCACCTGACCCGGCTCATTTCCCAGAACTAAATCTAGTATCGCCCCCTGTCTAGTCGGGCTATCTACATACTGTTGGAAGGATCCTTCCAATACACATCTTACAAATTCCTCCCCATCAGACCCCCCCAGCTCTCGGCACCTTCCAATCCACCCCAGGGAGATTAAAATCTCCCACTACAACAACCCTATTCTTCCTACACTTATCCAAAATGTCCCTACATATACCCTCTTCCACTGCCCGTGGGCTATCGGGCAGCCTATAGTACACTCCTAGCATAGTAATGGCCCCCTTCCTGTTCCTCAACTCCACCCACAAAGACTCAATTTCCAACCCCTCCATGTTATCCTCCCTCTGCACCGCTGTGATCCATTCCCTAAGAGTGCCACTCCCCCTCCTCTTTTCAACCCTCCCCTATCGCGCCTAAAGCACTTATACCCTGCAATATTTATCTGCCAGTCATGTCCCTCCTTTAACCACGTCTCTGTCACTGCCACCACATCTAAATTCCTCGCGAACATCAAGGCTGTAAGTTCATCCGACTTTCCCGTTACACTCCTCTCATTAAAACAGATGCACCAAAGACCCTCAGTCCCTCTCGGATCCTCCTTCTCCTGGGGGATTTCCCTATCAACTAGACTTACCCTTACCGTGATAGGTATGTCCCTGTCAGGCAAGGAGGAATTGATAGGGCTAGGGAACCGTGGTGCACTAAAATAGTTGATTCGTTGGTTAAAAAGAAAAAGGAGGCTTATGTTCGTATGAGACTTGAGGGCTCGGGTAGTGCACTAGAAAACTTTAGATTGGCTAGGAGGGAGTTGAAGAGTGAGTTAAGAAGGGCTAAAAGAGGACATGAGAAGACTTTGGCTGATAGGATTAAGGAGAATCCTAAGGCGTTCTATAGGTATGTCAAGAACAGAAGGTTGGTTAGGGCAAGATTAGGGCCAGTTATAGACAGCAGAGGGAAGTTATGTGTGGAACCGGAAGAGATTGGAGAGGCATTGAACCAATATTTCTCTTCGGTGTTCACGCAGGGGGACAAGAATATAGCTGAGGAGGACACTGGGTTGCAGGGGAGTAGAATAGACAGTATTACAGTTGATAAGGAGGATGTGCTGGATATTCTTGAGGGATTGAAAATAGATAAGTCCCCTGGTCCGGATGGAATCTACCCTAGGATCCTCTGGGAGGCAAGAGAAGTGATTGCAGAGCCTCTGGCTCTGATCTTCAGGTCGTCGTTGGCCTCTGGTATAGTACCGGAAGATTGGAGGTTAGCGAATGTTGTCCCATTGTTTAAGAAGGGGAACAGAGACTTCCCCGGGATTAATAGGCCGGTGAGTCTCACTTCTGTTGTGGGCAAGGTTTTAGAAAAAATTTTTAGGGATAGGATTTATAGTTATTTAGAGAGTAATGAATTGATTGGAGATAGTCAGCATGGTTTTGTAGCGGGTAGGTCGTGCCTTCGTAACCTTATTGAGTTTTTTGAGAAAGTGACCAAAGAGGTGGATGGGGGTAAGGCAGTTGATGTGGTATATATGGATTTTAGTCAGGCTTTTGATAAGGTTCACCATGGTAGGCTTCTGCAGAAAATGCAGATGTATGGGATTGAGGGTAATCTAGGAAATTGGATCAGGAATTGGCTAGCAGATAGGAGACAGAGGGTGGTGGTTGATGGTAAATATTCGTCATGGAGTTCGGTTACGAGTGGTGCGCCTCAGGGATCTGTTTTGGGGCCACTGCTGTTTGTAATTTTTATTAATGATCTGGATGAGGGTATAGTTGGGTGGATTAGTAAATTTGCTGATGACACCAAAGTCGGAGGTGTGGTAGATTATGAGGAAGGATGTCATAGTTTGCAGGAAGACTTGGACAGGCTACAGAGCTGGGCTGAGAGGTGGCGGATGGAGTTTAATGCGGAGAAGTGTGAGGTAATTCACTTTGGTAGGAATAACAGATGTGTCGAGTATAGGGCTAACGGGAGGACTTTGAATAGTGTGGATGAACAGAGGGATCTAGGTGTATGTGTACATAGATCCCTGAAGGTTGGGAATCAAGTGGATAGGGTTGTTAAGAAGGCATACGGTGTCTTGGCGTTTATTGGTAGGGGGATTGAATTTACGAGTCGCAGCATCATGTTGCAACTGTACACAACTCTGGTGCGGCCGCACTTGGAGTACTGTGTGCAGTTCTGGTCCCCACATTACAGGAAGGATGTGGAGGCTTTGGAGAGGGTGCAGAGGAGGTTTACCAGGATGTTGCCTGGTATGGAGGGGAGGTCCTATGAGGAGAGACTGAGGGATTTGGGGTTGTTTTCGCTGGAAAGATGGCGGCTAAGAGGGGATCTTATTGAAACATATAAGATGATTAGAGGTTTAGATAGGGTGGACAGTGATAGCCTTTTTCCTCGGATGGAGAAAGCTAGCACGAGGGGGCATGGCTTTAAATTAAGTGGGGGTAGTTATAGGACGGATGTCAGGGGTAGGTTCTTTACCCAGAGGGTGGTGAGGGATTGGAATGCCCTGCCTGCTGCGGTTGTAAATGCGCCTAGTTTGGGGGCGTTTAAGAGATCCGTGGATAGGTTTATGGACAAAAAGGGATTGGTTTAGGTTAGTGGGTCATTGTTTTTTAACTGGTCGGCGCAACATCGTGGGCCGATGGGCCTGTTCTGCGCTGTAATGTTCTATGTTCTACGTTCTATGACATCCAACTCACTCCCAGTGCCTGAGCTGTCTCTCTCCTCCCCACCCCCCCTCCATACTAGTTTAAACCCGGCCTAAACACTCCAGCCAACCTCCCAGCTAAAATATGTGTCCCCTTTCCATTTAAGTGTTCCCTATCCCTCTTATACAAGTGCCCTTCCTTTGCAAAGACTTCCCAATGGTCAACAAAACTAAAACCCTCTGTCCTGCACCAATCCCTCAGCCACACATTCAGCTGCAGGATCTCATTATTCTTATCCCTGCTATTGCTGGGCACTGGCAGCAGCCCAGAGATCGCCACCCTGGAGGCCCTACACTTCAGCCTGGCCCCCAACTCCCTGAACTGCGTACGTATTTCCCCCCTACTCTTCCTTCCTATGTCCCTCTCTCCTACATGTATAATTACATCCGCCTGGGTCCCTTTGCCCTTCAAGACTTCCTCTACCCTCTCCGACACATCCTGTACCCCAGCTCCAGGGAGGCAGACCGCCATCCTGGAGTCTCGCTTTTGTCCACAGAACTGCCTATCAATTCCTCTAACCCTCCTGTCCCCCACCACTATCTCACATCCAGCCCCCTTCCTTCCCTCTGAGGCATTTTCCCCTTCCCCTCGTGCCCTTTCCACCTCAGTTGGTGCCTTACCCCTGCTACCTTGAGAGACTACCCCTGGCGTAGCCTTTGGAACATTACTCCTCTTCTTTTTCCCCTTCCTAACTGTAACCCACCCATCCCCCCTCCTTGACTCTGAGATCCCCTCTTGAATCTGGTTCCTATTCATTCATGCCTCATTCTCCCTCACTAAAAATAAATCCTCCAGCCTCAGCTCCAGTTGCCTAACCCGGGCCCTCAAACGCTGCAACTCCAGACATTTGGTGCAGATGTGGACTCACTGGAGATGCTGTGTCTCCAGGAACTCCCACATCTTGCACCTTACACAGCTGACACGTCTCCCCATGGTCCCTGCCATTTATTTGACTACCCTCAGACCTATGGACACACTTTGAAAAACTTGACCAGTAACTCACCTTGCCTAACCCTGTCTCGCCTAAGCCCTGTGAGCCAAAGCCCTTGCAGTACTCACTCAGCACCCACCTCACTCTGATGCCCACTCCCAACGCTGCCCGCTATCTACTGTGGCCTTGTTTTTATACTCCCTCACTCCCTTCCCAACAGCCCTTGCACCTCGGACCCTCTATGGAAAGCACAAAGGGAAAAAACCCACAACCCAGCAATGTAATTTAAAAATAAACACAGAACACTCGCAGTTTACACTCCCCAGCAACCAGCACACTGCTCCAGAGAACAATTTTCCTTCCATATTACATCTTCCCATGTATGTCCTGTCCCCTTTTCTCATTCCCTGTCCATCAGCCTTGCCATTTCCCCCTCTATCCCTATTTCTTTCACTCTGAGAGAATCTCTCTCTCTCTGCCCTTTATCTCTGTTTGTCTCTCTCTGTCTGTCTGTTTCTTTCCCTCTATCTGTTCAAAACTATTTCAAATCCTGTCTCTCTTCATGGCTTTGTGCCCTTTACTCCCTCTATCTATCTTTGTCTCTCTATCACTCTCACTTTTGCTTTCACTGCCGCCCCTCTCTCTCTCTATCTGTTACTCTTTCTGTCTTTGTGAGGCTGTTTGTTGTTTAGAGTTTGAATGTCCAATAGGAAGAGTCAGGGATCTTGTAGTTCCATTTACTTCTGAGGCTGTAATGAGATGAATAATTGCAGTAAAGGGATATTTGAGCAGAATTATTAGCTGCTGTCTGAAGAGAGTCTGTGTCACAGCGTAAATGACAGTGTTTGTACAACAACTCAAGAGTTGCAGCATGAAACCCAGTTCCAGAACAAAACTTTCTAACCATACCGACTTATAGCCCAAATACTCCATCCGACTCCATATTGAATAAACCATTAACATTGACCATAACAGCATGAAATTGGCTGAGATAACAAACAGTAAAATGATGGATTTCCTTCGACTCTCCATCTCTGGGTCTCTGGGATTCTCACCACTGTTGTGACACCGGAGTCTCCTGCGGGCTCTGCTGCTCACTAAAATGTGTCTGACAGTGAAAGCATTCAGCAGCAGAATCAGGACGAATGGGACACACGGTGTTAAAATGAAGTGGAGGAACTCAATTATTCCCCAGACCGGAGATTTCACAACATCCCATGAGACCTCACAAAACCAGGGATCGTTCACCAGCCGATATCCATTTAAAAACATAAAATACCAGAAAATGTTCTTTAAACAGCTCAGCACCGTCACTGTTCCCAGAACCACAGACGCCGATTTCTTGCTGCAATATTTACTTTTCAGCTTGGGGCAGCAAATGGCCACAAATCGATCAAAGGTGAAAGTGACGGTGAACCAGACAGAACAGTCAGTGGCTGCGTAAAGCAGGACTGCGTGGATGTTACACACAGGAACCAACACCACGAAATAAAACTGTTCCCAATAAACAATGGGAATGTGTCTCAATGTAAGGTCAAGGATAACGACCAGTAGATCCCCCACCGACATGGCCACCAGGTAACTAGTAACACATTTGGAAAGACCACAGTTTCTGTTTGTCAGTGTCACAATTGTGATTATGTTCACTGTTAGGAAGGAAGATTAAGATTAAAATTAGACATCATTCAGAGGAAGATGTGACCATTTAGGCTGAGGATAGGTGAAAATAAAAACAATGTCCACACATACAAAATAACTTTTTTTAAAAATCCAGCTCATCTTTTGGAGTGTAAAGGGGAAAGAGGAGCATGCAGAAGAAACCCACACAGACACAGGGAGAATCTCCAAACTCCACACAATAAATGACCCAAACCAGGAATTGAACCCAGGTCCCGGATGCTGTGAGTCAGCAGTGCTAACCACAGTGTCACCATGCTGCACCATGGCGACAACACAATGGTATACATTTGGGAGAGAGTTTTCAGAGGAGTTCACAAACTGATCCTCACTCAGCTACATGTAAATAGCCCTTCTACCTTGTGGGGGATTTGGAGGGTAAGAAGGCTGAGGGAGTAAACCCTGACAGAAATCCCTGTAGATGGTAATCAGTCAGACAGCTTACTGACAACCCCTGCAGCAGAACTGGTACCAACAGTGCTGGTTCACCCTTGCCTCTGACTCATACCAACAGTTGACAGAGGGAGATCCCGATGCCTTGACCGCATAGAATCTCTATTATATTTACCCTGGGCTGTACCCTGGAGAGGAGACCACAGCATTGTTGCCAAATTAGTACAACACAGGAAGAAATGGTAATTTCACACCCGGTTGGCACAGAACACAACTGCCAGGTTTGCTTTCAAGTGTTTGAGAAAACTCCAGTGTTCAGTGAATAGTCCATAATTCCCAGTGGGTTTGCTGCTGCCCCACTGTGGTCTACTGGACCAGTGAAGGTCAGTGAGACCTCTCTTGGCAGGAAGGTTGACAATCTGTGCACCTGGTAAGAAAACTCAACAAAGGCCGTTACCAAAGAAAAACCAAGCAGCCTGTCATTATGACAATCATCCAGTGAGAATGATATCCAATAGTATGAAAGACATCGAAAGGTTAGTCATGGCATGAATCAATTCCAGCCTCCCAGATTGCCTTGATCCACTACAGTTCATCTACCTCAACAGGTCCACACACGCCAACTCCCTGGCCCGACAGTCAACCCTGTAACACAAACTCATGTTTATCGACTACAGCTCAACGTTCAACACCATTATTCCCACTAAACTCACGTCCAAATCTGTGGCCTGGGACTCGGCTTCTGCCTCTGCAGTTGGATCCTGAACTTCTAACCCACAAACAGCAATAAATAAGGAGAGGCAACAACACCTCTTCCACAATCATCCTCAACAGCAGTGCCCGGCAAGACTGTGTCCTCAGCCCCTTACTGTATTCCTTATATGCCGATGATTCAATTTACAAGTTTTCTGATGACCCCAACGTAGTGGGTCGGATCCCAAACAATGATGAGACTGAGAACAGGGAAGAGTTGGAGAATCTGGTGAACTGTTGCGACCACAATCATCTTTTCCTCAATGTCAACAAAGCAACTCGACTTCAGTCGGTACCATGGAGTACATGCCCCTGTCTACATCAATGGTTTGTAGTTTTAAATGGTCTAGAGCTTCAGGTTTTAGGGTTCAGATCACCAGTAACTTTTTGTGTCTTCCATGATGACACTATAGTTAAGAAAGCCCACAAACGCCTCTATTTTCTCAGAGGTCTAAGGACATTTGGCAGGTCAGCTACGACTCTCGCCCACTTTTACAGATGCATCATAGATAATATTGTAGCTTGGTTTGGCTCATGCTCTGTCCCAGACTGCAACAAACTTCAAACTTGGTGAATGCAGGCCAGTCCATCACTCAAATCAACCTCCCACTCATCAACTCTGTCTAAGCTTCTCGCTGCCTCGCAAAAACAGCCAGCATAATTAAGGAATAATGCACCATTGATACATACTCGTCCCACTAGTTCCATTAGAGAAAAAAAAGCGTGAAGACATGTGCCAACTAATCCATGGCAAAACTACAATGCAGAAGGGGGCAATGATCCATCGACAATCCTAGCCAGGCCCAATCCCCGAAGTCCCACATGTGTACCCTGCTAATCCCCCTAACACACGTATCACGGGACGCTAATTGGTAAGTTAGCATGGCCAATCAACCAAATGTTGGACTATGGGTGGAAATCGGAGCATCCGGAGGAAACTCACACAGAGTATGTGCAAATTCCACACAGACATTGATTCAATCTAGGAATCGAAATCAGGTCCCTGGAGACATGAAACAGGAGTGCTAACCATGGTGCCACCATGCTGATGACTCAACAACAGCTTCTTCTTGCTGCCAGCAGGCGTTTGAATGGACCTATATGGCATTAAGTTGATCTTTTCCTCCACCCTAGCTATAACTGCATTACATTCTGCAATCTCTTATTCTCTATCCTTTGTCTGTAGAACACTCAACAAACAATCCTTTTCACCGTATACGAATATATATGACAACAATGAGACAAATCAATTCAAATCAAACCAAACCAAATCAGTCTTTCACATCTCAAGCTGGAAAATCAGCACGATGTGTCCTGGCCTTACCAATGAACTTACGCAGATTGATGACGTGCACAGGATTGCTGTGATCGAGATAAATTTACAAGGGTCAACGTGACACTGGAGAGCTGCGAGAAACTGGACCTCCTCACTGTGAATGCTTTCCAGAGAAACACGACACGTTCTTGTAACAGGAGAAATCCCAACAGGCAATGTGGGAGAATGAAGCTGGTTTCAAAGTAAACAAAAAATCATCCCTGGTGATGATGGAATCCCGGGATCCCTGATGCTGTGAGGCAGCTGTGCTAACCATTGTGCTCTACTGCCATCCTACAAGGTGTCCTGGAGACATCCAAGATCACGCCCAAGACGGCATCATCACTATGTCCATGACTGGAAATCATGATGATTGGAAATCAATCTGAGGGACAGAATTAATCTCCACTTTGAGAGGTAAGGGTTGATGGATGATAGTCAGCATGACTTTGTCAAGTAGAGATCATCTCTACTATTTGCTTGAATATATTTAGGAGGTGACTGAATAAGTAGATGAGGGAAGTGCAGTCGATGTAGTCTAAATGGACTTCAGAGAAGAATTCCCTCATGGGAGACTGAACAGGAAAGTAATAGCCGATTGGATCGAGGGCAATTTGGTAAATTACATTCAAAATCGGCTGAGTGGCAGGAGGCAGAGGGTGATGGTTGAATGTTGCTTTTGTGACTGCAAGCCTGTGTCCAGTGGGATTACATATGGATCGATGCTGGGTCCCTTGCTGTTTGTAGAGTACATGGTGGTCTAGACATGAATGCGTGAGGTTTGAGCAGCACTTCACAGGCACCGACCACAATCCCACCCAGCCCTATCCCCATAAAAATCTTCATTTTGACAGGCAGATTTGAGGGGGAGGGGCGGCGGTGGTGGGGTGGGGAGGGGGGGGGGTGGGCGGGCACGGTAGCACAGTGGTTAGCATTGCTGCTTCATAGCTCCAGAGTCCTGGGTTTGATTCCCGGCTCGGGTCACTGTCCGTGTGGAGTTTGCACATTCATTAGAACATAAGAAATAGGAGCAGGAGTAGGCCATCTAGCCCTTCAAGCCTGCCCCGCCATTCAATAAGATCATTGCTGATCTGCCGTGGCTCAGTTCCACATTCCCGCCCTCTCCCCAGAACCCTTAATCCCCTCGCTTATCAAAAACCCATCAACCCGCGTCTTAAAAATATTTAGCGAGGCAGCCTCCACCACCTCAACGGGCAGAGAATTCCGGAGATTCACCACCCTTTGAGTGAAGAAGTTCCTCCTCAACTCCATTCTAAACCGCCCGCCCTTAATCTTGAGGCTGTGCCCCCTAGTCCTACTGTCCTTTCTGAGCGGGAAGAGTCTCTCCACCTCTATCCTATCCATCCCATTCATCATCTTATACGTCTCAATGAGATCTCCCCTCATTCTTTGAAATCCTAACGAGTACAAGCTAGTTTATCCAGCCTCTCCTCATAGCTAAACCCCCTCAACTCCCGGCATCAGCCTAGTAAACCTCCTCTGCACTCCCTCCAAGGCCCAAAATATCCTTGCGTAAGTACAGCGACCAAAACTGCACACAGTACTCAGCTGCGGCCTCACCAATGCCCTATACAGCTGCAGCAAGACCTCCCTACTTTTATATTCAATCCACCTCGCTCAGAAGGCCAGCATCACATTAGCCTTCCTGACCACCTGCTGCACCTGCAGGCTGGGTTTTTGCGACTCATGCACAAGGACCCCGAGGTCCCTCTGCACCGTCGCCTGCTGCAGTTTTTTGCCATGTAAGTAATAGTCCTTCCTACCACTATTCCTACCAATAATTTGCACACCTTGGGGCACTAAGGAACAATTTACCATGGCCAATCCACCTAATGTGCACATCTTGGGACACTAAGGGACATTCTCCTAGCGTCTGCGTGGATTTCCTCCGGGTGCTCCGGTTTCCTCCCACAGTCCAAAGGTGGGCGGGTTAGGTTGATTGGCCATGCTAAATTGACTGTGGAACCATAGGTTAGAGGATTAGTGGGTAAAATATGGAGGGATATGGGGGTAGGGCCTGGGTGGGATTGTGGTCGGTGCAGACTTGATGGGCCAAATAGCTTCTTTGTGTACTGTAGGGTTTCTATGATTTCTATGACTTGCAGCTGTGTTCCCAAACCATGTACCAAACCTATGGGGTTGCAAATACACCATTCAGATACACAAGTGAGATCTTGCTGTAAACAATAAAAATGGATTCTGCAGCCTGCTGACTGGGTGGGTGATAAGCAGTGAACTGCTATATGTTATATGTCGAAGGTAAAATGGATTCTGTCTCAATCTTTTACTCATGAAGGAATAGTGTTTGATGTCACATATCTATGAAAATTCCCAGCACACAGAAGACATCCCAGCCCATGGGCCCTGAGACAATTGTCAGTGGCTGAAAGAAATAATAACTGGACACAGAGATTCAACAGAAACAACAGCAGCAAACCGAGTACAGTAAATGACAGGGAAATCAACACAGTTAAACAGCCTTTCTAGCAAGAGAAACTGGACACAGGGGAGGGGACTTCACAGCCTCACTCTCCCCGAAGCTGCAAAATCCCTCCCGTGTTTAACAGACCCTCCCATGCTCTGCCCCTCGCCTGCTCCAATTCCCTGGCAGTCAGTCCAGTAAAATTCCAGCCAGGGACTCACCCGGAACACCAACAATAGCCAGGAGGGGATAGTAAAAGCATTGAATCACGTGCAGTAGATATCGAATCCGACCAAATAATGTTATCCGTAAGCCATCTTCAGTAAGCCAGGAAATCCAGTATGATAAACTCCTGTCCTTGGTTGGAACATCAAAATCCATTGTTCCCAGATTCTGATCCATTGTGGAAACATTCCAATTGATTGTTCCCAGATTCTGATGCATCGCTGGGAGATTCCAATCCACTGCTCCCAGATTCTGATCTCTCCTCTCCCTCCCTCTTTCTCCACAGCCGCTGATCTCTGTTAGTTTGGAGCTGTCGCTCCCGCTGTCTCAATGAGACAACACATTGAACAGAATCCCTTATTAATAGAAGAGGGAAATCGTCCAGGCAGACTAATTGGATCCATGGAGACTCACTTCAATTACAGTCACTAAACAAACAGCTTCAATTCACCCCGTTCAATCCAACACTTTTTATACCCAAAGTAGAATATTTACAGCCTAGATGGGGTGTTGATGGTCAGGGAAATTTGGAAACAATGAAGGGTCAAACCATAACTCTTTCAATATTCATTCGATATAACAAAGTCTCTCTGCTCGGCTTCATTTCGAGAGAGATAGAATACAACAGCAGGGGTGTACTGCTCAGGTTTTGTAATTCTTTGTTCAGACCACATTTCAAATATGGTCAGCACTTTTGGTTCGGGAGCAGTTTTAGTGAAGCCGGGTAGCACGGTAGGTGCAAGGTTGGAGGGCCGAAGGGCCTGTTCCTACGCTGTAATTTTCTTTCTTTGTCCTTTTCGGCCCCATATCTAAGGAAGGATGTGCTGGCCGTGGAGAGGGTCCAGAGGAGGTTCACAAGAATGGCCTGGTGAATAAAAGACTTGACGCACGAGGAGTGTCTGAGAACTTCGGGTCTGTACTTGATGGAGTTTGAAAGAGGGTGGTGAGTGAATGGAATCGGCTGCCGTCAGCGGTGGTGGAGGCGAACTCGCTGGGGTCTTTTAAAAGACTTCTGGATGAGTATATGGGGTTTAATGAGATTGAGGGTTATAGATAGGTCTGTAGGTTGGTAGGTGTTGATGTGATCGGCGCAACTCGTGGGCCGAAGGGCCTGTTTGTGCTGTAGTGTTCTATGTTCTATGTTCTATGTTCTATGATAAGGAGGGGGATATCAATGAAACTTACAGAATAACGAAAGGCCTGGATAGAGTGGATGTGGGGAAGATGTTTCCAACAGTAGGAGAGACTCAGGCCCGAGGGCACAACCTCAGAGGAAACATCAATAGTCCACTCATTCATTGGAGCGAGCGGAGTGAAGGTTGCACAGAGTAAAGGTAAGCAATTACCTTTGTAAAGATTTTCGCGGGCTTTTTAACTGTAATTCTGCTTTAAAAGTTAGACAGGAAGTGGGCCGTGGGGCTTTGTGGGAAGGGATTTTTTTACCGCACAAAGTATAAAAGGAGGATTGCTGTAGACAGCGGGCAGCTTCGGGAGCGGGCAGCAGAGTGAGCTGTAAGGTCTTTGGATCACAGGACTTGGGAGAAAAGGGCAAGGTAAGTCTAAATTCTTAACTGTGTTTAGAAATCACTGGGAGACTGTGATGGAGGGACATGTGATGTGCTGTTTCTGGATGATGTGGGAGCTGGTGGACCCCAAGGTCTTTCCCAGTGACCATGTCTGCAGTAAGTGCTGGTTGCTTGAAGAGCTCCAGCTCAAAGTAGACGAGCTGAACTCTGAGCTTCAGACACTGAGGCTCATCATGGAGAGGGAGTGTAACCTGGATAATGGGGTAGAAGAGAGATTCACACCCCATAGACTGGCTAACTCTGAGGGTCAGGAACAAGAGGGTGCTGCGAAGGGGAGGAAGGGTGAGAGGAAGGAGGGGAGAGTGGGGAGGGAGGAGGGGGGAGTGGGGAGGAAGGGTGATAGGAAGGAGGGGGGAGTGTGGAGGAAGGAGGGGGGATTGGGAGGGAAGGGTGAGAGGAAGGAGGGGGGTGTGGGGGGGAAGGGTGAGAGGAAGGACGGGGGAGTGGGGAGGAAGGGGGGGTACCCAAAGGCCTCGGCCTCTCAATCTGCACAACAGGTTTGAGTTTCTTCTTCCCAGTGTGGACAAGAACGAGGCCTATAAGGTTGACGAGCAAACTGCCCACGGTACAGTGGTGCAGACACAGGACAAAGAGGAAGAAGTAAACAGGAATGTCTGGAAATACACGGTATCCATCCAAGTCCGATAATTGTGACTCCAATTTCAGATTTAATCTGTTAAGGATTCAGAAACGTGCACCACAACAACTGAATCTATCTCCTCCAGCTCCATTTTTCCCAGCAACCCAGAGAAGATGTCCTGAACCGGGGCACCAGTCAGGCAACACAGCCTTGGAGACTCTCCGTGCTGGCCACAGAGGAAAGTGTCTATTCCTCCTGTCGAACTATCCCCATTTACAACAACCTTTCCCTTTCCTCCTCCCTCTTGAATGGCTCCCTGAACCACAGTGCCAAGGTTAAGTTACTCATCCTCCTTGCAGCCATCGTCCACGTCCGCAAAAGTCACACATCTGTTTCTTTCATCATTTGAAGGACATGGGTGTCCCTGGCTGGCCAGCATTTATTGCATGTCCCTAGTTGCCCTTTGAGGGCATTGAGAGTCAACAACATTGATGTGGCCGTGGTGTCACATGTAGGCCAGACCACGTAAGGTCAGCAGGTCTCATTCCTTAAAAGGACATTAGTGAACCAAACAGTTTTCTGGATTAACAGTCGAGTGACAATACCATTCGTTCATCATCTACACTGAGACAAGCCCAAGGGCTGAGGCTCCTTCAACACTACCTCCTGGGTTCGTCACCAAGACTTGCTTGGAGTCACACTCTCCTGTCCCTGATCACTCACCAAATGTGATGTCGTTATTCTTTGGGATGTGAGCACCTCCTGAAACACAGTGTCTCGCTAACTCTCCGCTCCCTAGTGTGCCACAGCGTTCAAAGCTCAGACTCCACCTCATCAAATCTGAATTGGTCTTCCTCGAGCAACCAACATTTCCTACAGATGTGTACACAAGCAAACACAAATGGGACCGCAAGCTCCCACATCATGCAAGTACAACACATTACCTGGACCTGCCTCTGTATTTTATCTACTTTTTATATGTTTTTAATCTTGTTGTAATTTTCTACTTTAAGCTATGTTCTCAATAAACATCACAGAAAGTATCCCACCGGCAAAGATCTAAACCTGCTTGAATCTGTAAGGATGGGAAAAGGGCATTTCTTTCATTCATTTTTGGGAAACAGAGTTCTCAGGATAGCCAGCATTTATTGCCCATCCCGAGTTGATGTTGGAGAGCGATTGGGAGTTAAACACATTACTGTGACTGTGGAGCCACATGTAGGCCAGACCAGGCAAGGACGGCAGATTTCCTTCCCTAAATGATATGAGTGAACCAGGTGAGTTTTCGCAACAATCAGCAATAATTTTATGGTCATCAGCAGATTTTTCATTCCAGATATTTTTTATTGAGTATGAATTTCACCAGCTGCCATGTTGACATTCGAGCCTAGGTTCCCAATGCATTAAAAGTATCGGGATCTTTCCTGATGCTATGACATCAGCAAGGAGCTGCTCAGAAAATTCCCTCAGTGTTCCTTCCGAGGACTGACTCACCAATCAGCTGCTTCCATTGGTCCCACAACATTTTCTGAACATTTAATGTCTGGCCGACACCTGCTCACACTGGACCTGATGGGAAGGCAGTAAGCGACACAAGACAGAGCAATACATCTCCAGCCACTTCCCTAAACTCCCACACTTAGCCCAACTCTCAGAGTTTCGCTCTTTGTAGCTTGCACTCTGTGGGCAGATTTAACAGGCCCAGTTCGGAAGTTTATATTTGTGCCTGAACCTGTTTGAAGCCATTGCACCCCTTCCCATCTAGGTCTGAAAAACCGCCGAGGGCTGACTATCTTGGAAACCTTTTCTGAAGTTTCAATTCTCCATTCGGTTCCTCCTGCTCAGAACTCCCACTCACTTGACGAATGGACGGCCTGTTCCAAAAGCTTGTGGCGTTTGCTGCGAATAAACTTGTTGGACTTTAAGCTGGCGTTGTGAGACTTATTTCTTCTTTGATTAACTCATCCAGTTACGGGACCCATTCTGAATCTGCACCTCCCATTAGCAGGAACGTTGACTCCATGAACGGACTGGCACTTTCCACGTACAGCTGCATCTGTGGCCTTCCTGGCTATTTGCAAGTGCAAAGAGTAGTGACTGGTTATCGTTCCCCTTGTTGATATCACCAATACTGACCCACGTCCGCAAATATCTGTATCCATACCTGGCCACCAGACATGGCAACTGAGAGGATTTTAAGTTTGTCACTCCTGGGCGGCCGTGGTAAGTTTCAGCCAGGATGGGATAGTGAACCTGGCTCAGGACGACACTCTTGAAATCCATGGCAGTGTGCCACCTTCCGCAGTTAGCTGCTCTCTGCCACTACAATATGTGTACAATTCAGTCTGGAACGGCCGTTTGGACACCCACATCAGCACTAGCTGCTTCAAATTATTGAGGACTGGGTTGGCAGCCATTCAGAGCATTTCAAAAAAAAGGTCATGGTTACCATATGTTCCATCGGGGGTACAACTGTCTGTTAATCATAGTCAACTCAAGGCATCTGCCTGAATGTTTCGGCCTCCTGGACGGTGTTCCAACTGATAATAGTTGGCAGACACTCATCAAGCCCACAGCTGGATTTGGGCCAATGTTATGGGCTGCACTGCCGCAGCCTCTCAACTTTGCAAGGAGACGTGATTGTGGAGAGCATGTGGCTGGGGGCACTGGGGGGGGGGGGGCTGTGATTGTGGGGAGCATGCTGGGAGAATTGGGGGGCCTGTGATTGTAGGGAGGATGTGGCTGGGAGAATTGGGGGGGCTGTGGTTGTAGGGAGCATGTGGCTGGGACAATTGGGGGGGCTGTGATTGTGAGGGGTATGTGCAGGAGAAATTGGGGGGGAGGGACTGTGACTGTTGCTGGGCTAGGGGCAAGTAGCGTTTCTTAACTTGTACATGTGTTCCTGTCCATCTCCAACCTTGCCACCCTCCCCGTCAGAGTGACAACATGGCTTTTGCAATGCAACCAATCGATCAGGCTGTTCTTTTGGTTGCTGCTGGAACTGAGGAAGAGGAGTTGGAGGAAGAATTGCAGGCACAGGAGGCCCAGGCTTTACCACTTGCAGGAATAGAGGGAGACGACCACCAGAGGCAGGAGGCTGGGACGCAGGAGAAGGAGGGAGCAGGGACCCCAGCAGTTCATGCACAAGTGTCCTTCGAGCAGCTGTCGGACATCGTGCTGCCAACATCTCCGTGCAATCAGTTGTAGGACCTAAAACCTAGAGGTGGGAAGCACCCATTTTTGGTGACTGTCAAATCGACTGCTGCTGTAATGTTCTACACGAATGATTCTTTCCAGACCCTGAGCTGCGATGTATGTGGAATCTGCCAACCTGCTATGCACACACTTGTGTGAGGCAGGTCACTGAAGTCCTGTATGCCCGAGCTGGCCACTTCATCAACTTCAATCTGGACCAGGCGCAGTAGGAAGCCCAGGCTGCAGGGTTCACTGCCATTGTTGGGATGCCTAATGTGCAGGGGGCGAAAAACAGCACACGCATCATCCCCAGGACACCCCCCACCCGCCAGAGTTTGTAAATAGGAAGATTTGTAAATAGGAAGGGGTTCCATTCCCTCAACGTTCAGCTAGTGTGCAACCACACTATGACCATCATGCACATCTGCACCAGACATCCAGGTAGTGTGTATGACAGCTTCATTGTCAGGAGCTAGGACATCCCAGAGGCATTTAAGGAGGAGCCCAGGATATGGGGATGGCTCGTCACCAGATTTGGAAATGGCTGATGACACCTGTGCGCAGGCATGTGTCTGAGGTGGAGACCGGCTATAATGAGGTCCATGTAGCCACCAGTGGAGAGCTGCCTTGGGCTACTCAAAATGTGATTCCAGGGCCCCCACGGTGGTGATCTCTGGGCTGCTGCCAGTGCCCAGTAATAGCGGAGCTAAGAATAATGAGATCCTACAGCTGAATGCATGACTGAAGCATTGGTGTAGAACATAGAACATAGAACATAGAACATTACAGCGCAGAACAGGCCCTTTGGCCCACGATGTTGCGCCGACCAGTTAAAAACAATGACCCACTAACCTAAACCAATCCCTTTTCGTCCATAAACCTATCCACAGATCTCTTAAACGCCCCCAAACTAGGCGCATTTACAACCTCAGCAGGCAGGGCATTCCAATCCCTCACCACCCTCTGGGTAAAGAACCTACCCCGACATCCATCCTATAACTACCCCCCCTTAATTTAAAGCCATGCCCCCTCATGCTAGCTTTCTCCATCCGAGGAAAAGGCTATCACTGTCCACCCTATCTAAACCTCTAATCATCTTATATGTTTCAATAAGATCCCCTCTTAGCCGCCTTCTTTCCAGCGAAAACAACCCCAATTCCCTCAGTCTCTCCTCATAGGACCTCCCCTCCATACCAGGCAACATCCTGGTAAACCTCCTCTGCACCCTCTCCAAAGCCTCCACATCCTTCCTGTAATGTGGGGACCAGAACTGCACACAGTACTCCAAGTGCGGCCGCACCAGAGTTGTGTACAGTTGCAACATGACGCTGCGACTCCTAAATTCAATCCCCCTACCAATAAACGCCAAGACACCGTATGCCTTCTTAACAACCTTATCTACTTGATTCCCAACTTTCAGGGATCTATGTACACATACACCTAGATCCCTCTGTTCATCCACACTATTCAAAGTCCTCCCGTTAGCCCTATACTCAACACATCTGTTATTCCTACCAAAGTGAATTACCTCACACTTCTCCGCATTAATCTCCATCTGCCACCTCTCGGCCCAGCGCTGCAGCCTGTCCAAGTCTTCCTGCAAACTATGACACCCTTCCTCACAATCTACCACACCTCCGACTTTGGTGTCATCAGCAAATTTACTAATCCACCCAACTATACCTTCATCCAGATCATTAATAAAAATTACAAACAGCAGTGGCCCCAAAACAGATCCCTGAGGCACACCACTCATAACCGAACTCCATGACGAATATTTACCATCAACCACCACCCTCTGTCTCCTATCTGCTAGCCAATTCCTGATCCAATTTCCTAGATTACCCTCAATCCCATACATCTGCATTTTCTGCAGAAGCCTACCATGGTGAACCTTATCAAACGCCTTACTAAAATCCATACATACCACGTCAACTGCCTTACCCCCATCCACCTCTTTGGTCACTTTCTCCAAAAACTCAATAAGGTTAGTAAGGCACGACCTACCTGCTCCAAAACCATGCTGACTATCTCCAATCAATTCATTACACTCCAAATAACTATAAATCCTATCCCTAATAATTTTTTCTAAAACCTTGCCCACAACAGAAGTGAGACTCACCGGTCTATAATTCCCGGGGAAGTCTCTGTTCCCCTTCTTAAACAATGGGACAACATTCGCTAACCTCCAATCTTCCGGTACTATACCAGAGGCCAACGACGACCTGAAGATCAGAGCCAGAGGCTCTGCAATCACTTCTCTTGCCTCCCAGAGAATCCTAGGGTAAATCCCATCCGGACCAGGGGACTTATCTATTTTCAAACCCTCAAGAATATCCAGCACATCCTCCTTATCAACTGTAATACTGTCTATTCTACTCCCCTGCAACCCAGTCTCCTCCTCAGCTATATCTTTGTCCCCCTGCGTGATCACCGAAGAGAAATATTGGTTCAATGCCTCTCCAATCTCCTCCGGTTCCACACATAACTTCCCTCTGCTGTCTATAACTGGTCCTAATCTTGCCCTAACCAACCATCTATTCTTGACATACCTATAGAACGCCTTAGGATTCTCCTTAATCCTATCAGCCAGAGTCTTCTCATGTCCTCTTTTAGCCCTTCTTAACTCACTCTTCAACTCCCTCCTAGCCAATCTAACGTTTTCTAGTGCACTACCCGAGCCCTCAAGTCTCATCCGAACATAAGCCTCCTTTTTCTTTTTAACCAACGAATCAACTTTTTTAGTGCACCACGGTTCCCTAGCCCTACCAATTCCTCCTTGCCTGACAGGGACATACCTATCACGGACTTGCAGTAGCTGCTCCTTGAAAAAGCTCCACATTTCGGACGTTCCCAGCCCCTGTAATCTCCTAGTCCAACCTATGCTTCCTAATTCTCTCCTAATGGCCTCATAATTACCCTTCCCCCAGCTAAAACTACTGACCCGAGGTTCATGCCTATCCCTTTCCATCACTAAGGTGAACGTAACCGAATTGTGGTCACTATCACCAAAATGCACACCAACTTCCAAGTCTAGCACCTGGTCTGGCTCATTTCCCAGCACCAAATCCAATATAGCCTCACCTCTAGTTGACCTATCTACATACTGACTCAAAAAACCCTCCTGCACGCTTTGTACAAAAACTGCCCCCTCTAACGAGCTAGAGCTATAGCAATTCCAATCAATATTAGAACATAGAACATAGAACATAGAACATTACAGCGCAGAACAGGCCCTTCGGCCCACGATGTTGCGCCGACCAGTTACAAAAACAATGACCCACTAGCCTATACCAATCCCTTTTCGTCCATAAACCTATCCAGAGATCTCTTAAACGCCCCCAAACTAGATGCATTTACAACTGCAGCAGGCAGGGCATTCCAATCCCTCACCACCCGCTGGGTAAAGAACCTACCCCTGACATCCGTCCTGTAGCTACCCCCCCTTAATTTAAAGCCATGCCCCCTCGTGCTAGCTTTCTCCATCCGAGGAAAAAGGCTATCACTATCCACCCTATCTAAACCTCTAATCATCTTATATGTTTCAATAAGATCCCCTCTTAGCCGCCTTCTTTCCAACGAAAACAACCCTAAATCCCTCAGTCTCTCCTCATAGGACCTCCCCACCATACCAGGCAACATCCTAGTAAACCTCCTCTGCACCCTCTCCAACGCCTCCACATCCTTCTTGTAATGCGGGGACCAGAACTGCACACAGTACTCCAAGTGCGGCCGCACTAGAGTAGTGTACAGTTGCAACATTACACTGCGACTCCTAAATTCAATCCCCCTACCAATAAACGCCAAGACACCGTACGCCTTCTTAACAACCTTATCTACTTGATTCCCAACTTTCAGGGATCTATGTACACACACACCTAGATCCCTCTGTTCATCCACACTATTCAAAGTCCTCCCGTTAGCCCTATACTCGACACATCTGTTGCTCCTACCAAAGTGAATTACCTCACACTTCTCCGCATTAAATTCCATCCGCCACCTCTCGGCCCAGCTCTGCAACCTATCTAAGTCTCCCTGCAGACTATGGCACCCTTCCTCACAATCTACCACACCTCCAATTTTGGTGTCATCAGCAAATTTACTAATCCACCCAACTATACCCTCATCCAGATCATTAATAAAAATTACAAACAACAGTGGCCCCAAAACAGATCCCTGAGGCACACCACTCGTAACTGTACTCCATGATGAATATTTACCATCCACCACCACCCTCTGTCTCCTATCTGATAGCCAATTCCTGATCCAACTTCCTAGATTACCCACAATCCCATACATCTGCATTTTCTGCAGAAGCCTACCATGGTGAACCTTATCGAACGCCTTACTAAAATCCATGTATACCACGTCAACTGCCTTGCCCCCATCCACCTCTTTGGTCACCTTCTCAAAAAACTCAATAAGGTTAGTAAGGCACGACCTACCCGCTACAAAACCATGCTGACTATTTCTAATCAATTCATTACACTCCAAATAACTATAAATCCTATCCCTAATAATTTTTTCTAAAACCTTGCCCACAACAGAAGTAAGACTCACCGGTCTATAATTCCCGGCAAAGTCTCTGTTCCCCTTCTTAAACAATGGGACAACATTCGCTATCCTCCAATCCTCCGGGACTACACCAGAGACCAATGACGACCTGAAGATCTGAGCCAGAGGCTCTGCAATCACCTCTCTAGCCTCCCAGAGAATCCTAGGGTAGATCCCATCCGGACCAGGGGACTTATCTATTTTCAGCCCCTCAAGAATTTCCAGCACATCCCCTTTATCAACCGTAATACTGTCTATTTTACACCCCTGCAACCCAATGTCCTCCTCAGCTATATTCATGTCCCCCTGCGTGAACACCGAAGAGAAATATTGGTTCAATACTTCTCCAATCTCCTCCGGTTCCACACACAACTTCCCCCTGCTGTCTGTAACTGGCCCTAATCTTGCCCTGACCAACCTTCTGTTCTTGACATACCTATAGAACGCCTTAGGATTCTCCTTAATCCTATCAGCCAAAGTCTTCTCATGTCCTCTTTTAGCCCTTCTCAACTCACTCTTCAACTCCCTCCTAGCCAATCTAAAGCTTTCTAGTGCACTATCTGAGCCCTCCAATCTCATCCGAACATAAGCCTCCTTTTTCTTTTTAACCATCGACTCAACTCTTTTAGTGCACCACGGTTCCCTAGATCTACCAAATCCACCATGCCTGACAGGGACATACCTATCAAGGACTCGCAGTAGCTGCTCCTTGAAAAAACTCCACATTTCAGACGTTCCCAGTCCCTGTAATCCCCTAATCCAATCCATGCTTCCTAATTCACTCCTGATAGCCTCATAATCGCCCTTACCCCAGCTAAAATTGCTGACCCGAGGTTCATGCCTATCTCTTCCCATCACTAAGGTGAACGTAACCGAATTGTGGTCACTATCACCAAAATGCACACCAACTTCCAAGTCTAGCACCTGGTCTGGCTCATTTCCCAGCACCAAATCCAATATAGCCTCACCTCTAGTTGGCCTGTCAACATACTGAGACAAAAAACCTTCCTGCACGCTTTGTACAAACACTGACCCCTCTAGCGAGCTAGAACTATAGCAACTCCAATCAATATTCGTAAAGTTAAAGTCCCCCATAACAATTACCCTATTACTTTCACTCCTAACCAGGATTGTCTCCGCAATCCTTTCCTCAACCTCTCTAGAACTTTTAGGAGGTCTATAAAAGACTCCCAACAGGGTGACCTCTCCTCTCCTATTTCTAATCTCCGCCCATACTACCTCAACTGACAAGTCCTCATCAAACTTTCTCTCCGACACTGTGATACAGTCCTTGACTAGCAATGCTACCCCACCCCCCCTTCTACCTTCTTCTCTACTCCGACTAAAGCATTTGTACCCCGGAACCTGCAACATCCATTCCTGACCCTGCTCTATCCATGTCTCAGAAATTAGTAAAGTTAATATCCCCCATAACAATTATCCTATTACTTTCACTCCTAACCAGGATCGTCTCCGCAATCCTTTCCTCAGGATAGAGGGTTTTACTTTTGTAGACCACTGGGAAGTCTTTGTGAGGGAAGGGCACCTATACAAGTGGGATGGGGAACATTTAAATGGGAAGGGCACAAATATTTTAGCTGGGAGGTTGGCTGGAGTGTTTCAGCAGGGTTTAAACTAATATGGAGGGGGGGTGCTGGAGAGGAGACAGATAGCTCAGTAGGCACTGGGATTGGGAGTGAGTTGGGTGACAGGGTAAGTCTAGATGAGAGGAAAATCTCCCAGGAGAAGGAAGATCCGAGTGGGCCTGTAGGTCTGCAGTGCATCTGTTTTAATGCGAGGAGTGTGGCTGGTAAACTTAGGGCCTTAATGTTTGTGAGGAATTTAGATGTGGTGGCAGTGACGGAGATGTGGTTAAAGGAGGGGCAGGACTGGCAGCTAAATATTCCTGGGTATAAGTGTTTTAGGCATGACAGGGGAGGGTCGAAAAGAGGAGGGGGAGTGGCGCTATTAGTTAGGGAGCAGATCACAGCGGTGCATAGGGAGGATAGGAATTGAGTCTCTGTGGGTGGAGTTGAGGAATAGGAAGGGGGCCATTACTATGCTAGGAGTGTACTATAGGCCGCCTGGCAGCCCATGGGTAGTGGAAGAGGGTATATGGAGACAATTTTGGACAAGTGTAGGAAGAACAGGGTTGTTGCAGTGGGAGATCTTAACCTCCCTGGGGTGGATTGGAAGGTGCCTGGAGCTGGGGGTTCGGATGGGGAAGAATTCATAAGATGTGTATTGGAAGGGTCCTTGGAGCAGTATGTAGATAGCCCGACTAGAGAGGGGGCGATACTGGATTTAGTTCTGGGCAATGAGCTGGGTCAGGTGGTTGAGGTTGTGGTAGGCGAACACGTGGCTAATAGTGACCACAACTCCATCTACTTTAGAATACGAATGGAAAAAGATGAGAGCTGTCCTAAGGGGAGGGTGCTAAATTGGGGGAAGGCTAGATACAGCCGGATTAGGCAGGAGCTTAGGGATACAGACTGGGATAGGCTGTTGGAGGGCAAGACCACGTTAGGCATGTGGGAGTCTTTCAAGGGAAAACTGCAATGGGTGCAGGAAAGACATGTGCAGGTTAAGAGGAAGGGTGGGAAAGGTAGGATTAGACAGCCTTGGATTACTAGAGATATTGAGGACTTGGTCAGGAAGAAACGAGAGGCGTATGTTAGGTCTAAGCAATTGGGAACAGAGAGAGCGGTGGAGGAGTACAGACAGAGTAGGAGGGATCTCAAAAGGGGAGTTAGGAGGGCAAAAAGGGGGAATGAAATGGCTTTGGCAGGTAGGGTTAAGGAAAATCCAAAGGTGTTTTACTCCTATGTCAGGAACAAAAGGGTGGCTAGGGGAAAAATCGGTCCTCTCAGGGACAGAGGAGGGGAATTGTGCTTAGAGGCAGAGGGAATGGGGGAGATCCTGAATGAATACTTTGCATCAATATTCATGAAGGAGAGGGGCTTGATGTCTGGTACAGTCTTCGAGGGAGCTGTAGACCAGTTGAAGGAACTATCCATTACGAGGGAGGAAGTGTTCGGGCTTTTAGGTAGCATTAAAACTGATAAATCTCCGGGGCCCGATGGCATTTATCCCAGGCTGCTTAGGGAGGCGAGAGATGAGATTGCTGGGCCTCTGACGCAAATCTTTGTCTCTTCTTTGGACACAGGTGAGGTCCCAGAGGACTGGAGGATAGCGAACGTGGTACCGTTGTTTAAAAAGGGTAGGAGGGATAGCCCAGGTAACTATAGGCCGGTGAGTTTAACATCAGTGGTAGACAAGTTGATGGAGAATATTCTTAAGGATAGGATGTATGAGCACTTAGATCGTTGCGATCTGATTAGGGATACGCAGCATGGCTTTGTTAAGGGGAAGTCTTGCCTTACGAATCTGGTAGAATTTTTTGAGGAGGTGACAAAAACGGTCGACAAAGGATGAGCCATTGATGTCATCTGTATGGATTTCAGTAAGGCGTTTGACAAAGTCCCTCATGGTAAGTTGGTAGAAAAGATTAAGGCTCATGGAATACAAAGCCAGGTATCTAGATGGGTTGAGAACTGGCTTGCTAAGAGGAGACAGAGAGTAGTAGTGGAGGGGTCCTTTTCTCCTGGAGGTCTGTCACTAGTGGTGTGCTGCAGGGCTCAGTACTGGGACGTCTTTTTGCAGTATATATAAATGACTTGGAAGAGGGAGTAAGTGGTGTGATCAGCAAATTTGCAGATGACACTAAGATGGCTGGATTGGCGGGCAGTGAGGAGCAGTGTCTGGCAATACAATGGGATATTGATAGGCTGGTATATTGGGCAGATATATGGCAGATGGAGTTTAATGCGGTTAAATGTGAGGTGATGCATTTTTGGCCGGAATAATGTAGGGGGGAGTTATATGATAAAGGATAAGCCTATAAAGAGTATAGAAACTTATCGGGACCTGGGGGTGCAAGTGCACAGGTCTTTGATGGCAGTACAAGTGGAGAAGGTTGTGAAGAAAGCTTATGGCCTTTATAGGAAGGGGTATAGAATATAAGAGCTGGAGTCTAATGTTGCAGTTGTACAGAACGTTGGTTAGGCCGCATTTGGAGTACTGCGTCCAGTTCTGGTCACTTTTCTACCGGAAGGATGTGAGACCCTGGAGACAGTGCAGAGGAGGTTTACCAGGATGTTGCCTGGTATGGAAGGACTGGGGTATGAGGAAAGATTGAGCAAATTGGGGCTGTTTCCCCTTGAAAGACAGCAACTGAGAGGGGATCTAATAAAGGTATATAAGATTATGAAGGGTATAGACAGAGTGAACAGTAGTAAGCTATTTCCTATGTTAGAGACACACAGTACGAGGGGCCATGGGCTTAGGGTGACGGGGGAGAGGTACAACACGGATATTAGAGGGAGGTTTTTCACACAGAGGGTAGTGGGGGTATGGAATGCTCTGCCAAGTAAGATGGTGGAGGCAGGCACACTGGAGTTGTTTAAGAGTAACTTAGACAGGCACATGAGTGGGTTGGAGATGGGAGGATATAGGAGATTGTTTTAAATAAGGTTCATTAGCACTGGGACGTCCCTGGTAATGAAAAAGGATGCGGTATGATAATAATGTTTTTCTCTTTTAATTCACAGGTTTTAAGTCGGTCCGCCTTGTTGTCCAACGAGGGGCATACACGCGATGGGTCGTACTGGGGCTGCTCTTGAATGTTCAAGAGTAGCCTAGTGCTTCATGTCGTTAGTGTGTGCTTAAACTGGACCAGATACTGGGCAAGACGACAGCTCAGTGACTATCACTGATTGCTGTGCAGACACATGGATTTGGGCTGGTGTCTGTGGGAGTTTGCGCATTCTCCCCGTGCTCGCGTGGGTTTTCTCCGGGTGCTCCGGTTTCCTCCCACACCCCAAAGATGTGCTATTTTCCTGATTGGAAGTAATAAATTGTCCCTAAATTAGTTTCCCTCAATGTGGAATGCCATAAACAATAGATAAGGGTCATGGGCGGAGGGGGGACTGGTAATGTTAAAATGGCGGCGCGGGCTCGTTGGGCCGAAGGGCCTGTTTCCCGGGCTGTTTTTGTTCTTTGTTCTTTGTTCCGTGCCTGGGCCACTGTGGCAAGGCCCACTGATCTCTACCCACATTGTGGTTCTGTGCTGTGCTCTGAGCAACCTGGCGCAGCAGAGAGGTGCTATTGGAGGAGGAGGAGGATGTGGAGGCTGACCAGCCGGACGTCACTGGGGAGGATGACCAACAAGAGGAAGAGGGGGAGGAAGAAAAGGAAACGGCCGGCGAGGAACACCACCCAAGGATGGAGGGCAGGCAGCTCGAATGAGGCACGTGAGGGCGGCTCAGGAGGCCCTGATCATCGGACGGTTCAGATGCTAGGGGCCTTTTCCACACACCGCCCTTCTATCTTCTTCAATATTGCCATGCCAGAGTGGTGGGCCTTGGTAGGTTGTGTTAGCGAGTGTCTTTGGCAGGTAAGAGGGTGACGACAACTCGCTAAGCACCATTATGGTGAAACCGTGGTGCAAAATAGTCTGACTTCTACCTGAGATCCGCGTGCACACTGGCACCTGGGCCCACGCCTGTGTAATGGGTAACTATCATCCAGGGTCCTGGGGAGGGTGGGCTAGGGAAGGAGAGGGAATCTCTCGTGGGTTCTGGGGAACCAATGGCTTCCTTCTCTTAGTGACACAGCATTGAGGGGCCTCCCACATTGACATCAATGAAGAATCCCTCTGATGATCATTAATGGAAGAGGATTCCTATTCAAGACAAATTAGTTACAGGTGGGTGGTGATAAGGCATTTAATGCTTGTAATAAAGTTGTTCAAATAAGAAGTTCTAACATAAAAATTTGTGAACAGAAAACTTTAAGGTGCTTAAACATCTTTTTAACTAATGCAGTCCTTCACCCATCTCAATGCAACTACAACTTCCTAACCTTCTGTAGCCTATCACTACGTCTCAGTGATTCCCCAGAATGTGATTTGGAGGTGGAGGGGGCCAGCTCCCTACCTCGCCCCATTGCGTGATTCACTTGGTGGGTTTCGCCACCCCCCCCCGCTACATGCACCACCTACCCTCCCTTCAGTATCATCCCTTGTGAGTCAGAAGGGCCATTAGCCGAACTGACTGGTTCTCCATGATAGCCCTTCCATCATATGGAAGAGCCAAGGCTGCAAACAAATTGATTCTTTTGGCCTTGGCATTGGAACAACCGGCAAATGTAACAGTGGTGAAAGCTAAGGTGACTGGACAGGCACTGGCCAAGGTCTCGGCTGAGCTGCCGGCTGTCCGGACCATGGCATTACAAAACCGAATGGCTTTGGACTATCTATTAGCCTCACAGGGAGGAACGTGTGCTATTATAGGTCAGGAGTGCTGCACTTATACCCCAGATACCTCTGGAAATATCTCTAACCTGGCCGGCTACATCAAGAGGCAGGCTGATCAGCTTCAGGAGGTTGGCCGGGAATTTCATGATTATAACCCATCGGGCTGGTTGGGATGGTTGGGTCACAGGTTATTCGACTGGATCTTTAAGGCTTTTGTTTTGCTACTATTACTGTTACGTGGAATAGGATTGCTTGGTTGCTTGTGTAGATGCATTATTAATCAGGTCATAGACATACCTGTTTAGTTAGTTGTCATGATATGACAAAAGGAGGAAATGTGATAGTGTACGAATGAAGCAGTGGCATGATGGGAAAAATGGTTAAGTATTTAGTATGAAATAAGGACAGCAGACCAAGCCATTTCAAAATGCCAAACCCCTGTAAAACTGACTGACTCTGAACAAAGAAATGACTACAACCAGAGAAGGCCAAATGCTTGGCCTCAGTCTGTTTTGGTAAGGCTGACTTTGCACAGCCTGAGTGAGACATGATTAATACCAGGAAAACCTGTCTTAACAAGGCTGACTCCATATAACGTGAGATAACATACAAGACATTAGATAAGGTCAGGGATGAAGGAGTCACAGAACCAAGGTAACAGAATTTGTTTTGTTCGATGTACTGCTTGTATTACTAAAGTCATGTAAGCTGATAAGAAAAAGGAATAATTATTGAATTGATCCTTGTAGTTGGGGCAGTCTTGGGATAGAATCAGCAGTTAGTGTGGACTGCTCTCTGTTTCCAAGATTCAGCCATATATTGCATGTAGTATTGTGATAATAAAAACTAGTTGATTTTTTAAAAAAGCAAACTTTGTTAAGTTTTACTATCACAGCTTGGGAAACAAGAAATTCTCCACTACAACAAGTTACTTATCCAATCGGCCAAGTTTCCCTCTATCTCACACCTCCTTACTTTCTTCATGACCCTACCATGGGGAACCTTATCAAACGCCTTATTAAAATCCATGTATACGACATCAACTGCTCTACCTTCATCTTCACACTTACTTACCTCCTCAAAGAATTCAATCAAATTTGTGAGGCAAGACTTACCCTTCACAAATCTGAGTTGACTATCCCGGATTAAGGAGCATCTTTCCAAGTGGCCATAAATCCAATCCCTCAGGACCTTTTCCATTAACTTATCGACCACCAAAGTAAGAATAACCGGCCGATAATTACCAGGGTCATTCCTATTTCCTTTCTTGAGCAGAGGAACAACATTTGCCTGTCACTAGTCCTCTGTCACTATTCCCGTGGACAGTGAAGACCCAAAGATCAAAGCCAAAGGCTCTGCAATCTCCCTTGCCTCCCAAAGAATCCTAGGATACATCCCATCTGGCCCAGGGGACTTATCAACACTCAGGTTTTTCAAAATTACTAATACATCTTCGGAGTTGAGGAGGAACTTCTTCACTCAAAGGGTGGTGAATCTCTGGAATTCTCTGCCCGTTGAAGTGGTGGAGGCTGCCTCGCTAAATATTTTTAAGACGCGGGTTGATGGGTTTTTGATAGGAGAGGGGATTAAGGGTTATGGGGAGAGGGCGGGAAAGTGGAACTGAGCAGCGACAGATCAGCCATGATCTTATTGAATGGCGGGGCAGGCTCGAAGGGCTGGATGGCCTACTCCTGCTCCTATTTCTTATGTTCTTATGTTCTTATCTACCTCCTCCATCCTATCAGCCTGTATCACACTCTCATCCTCAAAAACATGGCCCTTCTCCTTAGTGAAGAGAAGTATTAATTCATCGCCTCTCCTATCTCTTCTGACTCCATTTACATAGTTGTTGCAAACTTAGCAACGGTGCCTTCAGTCCCTTCATCGTTAATGTATGTTGTGCAAAATTGTAGTTTCTAGCATCGACCTCTGAGGGACATCACTAGTCACCAGCTGTCATCCTGAAAAAGACACCTTTATCCTGACTCTCTGCTTTCTGCCAGTCAGCCAATCCTCTATCCATGCCAGAATCTTACCATTAACTTATTTAACAGTCTCCTATGTGGCACCTTGTCAAAGACCTTTTGGAAATCTAAATAAATCTCCTTTATCTAACTTCCTTGTTACCACCTCAATGAACTCTAACAGATTTGTCAGACATGACCTCCCCTTGACAAAGGCGTGCTGACTCAATCCTAAAGTATCCACGATCTCATCTTTGATAATGGACTCTAAACCCTTGTCAATGATTGAAGTCAGGCTAACCGTCTGCTGCCTCCCTCCCTTCTTAAACAGTGGTGTGACATGAGCTACTTTCTAGTCCTCTGGGGCCCTCCCTGCCTCCAGTGATTGCTGAAAGATCACCAGCAATGTCTCCACAACTTTCTCAGTTATTTCTTTTAGAACCCTGGGGTGTATTCCATCCAGTCCAGGTGACTTATCCATATTCAGACCTTTCAGTTTCCCCAGAACCTTCTCCTTAGTGATGGCCACGATACTCAACTGTGCCATCTGATTTCCCTGGAGTTCTGGCATCCCAGTGGTGTCTTCCACTGTGAAGACTGATGCAAAGTAACTGTTCAGTTCCTCTGCCATTTCTTTGTTTCGTATGATTACTTCTCCAGGCTCATTTTCCAAATATCTATTTTTCCTAATGTCTAGATGTCTATTAGACATCTAATATCCATTTTTGCCTCTCTCTTACCTTTTATATATTGAAAAAATACTCTTCCTATCGTGTTTTATATGACTAGCTAGCTTACTCTATTTCATCTTCTCCCCTCTGTATTGCTTCTTGTAGTTGTTCTCTGCTCATTTTTAAAGGCTTTCCAATCCTATGACTTCCCACTAATTCTTGCCAATTTGTATGTTTTTTCTTGTCAGCCATGGATGCCTCATCCTCCCCTTAGCATGTTTCCTCCTCCTCCTCAGGATGAGTGCTGGCAGCAGTAGTGGACTCGCCAACTTTAAGGGCATTCAAATGGACATATGGATAGTATTGGAATAGTTTAGGTTAGAGGGTCATTAGATTGGTTCCACTGGTCAGTGCAACATTGATAGTCGAAGGGCCTGCACTGTGCTGTAACAATCTATGTTCTATGAATTTCTGTTGTGCCTCCCGAATAACCCCCAAAAACTCCTGCCATTGCTGTTCCACAGTTTTCCCTGCTAGGCTCCCTTTCCAATCAACTCTGGCCAGCTTCCTTCTCATGCATTTGTAGTTACCTTTATTTAATTGTCATAGAATTACATCTGATTCCAGCTTCTCGCTCTCAAGCTGCAGGGTAAATTCTATCATATTGTGGTCACTACTCCCTTATTCCACAAATTCCTTTTCCTGGGATCCGCTACTTGCCTGATTTTCCCAGAAGACCTGCATATTGAAGTCTCCTATAGTTACTGTAATATTGCCTTTTATATGCCTATTAAAAATATCCCTATTATAAGATATGCAGGTTGGCCATGCTAAATTGCTCCTTAGTGTCCAAAAAATGTGTGGGTTAGGTGTATTGGCCATGCTAAATTCTCCCTCAGTGTACCCAAACAGGCGGTAGAGTGTGGCGATTCCGGGATGTTCGTTGTAACTTCATTGTAGTGGAAATATCCTGGAGCTGTGAGGCAGCAGTGCTAACCACTGTGTCCACTCCACCCCGTGATTCACTCCTGTTTTTCAGACCCTTCTTGAAACTCCTCTGTTTTTAGCTTTTTGGCATTAGCCCGGACATCTCTTTCCCTGAATTGGGGTGAGATTTTCTGGCCACACTCACCCCAAAACAGGAAAATCCCATCCGAGCTCAACCACTGCACTACAATCCCATGGTGGTGGGATGCAAAAATTCTGTCCCTGGTGTCAGACTTTGATATTCCTCCTGTCAATCACATTGTGGCATTTTAGCACATTGCAGGGTGCTATATAAATGTAGCTCGTTGTTGCGTGATAAGCAGGGCTCCCAGTCTTCAACGTTCATGTTCTTCACCACTGAAGCAATGCCAGGAGAAAACAATCCCATCTTCCTCCCCTCAGACGCTGAGCTCAACCTGCTCCTGACTAAGATGTGGATGCGGAGTTCGGATGCTCTGCACTGTGAGCTCAATATCCACCTCCTGAAGACCCACCTGGTCGCTGAGACCTTCAGCCTCGCCACCTGCAGAGATCTGCTCCCCATGCATCCAATTTACAAGTTAAAAGGTGAAATAAGCCCTGACTGTGCTGATTGTCTGCGACCATCAAATGACAATAATTCAAGTCGATGCACACCACCCAGGGAGTGCCCACGACAGTTTTGCCCTCAGGCAATCGGACATTCCTGGTCTCCACCCTCCCAGGCTGTGCATTCCAGACCGTCACCACCCCCTTGGTTTATTTTTCCTAATTTCCCCCAAAAGCTCCTGTCCCTGACATTGAACCTATGTCTCCTCGTGACTGACCTTCAACTAAGGGGAACGGCTGTTCTTTATCCACTCTGTTCACACCCTTCATAATCTTGTACACCTCGATCAGGTCGCTCCTCAGTCTTCTCTACTCCAATGAAAACAACCCAAGCCTATCCAACTTCTCTTCATAACTTATATGTCATGTTGCAACTGTACACAACTCTGGTGCGGCCGCACTTGGAGTACTGTGTGCAGTTCTGGTCCCCACATTACAGGAAGGATGTGGAGGCTTTGGAGAGGGTGCAGAGAGGTTTACCAGGATGTTGCCTGGTATGGAGGGGAGGTCCTATGAGGAGAGACTGAGGGATTTGGGGTTGTTTTCGCTGGAAAGAAGGCGGCTAAGAGGGGATCTTATTGAAACATATAAGATGATTAGAGGTTTAGATAGGGTGGACAGTGATAGCCTTTTTCCTCGGATGGAGAAAGCTAGCACGAGGGGGCATGGCTTTAAATTAAGGGGGGGTAGTTATAGGATGGATGTCAGGGGTAGGTTCTTTACCCAGAGGGTGGTGAGGGATTGGAATGCCCTGCCTGCTGCGGTTGTAAATGCGCCAGTTTGGGGGCGTTTAAGAGATCCGTGGATAGGTTTATGGACGAAAAGGGATTGGTTTAGGGAGTGGGTCATTGTTTTTTAACTGGTCGGCGCACCTGTTCTGCGCTGTAATGTTCTATGTTCTATGTTCCATCCTAGGCAGCATCCTGGTGAATCTCCACTGCACCACCGATACAAACTGACAGAACTATCACACCCACTCTGGTGGTTAAAGTTGCAGAATAAACATGTATGAGTCCCTTTCACTGTTTTTATTTGACTGGAAATTCAATGATAAACTCTAACCAGCTGCCAATTCCTGACATGCATTTTATTTACAAAAATCCCAAAATAACAAACTAGCTTTTAGGAAGCTAAAAAGAAATGTTTTCCCTCTCTCCCTGTTATTTTGAAAATTCTGTTGGTTAGCTGAAAACAAGATGTTGTTTTCCTGAAGGGTGAAGAGTTGCTGTCGTTGGGGCCGGACACTGGTGTTCTGGGATACCGTCTTGTCTTCAAACTGTTTGGAATAGATCCAAAGAACTGCAGGCTTCAACCAGAGGACTCGATTTCCAGCATCATGTGGTAGATAGACTTTGCTGTATAGAACCAGTCTAAAGGAATTTGTCTATGACAAGGGTTTTGGTTTGAGTGGAACACATCAGATATCTTTTTTTTTGGAGTTATGCATTTTAATGGTTGATTTGTTGCTTGTTTGTAATTGATAAAAGTTCTTGCTAATTTTCTTACTATACATGTTATCTATATTCTTAACTTAATTTTGTTTGATAAAAGCTCCCCAGTAGATCACTTGAATCATACCTAAAGTGAAACATCTCATGTTCACCCTAGCCCAATTCAAATGCAAAACTAATGATTGAGGCGGTCACTAAAGGATGTGAGCCAACCTGCTTCTACCACCCTCCCAGATTCTAGACAATCAGCACCCTCTGGGTAAAAGTGTTTCTCCCCCCTCAGCCTCCTCCTTCTCACTGTGAACTTATGTGTCCTCGGACTATGACGGTTAGGATTGTGTTCAATGGAGTTCGGAAGAGTGAGAGGGGATCTCATGGAAACTTACAATATTCTGGCAGGGTCAGAGGGGTAGATTCAGAAAGAATGTTCCCGATGGTGGGGGAGTTCAGAAATAATGGTACTAGTTTGAGGATAAGGGGTAAAATTTTTAGAACTGAGGCAAGGGGAAATTTCTTACCCAGAGGGTAATGTGTGGAATTCACTATCACAGAAAGTAACTGAGGTCAAAACATGTGGTTTCAAGAAGAAATTCCATATAGTTCTTGGGGCTAAAGGGATATGGGAGGAAGTCGGAGGGGGGGAGGTGGGGGAGAGAATTCAATGATAAGCTATGATCAAAATGAATGACGGAGTAGGCTCAAAGGGCCTATTCCTGCTTCTAGTTTATATGTTAAACTTTACTTATGAGTGTCATAAGTAGGCTTATATTAACACTGCAATGAAGTTATTGTGAAAATCCCCTTGTCGCCACACTCAAGTGAGGTAGAATTCAGCATGGCCAATGCACCTAATCAGCGTATCTTTTGGACTGTAGGAGGAAACCCACACAGACACAGGGAGAACGTGCAAACTCTGTATAGACAGTGATCCAAGCCCGGAATTGAACCCGAGTCTTTGGCAGTGTGAGGCAGCAGTGATAACTACTGAGCCACCGTGCTGAGCCCTGAGGCAGAGAATTTCAAATTCACACAAATCCTAATAAATAAAAAAATGGCTTTCTGAAAAATGTGTCCCCTATTGTGAGACGATTTCTCCTTCTTCCTGGACACACTCGTAAGAGGTATCTGAAATCAGAGCAGCTGCATTACCTATTTGGATCATATTTGCAAAGCTGTCACACTGCATTAAATGTGATGTTCAATCACCTTCAGTCAGTGCGATGCCCAAATGACTAGAAGCATCTCCCCCGTGTCTGCTGTGTTCAGATCACATGGGAGCTTCTCTCAATTATAAATCCAGGTGTTCTCTGAGACTCTCATTACAGAGACACAATTGGACCCTGGTGTTCAGCGCTTTCCACAGAATGAGAACTCCATTCACTGAGTCGCCGTTTCTGGAGTTACCGCCAATAGTGCAGACAGTAATGATTTACTACCCCATCATAGCAGCATTTGCGATCCCCGGTAGGTAATTGTATTCTGGAGCTGAAGCTATGAATCTCTGTTTAATTGTGCTGTTGTTATTAGGTTATCTTAAAGTTCATGTTGAGTGCTTTTATTTGTTCAATTCAAAGGCAGAAAAGGGATTATATTTTTCACACCTGATCTTTGAGAGAGTTATTCAAATTACAAAGGATATTGTAATATTTTAGCACATTGCAGAGCCTTTGATCTTCATAATCCAAAGTGTGGAATTTCTCCACTGTCTATAGATTGACGGACTGTTTCTCTCACATCCTGTACTGAATGAGCAGACATTTTATCCAATATTAGAAGGATCCCAATGTTTACTTTCATTTTCCAAAACATTCCCATCTCCCTTGGCTCAGGTGTCACTTTTCTCCCCAGATATATTCGGCTAAAGCAGAAATTTCACCAGCTACAGAAAACTTTGATCTGGAGATGCCTGGTGTTTTGAGACATCTTACTTATAAAACTTTGATGACACCGAACTTAGAGTATGATCAATTCTGGTCGCCACATTACAGGAAGAATGTGGAGGCTTTGGAGAGAGTGCAGAAGAGTTTACCAGGGTGCTGCCTGGATTAGAGAACTATAAGGAGAGTTCGGGTTGTTGGACAAACTAGGGTTGTTTTCTCTGGAGTGGAGGAGGCTGAGGGGAGACCTGATAGAAATCTATAAAATGATGAGAGGCAGAGATAGGGTCAGGATCTTTCTCTCAGAGTTGAAATGTCTAATACTAGGGGGTACGTACTTAAGGTGAGAGGGAGAAAGTTCAAAGGAGATGTGAGTGCCAAGCTTTTTACACAGAGGGTAATGGGTGACAGATTATTACTTGAATGGGTGTAAATTGAGAGAGGTGGATACTCAGCGAGTATCCTTGTGCTGAAATTAAGTGTGCAGGTGCAGCAGGCAGTAAAGAAGACAAATGGTATATTGGCCTTCATAGTGAGAGGATTTGAGTACAGGAATAGTGATGATTGCATGCAGTTGTACAGGGTGTTGGTGAGGCCCCACCTGGAGTATTGTGTGCAGTTTTGGTGTCCCTTTCTGAGGAAGGATGTTCTTGCTATAGAGGGAGTACAGCGAAGATTTACTATGCTGATTCCTGGGATGGCAGGTCTGTCGCATGAGGAGAGACTAAATCGGTTAGAATTATATTCACTGGAGTTTAACAGAGTGAGAAGGAATTTCATAAAAACTTATAAAATTTTAACAGGGTTAGGCAGGGTAGATTCAGAAAGAAGAAATATAGATATAACTGTTGAGGCTGAAGAATATGAGAGGAAAGGGGATCAGGAATTTGAATTTGAATTTGAATTTGATAATCAGCGATGAATCCTGTGGTGGACAGGCTGGAAAATCTCCACCCTTGGAGTTTGTGACTTGGATTCTAACAGTCTCGACACACTGATTAGCATGTTGTTCTTTGGCTGCACTCATTTCCTGGTTGCCCTCCCTCCCCTCCATTTTCAAGTCCAATATAGCCTTCAATAACAAGAACATCTTGAAGAACTTGAAGGAACAGTGGAAAGTGGTGTCCTCATGCATCAGCCACTGAAAGTAAGCATGCAGGTACGTGCATGTAAAGAAGGCAAATTGCATGTTAGCCTTCATAGCGAGGGGATTTGAGTATGGGGATAAGGATGTTTTGCTTCAATTGTATAAGATGTTGGTGAGAAGACACCTGAAGTATTGTGTGCAGTTTTGGTGTCCTTATCTGAGGAAGAATGTCCTTGCCATAGAGGGAGTGCAGCGAAGGTTTACCAGGCTGATTCCTGGGATGACAGGTCTGTCATATAAGGAGACACTAATTCGGGTAGGATTATATTCACTAGAGTTTTGAAGAGTGAGGGGATCTTGTAGAAACTTAAAAATTCTAACAGGGTTAGACGGGGTAAATTCAGAAGATTATTAATGATGGTGGGGGAGTTCAGAACTAGGGGTTCATAGCTTGAAGATATCCTTTTAGAACTGAGGAGAGATTTCTTCACCCAGAAGGTGGTGAATGTGTGGAATTCACTACCACAGAAAGCAGTTGAGGCCAAAACATTGTCTGAGTTGAAAAAGAAATTAGATATCGCTCTTGAGACTAAAGGGATCAAGGGATAGGGGGGAAGGGCGGCTCAGGGTATTGAATTTGATGAACAGCTATTATCAAAAGGAGTGGCAGAGCAGGCTGGAAGACCTCTAATGACCTACTCCTGTTTCTAGTTCCCATGTTTCTTTGTTTCTAAGTGTCTGGAATGTGCTGCCAGGGATGGGGTGCAGGCAGATGTGATACAGGTATATAAGGGTCTTTTAGGTAAGCACATGAATCCAGGAATATGGACCAAGAGCAGTCAGAAAGGATTAGATTAATTTGGTGCAGCATCATGGGCCGAAGAGCCTTTTCGTGTGCTGTATTGTTCTATGTATTTAACAGCACGACTGCCTGATGATTAAGATGATTTTGCTCCTGTTCCATAACTCCCAACTGGGTCTCAGCTTATTATAAGAACATAAGAAATAGGAGCAGGAGTAGGCCATCTAGCCCTTCGAGCCTGCCCCGCCATTCAATAAGATCATGGCTGATCTGTCGTGGCTCAGTTCCACTTTCCCTCCTGCTCTCCATAACCCTTAATTCCCTTGTCTATTAGAAATCTATCCACCCGTGACTTAAATATATTCAACAAAGCAACCTCCACCACTTCAATGGGTACAGAATTCCAGAGATTCACCACCCTTTGAGTGAAGAAGTTCCTCCTCAACTCTGTTCTAAACTGCCTCCCCCTTATTTTGAGACTGTGCCCTCTAGTTCTATTTTCCTTTCTAAGCGGGAAGAATCTCTCTACCTCTACCCTATCTAGCCCTTTCATTATCTTAAATGTCTCTACAAGATCCCCCCTCAGCCTTCTAAACTCCAATGAGTACAGGCCCCCTCATCTCCGGTATCAGCCTGGTGAACCTTCTCTGTACTCCCTCCAATATATCCTTTCGCAAATAAGGTGACCAAAACTGCACACAGTACTCCAGCTGCGGCCTCACCAGTGCCCTGTACAGTTGCAGCAAGACCTCCCTGCTTTTATATTCTATCCCCCTCGCTATAAAGGCCAGCATCCCATTCACCTTCTTGATCACCTGCTGCACCTGCAAACTGGGTTTTTGCGACTCATGCACAAGGACCCCCAGGTCCCTCTGCACTGTAGCATGCTGCAGCTTTTCGCCTTTTAAATCTTATCTGCTTATTTGCTGCTGAACCTTATCTGCTGCTGAAATATTCATCTGTGTGACTGTTACCTGGAAACTTGATTATCTCACTCCTTCCCTTTTCTTCCAACCATTGCAAATATAACATGGCTCAGAACCTAACTGTCCAATTCTAACCTGCTCCAACTCTTGTTAATCCAGTATCCTCCAAACTCGCTGACATTCATTAGCAGCCACATGAGCAAACATTCTCATCCTTGCTTGAAAATATTCAAAGAGTCCCTCCTCCCCTTTTCTAACTATTGACAGCCCTACACCATTCTGAGATTCGTGCGTCCCTCCAACTCTGGCTCCTGGTACACCTGCGCTTCCTGCAATCATCTCTTCCTGTGTGTCAGACTCACATTTCCCAATCACTTAGGAAACTGCTCTCTACTTTTATTCATTTGTGCGACATTGGCATCTCTGGCTGGCCAGCATTTATTGCCCATCCCTCATTGCCCTTGAAAGGTGGTGGTGAGCTGCCTTCTCGAATTGCTGCAGTCCACATGCTGTAGGTTGATGCACAATGCTGTTCGGGAGGGAATTCCAGGACATTGACCCAGCTATTGGAAAGGAACGGCCTGTGTATTTCCAAGTCAGATTGGTGAGTGGCTTGTTGGGGAACTTGCAGGTGATGGCGTTCCCATATATTTGTTGCCCTTGCCCTTCTAGACTGAAGTGATCATAGGTTTGGAAATGCAGGCTAAGGATCTTGTGAATTGCTGCAATGCATCTTGTTGATAGTACACACTGCTGCTACTGAGTGTCGGTGGTGGAGTGAGTGGATGTTTGTGGATGTGGTACCAATCAAGTGGGGCTGCTTTATCCTGGATGGTGTTGAGCTTCTTGAGTGTTGTTGGAGCTGCAGTCATCCAGGCAACTGGAGAGTATTCCATCACACTCCTGACTTGTGGTTTGTAGATGGTGAACAGGCTCTCGGGAGTCAGGAGGTGAGTTACTTGCCGCAGCATTCCTAGTCTCTGATCTGCTCTTGTATCTCCTATCTAGCGAACAGTGGTCCAATCACATGGAGCATCTGGAAAAGTCCAGGTTCCTTCTGGAAAGATGGGAAATAAATGCCAACATTTCGGGCAATGGGTGTAAAAAGAAACATTTTTTAAAAAACTTTCACAGAAAAGTAGGTTGCATCATAATCAAGCCATGCGTTATAATTCTGCAAATGTCTTTTGGTGCTTTTTCTTAAGTTTAAGTTTTCACTTTATTTATTAGTGTCACTAGTAGGCTTACATTAACACTGCAATGAAGTAACTGTGAAAATCCCTGAATCACCGCACTCCGGCACCTGTTGGGTACACTGAGGGAGAATTTCACAGGTCATTGCATGCTAACCAGCACTTCCTTCAGACTGTGGGAGGAACCCACAGCACCTGGAGGAAACCCACGCAGACATGGGGAGAACCTGCAGACTCCGCATAGACAGTGACCCAAGCCGAAAATTGGTCCCAAGTCCCTGGCGATATGAGGCAGCAGTGCTGAACCCTGTGCATATTGCCACCTGAACTGACCCTGTAGCTATTTTTTTTCAACAATGAGTTCAATGTTATTTCGGAGTAAATTGTATCTGGTAGATAAGAATGAAGTGGTGATTTCCCACTCAGTGTTAGCATTCCATTGCAAGTAACATCTCCATCCCTTTCATCCGGATACTCATGTAATGTCCAAAAAAGCAATCTTCATTTGGTTAACTTAGAATGTTACAAAATATTAGCAACACAGTAAGAGGCCAACTCCTCTTTACTTTCCACACTTTTAGTATCAGACTGTCCCACGTAAGGTGGCATGGTGGCACAGTGGTTAACACTGCTGACTCATCACTCCAGAGATCTGGGTTCGATTCTCTGCTTGGGTCACTATCTCTATGGAGTTTGCATGTTCTCCCTGTGTCTGCGTGGGTTTTGTCCGGGTGTTCTGTTTGCCCCTCCCACTGTCCAAAGACGTGCAGGTTAGGTTCATTGGCCATCCTAACTTGCCCCTTAGTGGCCCGGGCTGCATGGATTAGCGGCGTAAGTATGTGGGGTAATGGAGATAGGGCCTCGGTGGGATTGTTATCAGAGCAGGCTTGATGGGCTGAATGGCCTCATTTTGCCCTGTAGGGATTCTATGAAGTTCATGTCTAAATGGATGAATTCTATTCACTTCAATATGTCCATCTTAGAACCTTCCACCTTCCAGCTAATACCTGGTTTTCATCCTGCCAGAGTCCCTGTGCTGTAATTAACACTCATTTTCACATGTTTTCTTTTCTTCATTTGTGGGTCATGGGCCTTGCTGGCTGGCCAGCATTTCTTGCCCATCCCTAGTTGCGCTTGGAGGGCATATTTACCCTGCTAATCTCCCTTATACTCGGGGCAATTTAGCATGGCCAATCAACCTAATCAGCACATCTTTGGACTGTGGGAGGAAACCGGAGCACCCGGAGAAAACCCACTCAGACATGGAGAGAACATTCAGACTTCACACAGACAGAGGCTGGAATTGAACCCGGGTTGCTGGCGCTGTGAGGCAACAATGCTAACCACTATGCCACTGTGCCACCCTTGTTGTCACGGTCCAACTCAGCATTCAAAACATAACATGCTATCATCTGAGCCAATATTTCGAGTCTAGATGACCCTTTGACAAGATGTCGTCTGACAAGATTATTATTATTATTATTATTATTATTATTATTATTATTATGGCGTTTATTGGTAGGGGGATTGAATTTAGGAGTCGCAGCGTCATGTTGCAACTGTACACAACTCTGGTGCGGCCGCACTTGGAGTACTGTGTGCAGTTCTGGTCCCCACATTACAGGAAGGATGTGGAGGCTTTGGAGAGGGTGCAGAGGAGGTTTACCAGGATGTTGCCTGGTATGCAGGTTCTTTACCCAGAGGGTGGTGAGGGACTGGAATGCCCTGCCTGCTGCAGTTGTAAATGCGCCTAGTTTGGGGGCGTTTAAGAGATTGGTGGATAGGTTTATGGACGAAAAGGGATTGGTTTAGATTAGTGGGTCAATGTTTTTTTTTTAAAAATAAGACTGGTCGGCGCAACATTGTGGGCTGAAGGGCCTGTTCTGCGCTGTAATGTTCTATGTTCTATGTTCTTAAGATGTCGTCTGGACTTGAAACATTGGCTCGATTCTCTCTCCACAGGTGCTGTCAGAGTTGCTGAGGTTTTCCAGCATTTCCTGTTTTTGGTTCAGCTTCCAGTATCTGCAGCATTTTGCTTTTATTGCTATCATTTGAACATTTTAAATGTGCAGTTCTAGTCTGAGTGTAAATTGTTCACCCAACAGTGGGGGCAGGGTTGAGAATTCGAGAAAAAAACTGACATCCACTTGTGATGCTAAATGACTGCTTTTCAACCTCCACGCTTCATTAGTGAGGTGTGGAATGGTAGCACAGTAGTTAGCCCTGCTTTCCAACAGCACCAGGAACCCGGGTGGATTCCAGCCTTGGGTGACTGTCTCTGTGAAGTTTGAACATTCAGCCTGTGCCTGCATGACTTTCCTACAGTTTCCTCCAAGAGTCCAAAGATATGCGGGTTAGGTGGATTGGCCATGCTAAATTACACCATAGTGTCCAAAGTTGTGCAGGTTAGATGGATTGGTCATGGTAAATCTCTTAGTGTCTCAAGATATGTAGGTTAAATGGATTGACCATGCTAAGTTGTTCCCTTAGTGATCAATGTTGTGCAGGATAGATGAATTGTCCATGTTAAATTGTCCCTTAGTGTCAAAAGATGTATAGGTTACATGGATTGGCTGTGCTAAATTGCCTCTTTGTGTCCCAGGATGTGTCGGTTGGGGATTTGTGGGTATATGTATGAGGTTAAAGGGATAGCGTGGGAGAGAGGGCCTTTCTTGCTGAAGGCTGTTTAGCAATCCAATATGTTTAATCTGCAGCATCATTGTTATCAAATCTTTTGTGTTATTCCATGAAGAGAAGCATGCATCTGCAGAAAGCATGGCAACCCCATGTGCATTGCATGTGAATTTTTTTTTAACAGTATTTTCACTGGGAGGATTGAGGCACTGTGGCATTGCCATTTGGCTCCCACCAATTCCACTTCTATTGACAAGATAAGATGCATGTCAGACCAATGTAGCTCGTGTAAATATTGCCAGTATTTCCTGTTAATCCTGCTTTCCAATATTATCCCATCTTGTTATCTCCAATTCTTCCTCATTCTAAATCAATAGCAACACAATATATTCATTGAGTGTGTTTAAGACAGAGATAGACAGGTTTGGTAAGGGGATCAAAGATTACAAGGAAAAGACGGGACAATGGGGCTGAGAAACGTATCAGCCATGATTGAATTGCACAGCAGACATAATGAGTTAATGGCCAAATCCTGCTCCTATATCTGAAGGTCTTCTGGTATATGGGTAGGTGCTTGGCATGAAATGTACCATCCATTCCAACTCTTTGTTTCCTGTTTAAAAATCATAGAATATTACAATGTAGAAGAGGCCCTTTGGCCCACTGACTCTGCACTAACACATTAGAAATACCTGGACTCTCACCTAATCCCAGTTACCAGCCCTTGGTCCATAGCCCGGAATGTAATGGCGTGCTGAGTGCTTGGAAATGGGATGTGAGGCAATCCGCCTCTACCACCCTCCCAGACAGCACATTCCAGGCCATCACCACCCACTGGGTAAAAAAAGTTTTTCCTAGCATCCCACCTAAATCTCCTGCCCCTCACTTTGAATGTCTGTCCCCTCGTGACTGCTCCATCAATTAAGGGAAACATCTGCTCCTTATCCACTCTGCCAATGTCCCTCATAATCTTATACACCTCGATCAGGTCTTCTCTCAGTCTTCTCTGCTCCAATGAAAAGAATCCAAGCCTATCCAATCTCTTGCCATAACTTAAGTGTTCCATCCTAGGCAGCATCCTGGTGAATCTCCTCTGCACCCCTTCTACAAATCTACAACCCACAGAAATATTTCACCCATTCTGGCAGTTGAAGTTGCACAATTAATATGCATGAGTCACTTTTCCTGTTTTTATTTGATTGGAAAATCAATGATAAACAATAACCATCTGCCAATTCCTGACACACATCTTATGAACAAAATTTCTAAAATAACTTACACATGTCAAATAAAATTACATTTTCAGATATTGTACCAGATTCTACGCATCGGGTGTTGATCAGTTCACATTTTTTAAATTTGATTTATTATTGTCACAAGTAATGGGATTCAGTGAAAAATTATTGTTTCTTGTGTGCTGTACAGACAAAGCATACCTTTCATAGAGTCCATAAGGAAGAAGGATTTGATTTGATTTATTATTGTCACATGTATTGGGAAACAGTGAAAAGTATTGTTTCTTGTGTGCTATATAGACAAAGCATACTGTTCTTTGTTGAGAGAGTGCAGAATGTAGTGTTATAGTTATAGTTATAGCTAGGGTGTAGAGAACGATCAACTTAATGTGGGGTAGGTCCATTCAATAGTCTGATGACAGCAAGGAAGAAGCTGTACTAGAATTGATTGGTCCGTGACCTCAGACGTTTGTATCTTTTTTTCCTGATGGAAGAAGGTGGAAGAGAGTACGTTTAATTATGCTGGCTGTTTTTTCCGAGGCAGCGAGAAGCATAGACAGGTCAATGGATGGGATGCTGATTTGTGTGATGGACCTACTTTCATTCGTGGCACTTTGTAGTTCCTTGTGATTTGGGGCAGAGCAGGAGCCATACAAAGCTGTGATACAACCAGAAAGAATGCTTTCTTTGGTGCATTTGTAAAAGTTGGCGAGAGTAGTAGTGGACATGCTTAATTCACTTCACCTCCTGAGAAAGTAAAGGCCCTGATGGACTTTCTTAACTATAACATCGGTATAGAGGCACCAGGATAGTTTGTTGGTGATCTGGACATCTAAAACTTGAAGGTCTCAACTATTTCTCCTTCATCCCCGTTGATATATCTGGAGTGTTGTGCTCAGTTTTGGTCTCCTTATTTGAGGGATGATGTGGTGGCATTGGAGACATTAGAAGAGGTTCACCAGATTGATTTTGGGGATAAAAGTGTTGATGTTTGAGGAGAGATTAAACGGTTTGGGATTGTACTTGCTGGAGTTTAGAAGAATGGGAGGGGATCTGATCGAGGCATATAACATTTTAAAAGGGATTGATAAAGTAAATGTAGACCAAATGTTTCATTTTATGGGGTAATCTCGAACAAGAAGTCACAGGTATGGGTAGAGAGGTTTAAAACTGAGATGAGGAGGTACTACTTCTAACAGAGGGTGGTGAATTTGGGGATCTCGCTGCCCCACAGCACGAGGGAGTCTGAATCACTGAATGGTTTCAAGAAGGAAATAGATATATTTCTAATATAAAAGGGATAAAGGATATAGGGAACAGGTGGGGAGATGGATTTGAGAGCAGGGAGAGATCAGCAATGATCTGACTGAATGGTGGAGCAGGCTCGAAAGGCTGAATTTGCCTACTTCTGCTCCTAATTCCTATGTTCTTTTGTTCCTATGTAATTAAGTTTTAAACTATCCTGTTGACTCTTATTATGCGTTTCAGCAACTCTGCTATGGCTCTCACCCACCTTTACAAATGCACCACAGAAAGCATTCTTTCTCGTTGTATCACAGCTTGCTATGGCTCCTGCTCCATACAACACCTCAATAAAATACAAAGGGTCATGAACGAAGCCCAGTCCATCACTCAAATCAGCCTCAGACCCATTGACACTTCCCTTTGCCTCAGAAAAGCACCACCATATTCAAGGACACCATGCCCCCCTGTCGTACTCTGTTCTACCTCCTTCCATTGGGAAGTCTGAGGTTATGTATCAATGACTCAAGAATAGTCTTTTTCCCCCCTGCTGCCATCAGCTTTCGAATGGACTTACCAAGTATTAAGTTGATTTATCATAAGGTATGAGGTAACACTACGTTCTGCAGCCTCTCCTTTCCTTCTCTATGAACGGTAAGCATTGTCTGTACAGCAAGCAAGGACCAATACTTTTTAAAATATAACATTATATATGGCAATAGTAAGTCAAATCAAAATGCATCAAATCGAATTTCAACTGATGGTAGACCAATTTTATTTGATTTATTTGTGGGACAAAGTCGTCGCTGGCTGGCCAGCACTTACTGCCCATCCCTAGTTGCCCGAGGGGCAGTTGAGTGCCAACCACATTGCTGTGAATCTCTGGAGTCACATGTAGGCCAGACCAGGGAAGGACAGCAGATTTCCTTCTCTGATGCATATTAGTGAACCAGATGGATTTTTTCGATAATCAACAACGGTTTCATGGCTATCAGTAAATTCTTAATCCCAGGGCTGGAAATTTATTGCCCTGCCAGCCACTGGAATCGGGGCTAACAAGGAGAGCAAAACATAGAAAGGTCTGTTGACCTTGGGAGGAATTTTACAGTTTCTGGTTGGGCGAGGCCGTAAAACCCATACCCCAGACATTATTTATGGAATCCAAATTCCACCATCTGCTGTGGTGGGATACGAATGCAGGTCCCCAGAGCATTAGCTGAATTTCTGCATTAGTAGTCTAGCCACTATGCCATCACTTCTCCCTTGCCCTATAGTTCACTGTTATCACTCATTTGCTTCTATTGAATAGCAGGGGCTTGTTTGTTATGTTCCAAGGTTTAGAAATGATTCTGGAAAGCAAATAGTTTCTATCACCTTGGTGCTGATTTTCTGCTCCCCATTTTTCTTCTTCTTTACAGCTAACCTGATGACGATTGTTGTTCTCTCCCGGGGGAAGTGCGGTCTCTCCAGTTCCGTCACTCGGTACTTGGTGGCCATGGCAGTGGCTGATTTACTGGTGGTCTTGAATTACGTGATACTGACTCGAATTAAGAATGCTTATTTTCAGACGAATTACCTATTCATTACTCCAGTTTGTTCTTTACAATCTGCCCTGAATCATGCGTCCACAGATATTTCTGTTTGGCTAACAGTTGCTTTCACATTTGATCGCTTTGTCGCCATTTGCTGCCAGAAGATGAAGACTAAATATTGCACTGACAGGATTGCATCTGCCGTCATAGGAACCATTTGCCCGATTTTCTGTTTAAAGAACGTACCTTGGTACTTTGCGTATGAGTCTGTATTTATAATGGGCAATGTACCATGGGGTTGCAGTCGAAAACTCGAATATTATACTCTCAATGCATGGATAGCATTTAATTGGATTCATCGGTGGTTGACACCACTTTTCCCGATAATTTTGATATTACTATTTAATGCTCTGACAGTGGGACACATTTTGGCAGTTAGTAAGGTGCGTAGGAGACTAAGAGCCATCAAGAATGAGAAGGATCAAAATGATCCTGAACTGGAGAATCGGAGAAAATCTGTCATCTTACTCTTCAGCATATCCAGCTACTTTGTTCTTCTCTGGGTGTCCTATGTGGTGTATTTCTTATTGCTTCGCATTACAAACCATTATTATTCCAAAGGCTTCTTTGACCCTATGTATATCGTAGATCAAACCAGTCACATGTTACTACTTTTAAGTTGCTGCACTAACACATGCATTTATGCGGTGAGTCAAACAAAGTTTAGGGAGCAACTAATGAATGGGATTAAATATCCACTGATAATTACATATAGATTCATTAAACAAAGGGAGTAATGAACTGACTTTTAAAATTATGTCTGCACTGTACCTCATACCTTATGACATCATCTGAATTGATTTTTGATGATAAGGATTTGATTTATTATTGTCACGTATATTAGTATACAATTAAAAGTATTCTTTCTTGTGAGCTATACAGACATAGAGAAGGAAAAGACAGGGTGCAGACACACAGTGTCACAGTTATAACTAGGATATAGAGAAAGATCAACTTAATATGAGGTAGATCCATTCAAAAGTCTGATGACAGCAGGGAAGAAACTTCTTGAGCCAATTGGTACATGATCTCAGACTTGTATCTTTTTCCTGACGGAAGATGGCGGAAGAGTGAATTTGGGGTATTTGATTATTGATTAAGCTGGCTACTTTTCCTGAGGCAGCAGGAAGTGTAGACAGAGTCAATGGATGTGAGGCTGGTTTGGGTGATGGACTGGGCTACGTTCACAACCTTCACCTGGCCTTCCCAATTGCCAAAGCTTGTAGCGATGTTTCTAGCTGAATGCCGGCAAATGGTGTCTAAACAGATTTTGTGACATTTTGTCACAGTACTGAGTGAGGAATGAATGGGCCTTAAATTTGTGACATACAATCTTTGGAATGTTTAAAATCAGAACTCCAGAGAATCATAGAAACCTTCCAATGTAGAAGGAGGCCATTTGGCCCATCAATTATACAGCGGCTCACCCAGAGGTAATCCCATCTCCGCCCTATCCCCATAATCCCTTGCATTAACTACAGCCAATTCACCTAACCTACACATCTTCGGACGCTAAGGACAATTTAACATAGCCAATCCACCAATACAACTTTGGGGATGAAACCCACACAGTATGAAATGGAACCCGGGTCCCTCGACTGTGATCCACTGTGTCGCCTTCTGCAATATCAAGTTGGATCATTTTTGCAAAGATACAATCAAGCGGGATTGGAGCTGAAGTAGACTACTGGGTCTCTTGGGTCTGCTCTGCCATTCCGTAACATCACAGCTGATAACCCTCATTTCCTTGGCCTAACAATAATCTATCAACCTTTCCCCAACCCTGACAGATATTCAATAACCCCCACAACCATCGCGTTCTGAGGCAGAGAGTTACAAACTCACACAACCCTCTGAATGAGAAGGAATCTCCTCCTTTCTGTATTAGAAGAGCACTACCTCATTCTAAAAGAATGGTGACTAGTTTAAAGTTTGTTTATTATTGTCACAAGTAGGCTTACATTAACACTGCAATGAAGTTACTGTGAAAGTCCCCTAGCCGCCCACTCTAGTGCCTATTTGGGTACACTGAGGGAGAATTTAGCAAGGCCCATGTACCTAACCAGTATGTCTTTCAGATTGTGGGAGGAAACTGGAGCGCCCGGAGGAAATCCATGTAGACACAGGGGAGAACTTGCAACCTCCAGACTGGCAGTGCCCAAGCTGGGGATCAAACCCGGGCTCCTGGCGCTATGAGGCAGCAGTGCTAATTACTGTGCCACGGTACTGGACTCATTCACATGAGGAAACACCAATATTTAAAATCTGAACACTTGTAATATATATTTTTGTCATATTTGCGAAGCTGTCACGCTCCATTTAATGTAATGTTCAATCAGCTTCTGTCAGTGTGATACTCAAATGACTGGAAGCGTCTCCCCCACGCCTGCTTTGTACAGATCCCACGGGAGCTTCTCTCAATTATAGGTGTTCTCTGAGACTCTCATTACATAGAGTCACTTGGAGCCTTCTGTTCAGCGCTTTCTACAGGATGAGAACTCCATTCACTCAGTCGCAGTTTCTGGAGTTACCGCCAATAGAACAGGCAGTAATAATTTACTACCCCATCATAACAACGGTCGCAATTCCCAGTAGGTGATTATATTCCAGTCCTGAAGCTATGAATCCCTGTTTAATTGTTCTGTTGTTATTCTTTTCTCTTGACTTTTATTTTGAGTGTTTCTAAAATTTGATTCAGCTGAATAATCCATATTTCACTCCCATCATGTTCTTCGATTGACTGTGTAATTGACATGAATAAAGAGCCCAAAGAGCAGTACCGCACAAGAACAGGCTTTTTGATGCTCCAATCCTGCGTGTCCTATTAGACTAACAGCCTGTATCCCTCCATTTCCCATTTGTTTGTGTGTCTACCCAGAATTGTTTTAAATCTCGCTCACCTGTCTGCCTCAACCACCTCACTTGGCAGTGCATTCTAGGTGCCCACCACCTTCTGTGTAAAAACAACTTTCCCTGCACATCTCCACTGGACCCTTCCCCCCTTGCCTTCAACTTGTGCCCCCTTATAATTGTCATTTTTGCTATGGGAAAAAACATCCAACTGTTCACCCTATCTATACCCCTCATCATTTTATAAACCTTTATCAGGTTGGCCCTCATCCTTTGCCTTTCCAGGGTGAACAATCCCAGTTTATTCAAGCTGACCCCTCCATATCAGGCGACATCCTGGTAAACATTCTCTGTACTCTCTCCAAAGCCTTCACTTTGTTCTGGTAGTGTGGTGACCAGAATTGCACACAGTATTCTAAATATGGCAGGATGAGGAAAGATACAGTTTTTTCATTGATTTGTGCAGTTATTCCCTTCATTGAACATATTCCAACCTGATGGGATTTGAAATGAGATCTATGTTGTCTCAAATCTTATGCATTCATCCTAATGTTCAAACCTACCCAGCAGTTTCAGTACACTGTGTACTTGTTGCTTAATTCCTCTGATCCAAAGGTGTATGGCATGCTTGCCTTCATCGGCGAGGGCATTGAGTGTAGGAGTTGCGAATGAGGGGAGATCTCATTGAGACATATAAGATGATGAATGGGATGGATAGGATAGAGGTGGAGAGGCTCTTCCCGCTCAGAAAGGACTAGGGGGCACAGCCTCAAGATAAAGGGGGGACGGTTTAGAACGGAGTTGAGGAAGAACTTCTTCACTCAAAGGGTGGTGAATCTCTGGAATTCTGTGCCCGTTGAAGTGGTGGAGGCTACCTCGCCAAATATATTTAAGACGCGGGTTGATGGGTTTTTGATAAGAGAAGAGATTAAGGGTTATGGGGAGAGGGCGGGAATGTGGAACTGAGCCATGACAGATCAGCCATGATCTTATTGAATGGTGGGGCAGGCTCAAAGGGCTGGATGGCCTACTCCTGCTCCTATTTCTTATGTTCTTATGATATAAAACCTTGGTTAAGCCGCATTTGGAGTATTGCATACATGTGAAAATCCCTGAATCACCACTCTCTGGTGCCTGTTCAGGTACACTGAGGGTGAATTTAGCATGGCCAATGCACCTCACCAGCACATCTTTCAGACTGTGGGAGGAAACCAGAACACCTGGAGGAAACGCATGCAGACACGGGGAGAGCATGCAGACAGTGACCTGAGGCCGGAATTGAACCCAGGTCGCTGGCAGTATGAGATAGCAGTGCTAACCACTGTGCCACTGTGCTGCCCCAACTAAGTTAGTGAGCACTGTGCCAATACTGTGCCAATGATTGGGAGTGATGCCAGTCAGAACATGGGAAGCAGAGCTTTTGATGACCACAATTTCTTTTTTGTTTTCCATGAGAGAAGAACATGGGTGGTCAAGCTGAATGGGACAGCACAGTGGCTCAATAGCACTGTTGCCTCACAGCACCAGGAATCTGGGTTCGATTCCCAGCTTGGGTAACTGTCTATGCAGAGTCTGCACGTTCTCCCTGTGCCTGCATGGGTTTACTCCAGGTTCTCCATTCCACTCCCACAGTCCAAAGGTGCGCTGGTCATGCTAAATTCTCCCTCAGTGTCGGGGGACTAGCTGGGTTAATACACAGGGTTTTGGGGATTGTGCCTGGCTAGGATTGTGGTTGGTGCAGACTCGATGGACCAAATTGCCTTGTTCTGCACTGTAGGGATTCTATGATTTCTATAATTTAACTGCATTGCCATAATTGGTGGCACTGCTGCCACACAGCACCAGGGACCCAGGTTCGATTCCGGCCTCGGTGGCTGTTGTTTCTTTGGAAGGAACTCTTCAAATGCAGACAATAAAAAAAAACTTACTCCAACTTATAAGTCAAAGAAAGAGTTTAATAAAGAAATTGCATTACTCAAACTTGGGGCCTCATCCTGGGCCACTTCAAGCTCAACACAATTCCCAACAGGTTCTTATTTATACTGATTCAGCTGGTCAGCTGATCATCACATCACTCTGTAATTGGTTTCATGGTTTACTGACCCTCACAGTTTATTACCATTGGTCACATTACAGCCAATACAAAGTTGCCATCTATTACATTCCAGCTGTCTGTGCAGAGTCTGCATGTTCTCCCCGTGTCTGTGTGGTTCCTCCAGCTGCTCCAGTTTCCTCCAACAGTCTGAAAGCTGTGCTAAGTTCTCCCTCAATGTACCCGAACAGGCACCAGAGTGTGGCGACTATGGATTTTCACAGTAACTTCATTGCACTGTTAATGTCAACTTATTTGTGACAATAAATAAACTTAGTAATTAAAGTTAAAACTCAATGTGAGCTATAAAAAACCCATGGTTGGGAATTTCAGCAGCAGATGCACTGAGGCAGCACTGTTGTGGAACAATGCTGCTACGCTGGAAACATGTGTGGGACCACAGCGATAAAGTATGAAGCTAATCTCGGGATGAAACACAACACCATTCTGTGTGCTGTTCCCATTCCCCTCGGTCTGCTTCCAGGGAGAGTGATGGAACTGGGAGATTGATGGGGTTCATGTCTGAAATTCTGGGGTTAACCTATGGGACCAGATGAATTAAACCCATTGTTCTGTTCCTGGAATTGAGAAATCTAAGGATGAGTTGTATTGTTTTTGGAAATTAAAATGGAAAAACTCAGGTAGATCAAAAGAAACATTTTAACTGCTACTTAGGGAGTCTACAATCCTTGGAAAGAATTTGTCAACCCAGATTTCACAAGGTCATAGAATCATAAAATCCCTAGCCTGAAGAAGGAGACAACTCAAACCATCGAGTCTGCCCCGACCCCAAACCCACCCAGGCCCTATCTCTGTAACCCCACATATTTACCCTGTTACCCCTGCTGACACTAGGGTCAATTTACCATGGCCAATCAATCTAACCGCACGTCTTTTAGACTGTGAGAGGAAACCGCAGCATCTGGAGGAAGCTCACACAGACACGGGGAGAACGTGCAGGTTCCACATAGACAGTGACCTGGCTGGAATCGAACCTGGGTCCCTGGCGCTGTGAGGCAGCAGTGCTAACCACTGTGCCAACATGCCGCCTTGGATGGGATTTTACGGTTTTGAGATGAGTAAGGCCGTAAAATGCCAGACAATTAATCACACAAACTCGGACAGAATTTAAGAAATCTCATTTGCAAATGGCAATTAAAGCAATATCACACGTTGTCTCCAATCCAAGGTGATTATTCCTCAGTAAGGTTATGAGATACAGCTGGATATCTGGAGTTGATCCCAGAACATACAGGCTATGATTGCCAAGAACATCAGCTTCAAGGTTTTTAATGGCCCATTATGTTTCCTCAGTGCAATTTAGCACGGGTAAGCATAAGATGTTTCACTCCAGATATGATTCAAATGACCCACAGGGGAGCTTTTACCAAAATTTATTTAACAAACAGAAAGAAAATTAGCAATAACTTTGACTGATTACAATCAAGAAAAAACAATCCTGATTGTTGCACCCCACCCGCGATGGAATTGGAGCAGGATTGGAGCGGGAGAGGGCCTGACAACGGAAATCTCCGTTGACCTCGGGTGGTAATTTCCGGTTTCACTCGAGAGAGACTGTAAAATCCCACTCGTTATCTCATCAAAGATAAAATATTTGGGTATGTAAACTGATAGTTTTACAAATTGGAATTGGTGGAAGGATTTTCTGGTAATTTACACTTGGAGTCTGCATGTTCTCCCCATGTCTATGGGGGTTTCCTCCGGGTGCTCTGGTTTCCTCCCACAGTCTGAAAGTGCACTGACAGTGCTAAATTCTCCCTCAGTGTTACCTGAACAAGTGCTGGAGTATGGCGACTAGGGAATTTTCACAGTAACTTCATTGCAGTGTTAATGTAAGCCTACTTGTGGCATATAATAAATAAGCTTTTAAACTTTAAACTGTATCAAGAAACTTCACAGTTTGAAAAACCTTTTTCCCAGCTCCGAATGTCCTCATTGCCATGGCACTCTAATAAATAATCTATTCAAGGTCAACCCTGCACCCCCAACCTCCCAGCCAGCTCAACTCATCCCAGCTCCTTCAGTATCCCTGACTGGAACTGCACCACCACAGTTAGCCATGTCTTCAGCTGCCTCAAAGAACTAGAATCCCTTCCCTGAGCTTAGAAACGTGGACACTAGAAGCAGGATCAGGCCATTTGGCCCTTTGAGCCTGCTCTACCATTCATTTTGATCATGGGCTGATCATCAAATTCAATATCCTGATCCCCCTTCCCCCCCACTATCCCTTCATCACTTTAGCCCCAAGAGCTATAGTTAATTTCTTCTTGAAATCACACAATGTTTTGGCGTCAACTGCTTTCTGTGGGAGTGAATTCCACACATACACTACCCTCTGGGTGAAGAAATTTCTTCTCACCTCAGATCTAAAATGTTTATCCCTTATTATCAAACAAAGACGCCTGCTTCTGGACTCCACCACCATCAGGAACATTCTTTCTGAATCTAACCTGTCTAATCCTGTTAGAATGTTGTAAGTTTCTATGAGATCCCCTTTCACTCTTCTATACTCCAGTGAATATAATCCTAGCCAGCTTAATCTCTCCTCACATGACACACCTGCCATCCCTGGTGTGTCTCAGCCTGGTAAACGTTTGCCGTACTTCCTTTATAGCAAGAACATCTTTCCGCAGATAAGGACACCAAAACTGCACACAATACTCCAGGTGTGGCCTCACCAACACCCTATACAATTTTAGCAAAATATCCCTATCTGTATACTCAAATCCTCTCACTATGAAGACAGACATACCATTGCCTTCTTTACTGTCAGCTGGACCTGCACGCTTACTTTCAATGACTGATGCACGAGGACATCACTTCTCACTATTCCATTAAGTTCCTCAAGATGTTCTTGTTATTGAAGGCTATATTGGACTTGGAAATTATGGAGAACGTAAAGGAAATTCCGAAAGCATTTTAGAAATATATTCAGGGCCACAGGGTAACCAGAGAAAGATTGCAGCCAAAGAACAACACGCTAATAAGTGTGTGGCGACCGTTAGAATCCAGGTCACAAACTCCAAGAGGGTGTGGGAATTTCCTGTTCTGCTCACCACGGGAATCGCAACGGGCGGAGTGGGGTGGGGGCAGACCATGCAAAGGTCCGTTGACCTTGGGTGGGATTCTCCGGTTTTGTGGCAAGTATAGCCAGAAAATCCCACTCTGAGACTCTTCTGAAGTCAGCCTAGACTGTAAGTTTTACGCTTTGAATTTGACATAAGATGTTTTGCTCCAGATATGATCCAAATGATCCACTAGAGAGTTTTTATCAAACAACTTTTTACTTAAGATTACAGTTAACGTAGTAAAAGAAAATTAGCAATAACTGTTACCAATTACAGGTAAGATACCTGATATTGTGTTTACCTTAACAGCTCGATGCACTCTTCCAACACAACAAAATCTCCTTACAAACTTACACCTGTCTCAGGTTTAGCACAGAAAATAAGAATGCTCACCTATTTTTTTTCAGATCTGCAACTCCTGCTGTGAATAAATCCTTTGAGTGGAGAATTGAAACTCTGGTTTCTCTGATCTGGAACTCCCAGCACCTCGAGGTAGAGATAGAGCTGCTGCCTCTCACTGTCTCTCTGCATCTCCCCCTTTCTCTGTCTCTCCTGCCACCTCTCAGTCTCACTCTCCTGCCACTCCATCTCCACTTTCCCCACCCTCTCCAACTCTGTCCCTCTTTTCTTATTTCTCTCTCTCTGCCTCATCCTGTCTTAAGTAATTGCTGCATCCATTGTACTCGTTCAGTCTCATGCTTTCCCAAACACTGGTGCTTTCTGCCTCTGTATCTCTGCTTCTCTCTGCCTCTCACTATTTCCTTCTGCCTCCCTTTTTGTCTCCGATTCCTTCTTAGTATCCCTCTCCAGCTCTTATTGCATCCTCCTATCTGTCTTCCTCTGTCTCCTTTTCTCATTCCCTATGCACTTCCCTCACAATTTCCCCCAATCTTTATTTCTGTTTCTCTCTGTGAGAGTCTTTCTTGATCTCTGTCCTTTCTCTATGTCTCCCTCTCTGTCTTTCTATTTCTTAGTAAGAAGTATCACAATACCAGGTTAAAGTCCAACAGATTCAAATGCCACTAGCTTTCGGGGCTGTCTGAAGTGAGTCTGTGTCATGGCATAAATGACAATGTTTGTGCAGTAACTCAGGAGTTACACCATAAAGCCTAATTCCATCACATAAAAATCTAACCATATCGACGGATAGCCAATAAAAGACATCCGATTCCACATAGAATAAACAATTAATGTCAATCATAAGAGGATGAAATTGACTGAGATAACAAGCAGTAAAATGATGGCTTTCCTGCAACTGTCCATCTTTGGGTCTCTGGGATTCTCCCCACTGCTGTAAGCCTGGAGTCTCCTGCAGGCTCTGCTGCTCACTAAAATGTGTCTGCCGGTGAAAGCATTGAGCAGCAGAATCAGGATGAATAGAGCACACGGAGCGAGAATCTGGTGGAGGAGCTCAATTGTTGTCCAGAGAATACAGCATCCCATGTTGAATCACGAAACCAAGGGTCATTCCTCAGTCAATATCTATTTGAAAACATAAAACATCAGAAAATGTTCTTTAAACAGCTCAGCACCGTCACTGTTCCCAGAACCACAGCCACCGTTTTGTCACTGAAATATTTACTTTTCAGCTTTGGGCAACAAATTGCAACAAATCGATCAAAGGTGAAAGCGACAGTGAACCAGACAGAACAGACAGTGGCTGCATAAAGCAGGTCAGCGTGGATATTACACACGGGGAGTGACAGCAGGAAATAAAGCTGCTCCGGATAAACAATGGGAATGTGTCTCAATATCAGGTCGAGGATAACGACCAGCAGATCCCCCACTGACATGGCCACCAGGTAACGAGTGACACATTTGGACAGACCACAGTTTCTGCTTGTCAGTTTCACAATTGTGATTATGTTCACTGTCAGGAAGGGAAATAAAGAATAAAATTAGACAAGATTCAGGGGAGAAGTTACCATTTAGATTGAGGATGGGTTGAAATTTTTAAAAATGTACATGTACACAGCATTGTTTAAACTTTAAAAAAATCCAGGACGTCTTTTGCAGTGTGAGATGAAAGAGGCGCATCCAGAAAAATCCCATACAGACACAGAGAGAAGGTCCAAACTCCACACAGGCAGTGACCCAAGCCAGGAAGTGAACTCAGGTCCCTGACACTGTGAGTCAGCAGTGCTAACCACTGTGCCACCATGCTGCTCCATGGTAGCAACACAATGGTATATATTTGAGAGAGAGCTGTCCGGGGAGTCCACAACATTGTCCCTCACTCAGCTACAGGTAAGCAGCCGCTCTACAATGTGGGGGATTTGGAGGTAAGAAGGCTGAGGGAACAAACCTTGACAGAAAATCCAGAGTGGAGTCCTGTAGGTAGTAATCTGTCGTCTCTCTTATGTACATGTGGGTCTCTTATGTACATGTTCCTGAAAGAAAAAACAGCATAATGGGAACAATTTAAGCTGCAGGACATGTTTAAAAGACGTACAACAGATCATGAAAGTTCAAATTTCACAGCCTGTGCCTGTATGGCAGAGATCTCATCCTCAGTTAATATGTAATTTGAACTGTAAAATTATGGAATGATAAAAGTACAATCGTGAAATAAAAGTCTTTTCGTGTTTATTTCTTGTTCCTTTCCATGTTATATAAACATGCCATCCAGAGACCATATTCCATCAAATCAAGAAGGTTTTCAGCATTCACTTTCCTCCCAATTATGTGTCCCTCAACCAGCTTGGGTCAATACTTTCTGTGGCCATTCAAGATCAGATACAAGACTGAATTCATATATCAAATGCACACTGCATGGAAGAGATGTTTGGGTGGGAAGGAATTCAAACAAATATTCATTGTGAATGATGCACTCTGCAGTAAATAAATGCGATAATAAATGCGAAAGAGATTCTAAAAACAAGCATGGACACATCTCCCTTGCGGTGAAATAGTTATTTATTAGGCAAACAAAATGCAATGACTTTTCCCACCACTGAAAGAGTAACACATTGAAGGTCAACATAAACTATCTCATAATGACATCTTAGCGTTCAACTAAACTCAGCTGTCCAACCTGCTTTGAGCTCAGCTCAAGTCATGCCATGGAACTTCAAGTTGTACAAACTCGATCTGCTTGAAGCCAATGCAAAAACAGAACTGAACCACTAGATTCCATTCAACCCAAAGTGATGCAACACTTAACAAGGCAAAACTATCATGTGGCCACCGGGAATTACTGGATGGTTTCAATCCAAATGAGAAGGGAGACTTACGGGCAAAGCTTCATCCTGAGTAACTCACGTGTTTTTTTTTTAGCTCCCATGTTTCACAGACTGGCGATTTTTAAAATAAGAAGGAATGTTTTTTGTTAAATAAGACTTTTAGGCCAAATTTACCTGTTAAAACAGCGATGTCATGATGCTAATTTGCTGTCAACTCAATGACGTCGTGCACAATGTAATTTTTCAGGAATGAATCTTCGGTTTTCTTTCGAGGAACTAGTGTACCTTACAATGAGGCTGTTTGAAATATTCAAAGCCTGGAATAAAATGCAATTTCCACTATGGCTTGGCTAATTGTTCTTCAAAGACTTTTAACGAATGCTGGAGGTCGAACATCTCCTTAAGATTTAAAAAATGTTGTTAGTTAGCAACTGTACTGCAGTCTTCATTTCTCAGAAGGTGATGCGGCTCCAGTTGGTTCACTGCAATGAAGCTCACAGGAAGTGAGTTGCAGTCCTCTACAATGATACCTACAGTGCTTATGCAACTACTGGATTGAACATAAGAACATAAGAACATAAGAAATAGGAGCAGGAGTAGGCCATCTAGCCCTTTGAGCCTGCCCCGCCATTCAATAAGATCATGGCTGATCTGTCGTGGCTCAGTTCCACTTTCCCGCCCTCTCCCCATAACCCTTAATCCCTTCTCTTATCAAAAACCCATCAACCCGCTTCTTAAAAATATTTAGCGAGGCAGCCTCCACCACTTCAACGGGCAGAGAATTCCAGAGATTCACCACCCTTTGAGTGAAGAAGTTCCTCCTCAACTCCGTTCTAAACCGCCTCCCCTTTATCTTGAGGCTGTGCCCCCTAGTCTTTTTTGAGCGGGAAGAGTCTCTCCACCTCTATCCTATCCATCCATTACATCAAGTGCTAAAGCAGATTCTATGGGCAAACTACAACTATGTCCCTGAAGACCAGCCAGGAAAGAGTGTGTTTGTCTGTGGAGGAAAAAAATAATGTTACAATTTCACTTCTGTGTTAAACATCACATCATTGACTCCCTGCAGTGCAGAAACAGACCATTCAGCACATCAAGTCTGCACCAACCACAATCCCAGGCAGGCTCTATTCCCATAGCTGTATATTTTTAGCCTGTTCGTCTCCTGACACATGATTAGCATGGCCAATCAACCTAACTCGCACATCTTTGGACTGCGGGAGGAAGCTGGAGCACCCAGAGGAGACCATGCAGACACAGGGAGAATGTGCCAACTGATCACGGACCCAAGGCCAGAATTGAGCCCAGATCCTTGGTGCTGTGAGTCAGCAGTGTGAACACTGTGCCACCCCAAATATCAAGTCAATTAAATCAAATGTTCAACTTACAACCACAGCTGCATTTAAACTACAAACGGTCATGAGTGAAGCCCAGTCCATCACGCACCAGCCTCCCATTCATTGACTCTGATTACGCTTTGGAAAAGCAGCCAGCATAATCAAAGATCCCACAGACCCTGAACATTCTCTCTCCCACCTTCTTCCATCAGGAAAAAGATACAAAAGTCTGAGGTCACGTACCCACCAACTCAAGAACAGCTTCTTCCCTGCTGCCATCAGTCTTTTGAATGGACCTACCTCATATGGCACAATAATTAGCACTGCTGTCTCACAAAGCCAGTGCCCCAGGTTTTATTCCAGCCCTGGGCCTCTGTCAGTCTGTAGATTGCATGTTCTGACCGTGTCTGCATGGGTTTCCTCTGAGTGCTTCAGTTTCCTCCCACACTCTAAAGATGTGGAGGTGGATTGGCCATCGTAAATTGCCCCTTAGCGACAGAGGAATTAGCAGTGATATGTGGGGTGATGGTAATAGGGCTTGTGTGAGATTGTTGTCAGTACAGGCTCGAGGGGCATTGCAGGCATTCTGAGTTATTAAGTTGATCTTTCTCTACACCCTAGCTATGATTGTAACCTTGCATTCTGCACTCCCTCATTTCCTGCTCCATGTCCGGTATGCTTTGTATAGTATGCAAAAAAACCCAATAATTTTAAAATTAGTTTATTAATTAGTATCACAAGTAGGTTTACATTAACACTGCAATGAAGTTATTGTGAGAATCCCTAAGTCGCCACACTCCGGCACATTTTTGGGTACACTGAGGGAGGATACCAATGCACCTAACCAGCATGTCTTTTGGACTGAGATTCTTGGCTTGGGTCCACTGGGTTGGTATAGAGTGACCCAAGCTGGGAATTGAACCCAAGTCCATGAGCTGTGAGGCAGCAGTGCCAACTGCTGCCATTACACCGCCCATGTCACGTACGTAATTGTGTGTCTCATTAGTCTGTCTATTGGATGTGGTTTATTTAGACTTTTAGAAGATTATCAACAAGGCCTCATATAGCAGACAAGATGTAAAGATCAGCACATGGGATTGCGGATAGTGTCTTAAGATGAATAGAAAGTTGTTTATGAGATAGAAAGCAAAGATTTGGCATAAATGGGTCTTTTTCTGATTGGCAGTCAGTGAATAGTGGGGCTTGGCAGGGATCTGTGCATGGACCCCAACTGTTCACATTATATTCTAATGATTTTGAAGTGGGAACTGAATGTATTATTACCAGATTTGCAGATGATACACAGTTGGGTGGGAGGGTGAGCTGTAAGGAGGATACAGAGATGCTTTTACAGGCTGAGTGTGTGGGCATCTGCATGGAAGATGCAGTATAATGTGGACTAATGTGAGCTTATCCACATTGATAGCAAAAATAGGAGGCAGATTATTATTTGAATGGATGTAAATTGAGAGAGATGGATACTCATCAAGACCTTGGCATTCTCATGCACCAGAAAGTAACATGCAGGTTCAGCAGACAGTAAAGGAACCAAATGGTATATTGGCCTTCATAGTGAGAGGATTTGAACACCAGGATAGGGATGTTTTGATGCAATTGTGTAAGGCATCAGATAGGGTAGATTCAGAAAGAAGTTTCCAAATGGTGGAAGAGTCCAGAACAAGGGGTCATAGTTTGAGGTAAATATTTAAGAATTGAGGTGAGGAGAAATTTCTTCACCCAGACAGTGGTGAATGTGTGGAATTCATTACCAAAGAAAGTAGTTGACACCAAAACATTGTGTGCTTTCAAGAAGAAATTAGTTATTGCTCTTGTAGCTAAAGGGATCAAAGGATATGGGGGGAGGGGGAGATCAGGGTATTTAATTCGATGATCAGCCACGATCAAAAAGAATGGTGGAGCAGGATAGAAGGGCTGAATGGCCTATTCCCGCTTCCAGTCTGTATGTTTCTATTGACTTTCCAATGTGGTTTCCAATTTACCATTTCTATCCCCGACCACTAAGCACGAAACATTCTCAGTGTGATCAGGTCACACATACTTGCTACTGAACAGTTATTGGAATGAATTACCGAAAAACTCAAGATATTCTTTCTCCACGCAAAGTGTCCAGTGACCCACTTACGGGAATTTATGTTTGGTCATAGACATAATCGATATACACATATTTCCCATGAGCGTTTGTACAGCCCTTGGGACATTGATCTGAGGAGACACAGCCTGTAAAGTGATTACACAATACCAATTAGAACTAGAAAGGGAGAAATGTGTAGATTTCACGGCTTTCAACTGCAAGCATCTCAACATGTGATTGGCAATAATTTTAATTAGTTCAGTGAGAGTTATATAGCAGACAGATTACTGGAGTTAATTTTAACCTTTGTAACATGGGTAACATGGGTGGTCTCTGACAGTGCATCCTCAAGAGACGATAGAAACCAAGATATATATTTATTATAAGACCCTTGTCAGGCCCCACTTGGAGTCCTGTGCGCAGTTCTGGTCGCCTCACTATAGGAAGGACGTGGAAGCTATTGAAAGGGTGCAGAGGAGATTTACAAGGATGTTGCCTGGATTGGGAGGCATGCCTTATGAAGATAGGTTGAGGGAGCTGGGACTCTTCTCCCTGGAGAGACGAAGGTTGAGAGGCGACCTGATAGATGTTGAGAGGAATAGATAGGGTGGATTCTCGGAGGCTATTTCCCAGGGCTGAAATGGTCGCTACGAGAGGACACAGATTTAAGGTGCAGGGAAGCAAATACAGAGGAGATGTTAGGGGTAAGTTTTTCACTCAGAGGGTGGTGAGTGAATGGAATCGGCTGCCGTCAGTGGTGGTGGAGGCGAACTCGCTGGGGTCTTTTAAAAGACTTCTGGATGAGTATATGGGATCTAATGGGATTGGGGGTTATAGATAGGTCTATGGCTTAGTAGGTATAGATGTGATCAGCGCAACTTGTGGGCCGAAGGTCCTGTTTGTGCTGTAGTGTTCTATGTTCTATCAATCACTCCCAATCTTAATCCAAGCAAATCTAGTCTATCCACTGTGTGAAGCCACTTCAAACTTTATTATAGAAAAGATATCATTTAAACTAGGAAGATGCAGAAAAGATTTACTGGAATGCTACCAGGACTTGATGGTTTGAGTTCGGAGAGGCTGGGGAGACTGGGGCTTTTTTCCTTGGAGCGTAGGAGGCCGAGGGGTAATCATATAGAGGTCTATAAAATAATGAGGGACATAGATCAGCTCGATAGTCAATATCTTATCCCAATTGTAGGGGAGTCTAAAAATAGAGGGCATAGGTTTAAACTGAGAGGGAAGAAATGCAAAAGTGTCCAGAGTGGCACTTTTTTTTTCACACAGAGGGTGTTGAGGGTTTGGAACAAGCTGCCAGATATAGTAGTAGAGACAGGTACAATTTTATCTTATAAAAAAGCATTTGGATAAGATGGGTATGGAGGGACATGGGCCAAATGTGGGCAATTGGGATGAACTTAATGTTAAAAACTGGGTGGTATGGACAAGTTGGACTGAAGGGCCTGCTTCCATGTTGTAGACCTCTATGGCTCTATGACAATCCCAGCACCTGTCTGTTAATTCATTTACCAAGAATGCATTTTTTAAAAATTCTTTTGTCGAACATGGGAGTCGCCCAACTTGAGATCGAATGTTGCCACAGCAGATGTTCGGATTTGAATTGAGTAAAATTTCTGGAATTAAGAATCTACTGATGACCATGAAACTAAAGTTTATTTATTAGTGTCACAAGTAGGGTTATATTAATATTGTGATGAAATTACTGTGAAAATCCCAAGTTGTCACACTCTGGCACCTGTTCGGGTGCACCGAGGGAGAATTTAGCACGGCCAATGCACCGAACCAGCACATCTTTCGGACTGTGGGAGGAAACTGGAGCACCCGGAAGAAACCCACACAGACACGGAATTGAACCCTGGTTTCTGGTGGTGTGAGGCAGCAATGCTGGACCACTAGGCTGCATACACTAATGTCCTTTAGGGAAGGAAATCTGCTGTTCTTACGTGGTCTGGCCTACATGTCTCCAGAGCCACAGCAATGTGGTTGACTCTCAACTGCCCTCCGAAATAGCCAAACAAGCCATTCAGTACAAGGGCGACTCAGGATGGAGAAGATAAAACAAGTTCCCCCCTTTCTACGCTATATCATTTCTATTGTTGGAACTGTCTCCATTACTAGGAGATCATGAGGCCTGACATCAGCATGGTGCAATATTTGATCTCAAAATCTCTCAGTGAAAAACTACACCCCTTTACAGCAAAGGTTCAGGCAATCTAGCCCATCGTGCCACTTCTGGGTCTGTGAAAGAGTTGATCAGTCAATGTCTCTGCCTGGCTCTTTTGCATAAGATCTTATCCTTAATAAGCACTCCATGCAGATCCACTGAAAGGTTGTTTCAATTCCTCTCCTGAAATTTGGAACAACACTTCCTGTCATTAACATTTTTTTTATTCATTCATGGGACACAGGCATTGCTGGCCAGCCAGCATTTATTGCCCATCCCTAATTGTCTGAGGGTAGTTGAGAGTCAACCACGTTCCTGTGGCTCTGTAGTTACATGTAGAACAGAGGAGGGAAGGATGGCAGATTTCCTTTCTTCAAGGACATTAGTGAACCAGATGGGTTTTTCTGACAATCAACAATGGTTTCATGGTTCTTAATTCTAGATTTGTTTTATTGAATCAAATTCCACCATCCGCTGTGTTGGGATTCGAACCCAAGTCCCCAGAACATTAGCTGAGTTTTTGGTTCATAGCGTAGCAATAATACCACTGGTCATCACCACCTCAGTTTGTAAAATTGCAATCCATATCATTTGAGTAAAACCATCTATCCAAGACCTGCATTTTCCATTGACAAATGACCTATATTGTGTTGCATTGTTTTAACGTTCCATTCATGGTGCTGAGATTCGGATTACTTGCTCAATAATATTGCTCAGGATCTTATTATCATTCTCCAATATAGCGTGAGTTACTCTAAGTAGAAAGCTTGTGCACTGCGCAGATGTCTCTCATGGGTGACGGAGTGGCATAGTAGTTAGCACTGCTGCCTCACAGTACCACGGTCCCGGATTTGATTTTCTGGCTTGGGTCATTCTCTGTGTGGAATTTGCACATTCTCCCCACGTCTGAGTGGGTTCCCTCTGGGTGCTCCGATTTCCTCCCTCAGTCCAAAGATGAATCAGTTTGGTGGATTAGCCACGCCAAATTGCTTCTTAGTGTTAGGGAGACTAGCTAGGGTAAATACATGGGGATAGGGCCTGGGTGAGATTGTGGTCAGTACAGGCTCGATGGGCCAAATGACCTCCTTTGCACTGCAGGGTTTCTATACAGGCAAGTTCTGCTAATCCTTGTTTACACAAACCTGAGGCAACCTGATGCTTCCTAATGTGTGAGGACCATAATTATCCCACTTCTACTCATAAACAACGATACAAGCCTCCTTGATTTTGCACTTGCAGCTTCGATTTCTAAATCCTACAACCCAAAAAGCATTAATCATGAAGTGTTTTATCAAATAGGCAAGAGCCACAGTTTTGGAAAAGGTGAATGACAATAATTTTACCGAAGAACTATTTTTTCTTACCGTGAGATTGAGGAGCACAGCCTGATATAAAGCAAACAAATTGAGATTAAATTCTGGAGTAAATAATTTCAAAATCAATGTGTTTCACAATATTTGTACATTTAGACTTGAAAAAGAACAAGGAGACAACAAAGAAAAGTACAGAAGAGGAACAAAAACTTCGGCTCTCCAAGCCCGTGCTGATCATGTGCCCTAAATAAATTACAAAAAACACCTTCTGACCTTACTCGGTCCGTATCCCTCCATTCCCTGCCTATTCATGTACCCACCCAGATGTCTCTTAAATGTTGCTAATATGCCTGTCCCTCTGATCATTTTGTAGACCTCTATCAAGTCTCCCCTCAGCCTCCATCTTTCCAGTGAACACAATCCTAGTTTATTCAACACCCTCGAATCCAGGCAACATCCTGGTGAACCTCCTTTGCACTCTTTCCAAAGCTTCCACGTCTTTCTGGTGTGTGGTAACCAGAAGTGCATGCAATACTCCAAATGCTGCCTAACCAAGGTTTTATAAGCTGCAACACAATTTCCCTGTTATTGTATTCAGTGCCCCGGCTGATGAAGGCAAGCATGCCATGTGCCTTCTTGACCACCTTGGCCACCTGTGTTGCCACATTTAGGGAACTATGGACCAGCACGCCCAGATCCCACTTTGATGTTTGTTTATTCATGTCACAAGTAGGCTTACATTAACACTGCAATGAAGTCACTGTGAAAATCCCCTGTTCGCTGCACTCCAGCTCCATGTTTGGGTTCACTGAGGGAGAATTTAGCATGGCCAACGGAACCTAACCAGCACGTCTTTCAGAGATTACTTCGATGTAATCGTTTCTTCTATTCTACGTTTTTAAAGAAGTTTCTTAAACTTATAACACGGGAAAAAAAAACTGCGAAGACATGGAGCCTTTTTTCCATACAAATTATAGACCTTCAGTGAGTTATACAGCATAGAAACTAGAAGCAGGAGTACGCTATTTGGCCCTTCGAGCCTGCTCCACCATTCATTCTGATCATGGCTGTTCATCAAATTCAATATCCTGATCCCCTCACTTACTCCCATAGCCCTTGGTCCCTTTAGCCCCTAGAACAGGTAGGCCAGACCAGGTAAGAACAGCGGATTTCCTTCCCTAAAGGACATTAGTGCATGCAGCTTAGTGTTCCAGCATTGCTGCCTCACACCACCAGAGACCAGGGTTCAATTCCGTGTCTGTGTGTGTTTCCTCCGGGTGCTCCAGTTTCCTCCCACGGTCCAAAAGATGTGCTGGTTCGGTGCATTGGCCATGTTAAATTCTCCCTCAGTGCACCTGAACACGTGCCAGAGTGTGACGACTCGGGATTTCAAGAATTTCTTCTTGAAATCAGACAACATTTTGGTTTCAGCTACTTTCTGTGGTAGTGAATTCCATACATTTACCACACTCTGGTGAAGAAATTTCCCCTCACCTCAGTTCCAAAAGGTTTACCCATTATCCTCAAATTATGACACCTAGTTCTGGACTCTGCCATCATTGGGAACATTCTTTCTGAATCTATATCTATATCAGCTAAACAATGTTGTTGAGTTGTGTCCTCGAGTGAATGTGTATCAGTGGAACAGTTAACAATGACTGGATATGGATAGAAATAAAATTTGTAACAAAAAACTAAAAGTCAATGAAAAATGTATTAGCCAATCGAAGAGGTTTGTGCGCTTTTAGCAGAGACTATTGATTCTTATTGTTTTCACTGAAGCAATGTATAAATAGAGAATGAATAGTGTGAATGATATAAGTTACCATAACTGTGGTAATTTTCATTTCCTGTGGGAGGAACAAGCCGTGTTAACATGGTCTGCCCTGATACAGTTTAAAGTTCATATTTCAATGCTTCTGCATGATACAAACATGGATTTGCTCATTATGGCTAATGCAAAGCAATGTAAACATAATTTGATTCTCCTTTCACTTTGTTTCAGGTTCATAGAGTCATAGAATCATAGATGCTTACAGCATGGAAACAAACCATTCGGCCCAACTTGACCACGCCACCCTTTCTTTTTAAGACCATTAAGCTAGTCCCAGTTGCCCGCATTTGGCCCATATCCCTCTATACCCATCTTACCCATGTAACTGTCTAAATGCTTTTTAAAAGACAAAATTGTACCGGCCTGTACTACTACCTGTTCTGGCCGATAAATCCAAGCATGCTGAATGCGTCCTTCACCGCTCTGTCCACCTGTGACTCCACTTTCAAGGAGCTATGAACATGTACCCCTAGATCTCTTTGTTCTGTAACTCTCCCCAACACCCTACCATTAACTGAGTAAATCCTGCCCTGGTTCAATCTACCAAAATGCGTCATCTCACATTGCCTAAATTAAACTCCATCTGCCATTTGTCAGCCCACTGGGTCAATTGATCAATATCCCATTTCAATTGGAGATGAATTATGCCACCAACCTTGGTGTCATCTGCAAATTTACTACCAATGCTTCCTATATTCTCATCCAGTTCATTAATATAAATGACAATTAACACTGGACCCAGCACTGATCCCTAAGGCACACCGCTGGTCACAGGCTTCCAGTTTGAAAAACAACTATCTATAACCACCCTAACTTTGCCTGCAGGAATAGTCAGTGATTCTTGTTGTGTTATTTTCAAGTTTATCTTATGTCCCTTAAAGTACCATGCATGCCACAAAACTGGCAGGCAGTGACCACCACCAGTAAGAGACACTCTAACCAATGACCCTTGACATTCACTGGTGTAACCATCACTGAATCCCACACTGTCAAAATCCTTGGGGTTACCATTAACCAGAAACGCAACTGGACTCGCCACATAAAAACAGGGCAGGCCAGAGACGAGGAATACTGTGGCGAATAACTCACCACCTGACTCCCCAAAGCCTATTCACCATCTACGGGGCACAAATCAGGAGTGTGATGCAATACTCCCCATTTGCCTGGTAGGGTGTGGCTCCAACAACACTCAAGAAGCTCAACACCATCCAGGACAAAGCAGCCCCGCTTCAGTGGCATCACATCCACAAATATCTGCTCCCTCCACCATTGATAGTCTATAGGCAGCAGTGTGTATCATCTCTAAGTTGGACTGAAGCAATACACCCAAGGTCCTTTCACAGCACCTTCCAAAGTTACAACCACATCCATCCTGAAGGACATGGGCAGCAGAAATATGCGAAAACCACCACTTGCAAGTTCTTCTCCAAGCCACTCACCATCCTGACTTAGAAATATATCAGCCATTCCTTCCCAGTCGCAGGGTCAAAGTCCTGGAATTCCTTCCCTAAGGGCATTATGGGTCAACCCAAAGCAGGTGGACTGCAGCGATTCAAGGAGGTAGCACACCACCACCTTCTCAAGGGCAACTAGGGATTGATAATAAATGTTGGCCAGCCAGCAATGCCCATGTCCTATGAATAAATAAGAATATAATTCAATTTGCTACTAACATTTGGAACCAGCAACTAGAAAAGTAATGTCCTTTCAATTATTTCTCTTTTGAATAATAACAGCTCAAAAGGATACATGATAAATGCTTAGTAAATGAGTGCATTCAATGATGAACCTCAACTTTCTTAGGAGGCTAAGGTCATTTGGCATGTCCACCATGACTCTCAACAAATTTTACAGATGCATCATAGAAAGTAACCTTTCTGGCTGTATCACATGGCTCCACTCTGCCCAAGACCATATTAAACTATAAAGAGGAATGTATGAAGCCCAGCATCATGCAAATCAGCCGCCCATCCATTGATTCTGTCTACACTTCCTGCTGTGTCGGAAAAATACCCAGCATAGTTGAGGAACCCACACACACTGGACATACTCTCTTCCACCTTCTTCCAAAAAAGGTACAAAAGTCTGAGGTCACGTTCCAACAGACTCAAGAACAGCTTCTTCCCTGCTGCCATCACACTTTTGAATGGATCCACCTCATATTAAGTTGATCCTAGCTATGACTGTAACATTGTATTCTGCATTCCATGAATGGTATGCTTTGCCTGCATAGTGCACAGAAACAAAATTTTTCACTGGCCAATGCACCTAACCAGCACATCTTTCAGAATGTGGGAGGAAACTGGAGCAAGCGGAGGAAACCCAGACACCAGATGGAGTTTAATTTAGATAAATGTGAGGTCATGCATTTTAGTAGATTGAACCACGGCCAGAGTTATTTGTAAATGATAGGGTGTTGGGGAGAGTTACAGAACAAAGAGATCTAGTGGTACATGTTCATAGCTCCTTGAAAGTGGAGTCACAGGTGGACAGAGTGGTGAAGAAGGCATTCAGCATGCTTGGTTTCATTGGTCAGAACATTGAAAACAGGAGTTGGGATGTCTTGTTGAAGTTGTACAAGACTTTGGTAAAGCAACATTTGGAATACAGTTCAGGTCACCCTATTATAGAAATATTATTAAACTAGAAAGAGTGCAGAAAATATTTACAGGGATGCTACTGGGACTTGATGGTTTGACTTATAAGGAAAGGCTGGATAGGCTGTGACTTTGTTGCCTGGAGCATCGGAGGCTTAGAGGTGAAGTTATAAAGGTCTGTAAAATAATGAGGGGCATAGATCAATTAGATCGTCAATATCTTTTCCCAAAAGTAGGGGAATCTAAAACTGAAGAACATAAGTTTAAGGTGAGAGAGGGGAGATACAAAATGATCCAGAGGGGCATTTGTTTCACACAAAGGAGGCTCAGTCTGGAACGATCTGCCAAAGGTAGTAGTAGAGATAGGTCTTTTGAAAAGCAATTAAACAGTCACATGGGTAGGATGGGTATAGAGGGATCTGGGCCAAATACAGGCAATTGGAACTAGCTTAGTGGTTAACAAAAGGGCAGCAGGAACAGTTGAGCTGATGGGCCTGTTTCTATGGTGTAAACCTCTATGACATGGGCAGACTCTGCACAGACAGTGACCCAAGCCAGGAATTAAACCCTGGTTCATGGTGCTGTGAGGCAGCAACGCTAACCAATGTGACATCTAGTCTCAGACTACCTGATGTTATTATTTTTGGGTAAACAAACTTAGAAAGAGAGAATGAATAATTAAAATTAAAAGAGTTTCCATAGCTGGAATCATGGTCTGTGTGAGAAACAATATTAAGATGATTTGCAGAAATAGAATTTAAAATTCACATTGTTTCATGACTGCATCATATAACCACGGTTTTGTGAATTATGGGTCTGTGTAAATTATGGAAAAAATATTTGATGTCCCATTCATTTGATTTTCTTGTTGAGTTACCTTTCTCCTAATTTACCTTTTAGACCAATACTAAATCTCAGACCCCCACAGCAAAAAGGTAAACTTATTCTTTTCTTTTGAACAGCAACTATTTGGTCAATAAGAGAACTGCAGTGACCTGCTAGGACTGAAAGGGCTTCACGAAGTTGGTGTGAGTTTACTTTTAGTTTTATTTATGAGTGTCACAAGGAGGCTTACATTAACACTGTAATGAAATCACTATGAAATTCCCCTTTTCACCACACTGTTCAGAGACACTGAGGGAGAATTTAGCATGTCCAATGCACCTAACCAGCACATCTTTTGGACTGTGGAGGAAACCGGAGCACCCTCAGGAAACCCACACAGATGCACAAATGGAGACAACGCAGAACAGTGGTTAGCACTATTGCCTCACTGCGCCAGGAACGCCAGTTTGATTCTCCTGCTTGGTTCACTGTCTGTGTGGATTCTGCACGTTCTCCCCGTGTCTGCGTGAGTTTCCTCCGGATGCTCCAGTTTCCTCCCACAGTCCAAAGAAGTGCGGGTTAAGTGGATTGGCCATGCTAAATTCTCCCTCAGTGCCAGGGGCACCAGCAAGGGTAAATAGGGATTACCAGCCTAGGAGCTGGGTGTGTATGTGGTCTGTGCAGATTTGGCAGCCAAATGGCTCCTTCTGCACTGGAGGGATTCTATTGATATTTGATAGAAAGACCATGATCTAGTCGGGTTGTTTTGACAGCATGTTGACCTTCCCATGTGTAATTCAGGTTTCTGTCATGAGTCATTCCGACAGGAATCATTGGAACAGGAATGAGATTTAACAGCAAGGTTCATTTTCAGCTTTTCAGTTTGGCAATTCAGGAGGGCGCTGTGCTGAGTGACATTTTAATATGAAATATTGACACTTGTGTTTCCACTCTTGGTTTCCATTGTTGTTCCAGCACTTTTCATCAAGATAGCATTGGTGGAACAGTTAGAGATCACTTTTTTCATTCTTTCACAGACCATGGGCATCTCTGGCTGGGCCAGCTTTATTGCCCATCCCTAGTTGTCCTTGAACTGAGTGACTTGCTGGGCCATTTCAGAGGGCAATTGAGAGTGAATAACATTGCTGTGGCTCTGGAATCACATGGAGGTTAAACCAGGTAAGGACGACAGATTTCCTAACGTAAAGGAATCAGATGGGTTTTTCCAACAATCGACAATGGGTTGCATGGTCATCAGTAGATTCTTAATTCCAGGTTTTGTTTCTTGAGTTCAAATTCCACCATTTGCAGTGGTGGGATTCGAACCAGAGTGCAACGAATAGTAGGTGAGTTTCTGGGTTAAAAGTCTAGTGATAAAACCACTAGGTCACTGTCTCCCTAACTTGTGTTGAGGATATTGCAATATAGCTTTGGGATTGGATGGAGACAAGGAAAAGCTGGGCATACTTTAAATTTATTTATTAATGTCACAAGGTGGCTTATATTAACACTGCAATGAAGTTACTGTGAAAATCAACGTGTCGCCACACTCTGGCCCTGTTCGGGTAACACTGATGCATGGCCAATGAATTTAGCATGGCCAATGCACCTAACCAGCATGTCTTTTGGACTGTGGGAAGAAATCAGAGCACCCGGAGGAAACCCATGCTGACACGGGGGAGAACGTGCAAACTCCACACAGTGAACCAAACCGGGAGTCGAACTCGGGCTCCTGGCACTGCGAGGTAGCACTGTGCTACCCCATGAAGTCTCTACCGATTTTGTACTCTACACTTCAAATACCAAGAATGATCCAGGTAATTATAGGACGGTGGGCCTTACATCAGTACTAGGGAAAATATTGGAGAGGATTCTTCGAGACAGGATTTATTCCCACTTGGAAATAAGTGGACGTATTAGTGAGAGTCAACACGGTTTTGTGAAGGGGAGGTCGTGTCTGACTGACTCGATCGAGTTTTTGGAAGAAGTGACAAAGATGATTGATGAGGATAGAGCAGTGGATGTGGTTTACATGGACTTCAGTAAGACCTTTCACAAGGTCCCTCATGGCAGACTAGTGGAGAAGGTGAAGTCGCACGGGATCAGAGGTGAGCTGGCAAGGTGGATACAAAACTGGCTCAGTCAGAGTAGACAGAAGGTAGCAGTGGAAGGGTGTGTTTCTGAATGGAGGGCTATGACACGTTGCATTCCTCAGGAATCAGTGCTGGGACCTTTGCTGTTTGTAGTTTTGTGGACGATGCAAAGGTTGTAAGTTTGTGGACAACACAAAGGTTGCTGGATTTGTTGATAGCGATGAGGACCATCTGAGGATACAGCAGGATATAGATCAGTTGAGACTTGGGCAGAGAGATGGCAAATGGAATTTAATCTGGACAGATGTGAGGTAATGCATTTTGGAAGAGCTAATACAGAAGGGAAATATACAGTAAATGGCAGATACCTTTAGAATATTGATAAGAAAAGGGATCTGGGTGTACAGATACACAGGTCACTAGAAGTGGCAATGCAGGTGGAAAAGGTAGTCAAGAAGGCATACAGCTTACTTGCCTTCGTCGACCAGGGCATTGAGTTTAAAAATTAGCAAATCATGTTGTAGCTTTATAGAATCTTAGTTAGGCCACAATATATTGTTCAAAACTGGTCACTACACTTCCAGAAAGATGTGGAGGCTTTGGAGAGGGTACAGAAAAGATTTACCAGGATGTGGCCTGGTGTGAAGGGCATCAGCTATGAGGAGAGGTTGGAGAAACTTGGTTTGTTCTCACTGGAACGATGGAGGTTGAGGGGTGACCTGATAGAAGTCTTCAAAATTACGAGAGGCATGGGCAGAGTGGATAGCCAGAAGCTTTTGCCCAGGTTGGAAGAGTCAATTACTAGGGGTGACAGGCTTAAGGTGTGAGGGGAAAGGTTTAAAGTCGATGTAAGAGGCAGATATTTTACACAGAGGCTGTTTGGTCCCTGGAACCCATTGCCAGGGGAGGTAGGGGAAGCAGATATGATAGTGATTTTTAAGAGGCGTTTTGACAAATACATCAATAGGATGGGAATAGAGGGACTCAGAAGAGTAGGGGGTTCTAGTTAATTCACGCAGCATGGTTTATGCAGGCTTGGGAGGGCCGAAGGGCCTGTTCCTGCGCTGGAATTTTCTTTGTTCTTACTCTAAAGCCTGAAAAAGACTTGGTGAAAACTTGGAGGTGTAGTGGACAGTGAGGAAGATTTTCAAAACTTGCAATGGGATTTGGGCCAACTAGAAAAATGGGCTGAAAAATGGCAAATGGAATTTAACGCAGACAAGTGTGAGGTATTGCACTTTGGAAGGATAAACCAAAGTAGACCGTACAGGGTAAATGGTAGGACTTTGAAGAGTGCAGTTGAACAGAGGGATCTGGGAATACAGGTACAGAATTCTCTAAAAGTGGCGTCACAGGTGGACAGGTCATAAAGTGTGCTTTTGGTACATCAGCCTTTATAAATCGGAGTTTCGAGTATAAAAGTTGGGAGTGTTATGGTAAGGCTGGAGAAGGCATTGGTGAGGCCAAATTTAGAGTATTGTGTACAGTTTTGGTCACCGAGTTACAGGAAGGATATAAATAAGGTTGAAAGAGTGCAGAGAAGATTCACAAGGATGTTGCCAGGATTTGAAAAGCTGAGTTACAGAGAGATTGAATAGGTTGGGACTTTATTCCCTGGAGTGTAGAAGAATGAGAGAAGATTTGACAGAGGTGTATAAGATTTTGACGGGTATAGATAGAGTGAATGCAAGCAGGCTTTTTCCACTGAGGCTAGGGGAGAAAAAAAAACCAGAGGGCATGGGTTAAGGGTGAAAGGAGAAAAGTTTAAAGGGAATATTAGGGGGGCTTCTTCATGCAGAGAGTGGGGGGAGTGTGGAATGAGCTGCCGGATAAAGTGGTAAATGCGGTGTCACTTTTAACATTTAAGAAAAACTTGGACGGGTTCATGGATGAGAGGGGTGTGGAGGGATATGGTCCAAGTGCAGGTCAGTGGGACGAGGCAAAAAATGGTTCAGCACAGACAAGAAGGGCCAAAAGGCCTGTTTCTGAGCTGTAATTTTCTATGGTTCTATGGAATTGTTTTAATGCTTATTCAATCACTTCACGAATTTATTGGAGGAGATGAATGGCAAAAAGTTCAATGAACATAAAACAGTACAGCACAGTACAGGCCCTTTGGCCCTCAATGTTGTGCCAAGCTATGTCCAATCCCAAGATCAGGCTATCCCCTCCATGTGCCTATCCAATAACCACTTGGAAGTTCCTGAAGTGTCCAACTCCACTATCACAGCAGGCAGTCTATTCCACACCCCAACCACTCTCTGAGTAAAGAATCTACCCCAAACAAAGCTTCTATATCTCCCACCATGAACCTTATAGTTATGCCTCCCTAGTAACAGCTACTTCCACCTGCACGTCCACTCTATCTATCCCCCTCAACATCTTATAAACCTCTATTAAGTCACCTCTCATCCTTCTCCGCTCTAAAGCGAAAAGTCCCAACTCCCTCAACTTTTCCTCATAAGACCTACCCTCTAAACCAGGCAGCATCCTGGTAAATCTCCTCTGCACTCTCTCCAATGCTTCCACACCCTTCTCATAATGAGGTGACCAGAACTGAACACAATATTCCAAATGTGGCCTCAGTAACGTCCGGTATAGTTGCAGCATAACCCCATGGCCCTTAAACTCAAACCCCCGTTAATAAACGCTAACACACTATAAGCCTTCCTTATGGCTCTATCCACCTGAGTGGCAACCTTCAGAGATCTGTGGATGTGAACCCCAAGATGTCTGTGCTCATTCACATTCCTTAGGACCCTGCTGTTGACCCTGTAATCTGCATTCAAGTTTGTCCTACCAAAATGAATCACCTCGCACTTATCAGGGTTAAACTCCATCTGCCACTTTTCGCCTCAGCTCTGCCAGCGATCAATGTCTCTTTGCAACCTGCAAGAGCCCTCCACCTCATCCACTACTCCACCAATCAGCAAATTTACTAACCCACCCTTCAGCCCCTTCTTCCAAGTCATTGATAAAAATCACAAATAGCAGAGGACCCAGCACTGACCCAGTTATCAGTTATGAAGTTGTCAGTTACGAAGTAAGTTATCTTAACAATAATATTTAGGGGCATAACCTGATATAAAATAAACACATTAAAGTTTGAAGTAAATTATGTCAAAACCAACAATACTTGTGCATTGAGTGGTACTTCAGATTTCCACATTTAAATATTAACATTGATCTTAAAAGGAAATATGTACAAACATTATTCCAATGTAGGTAAGTTGATGCAGACTCGATGGGTCATATGGCCTCCTTCTGCACTGACCCTCCCTGAATCTCAACAACCCACTGAGGCTCTAAATTTTCTACTTTGGGTATAAAAGTGTTGGATTGAACAGGGTTAAGTGAAACTGTTTGTTTAGTGGCTGTAATTGATGTGAGTCTCCATGGATCCGGTTAGTCTGACTGGAGGGATTTTCCTCTTCTATTAATAAGGGATTCCGTTCAACGTGTTGCCCCATTGAGTCAGGGGGAGCGACAACTCTGACACGAACAGACGGGGAGGGAGAGGAGAGAGAGAGAGAGAGAGAGAGAGAGGGAGGGAAAGGAGAGATCAGAATATGGGAGCAATGGATTGGAATCTTCCAACAATGGCTCAGCATCTGGGAACAATGAACCAAAATATTCCAACAATGGATCAGAACCTGGGAACAATGGCTTGGAATGTTCCAACCAAGGACAGGAGTTTATCCTATTGGATGTATTGGTTTACTGCTGGTGACTCATGGATAACATCAGCTGATCGGGTTAGATATCTACTGCATGTGATTCAATGCTTTTACTATCCCCTCCTGGCTATTGTTGGTGTTCCGGGTAAGTCCCTAGCTGGAATTGTACTAGCCTGACCATCCTGGGAATTGGAGCAGGCAAGGAGGAGAAAAGGGAACGCCTTGACCTCGGGCAGGATTTTGCAGCTTCAGGAAGAGTAAGGCTGTGAAGTCCTGTCCCCAGTGTCCAGCTCCAAATTCTAGAAAGGCTGTTTAACTGTATTGATTTTCTTGTCATTTACAGTACTCGAGTTGCTGCTGTTGTTGTTTCTGTTGAATCTCTGTATCCAATTATTAATTCTTTCAGCCACTGACAATTGTCTCAGGGCCCATGGGCTGGGATGCTTTCTGTGTGTTGTGACTTTCCATAGACATGTAACCACAAACACTATTCCTTCACGAGTAAAAGGCTGAGACAGAACCGTTTTTTCCCTCTACACATAAGACCAGTTCACTGTGAATCACCCACCCAGTCAGCAGGCTGCAGAATCTATTTTAATGGTCATTTGTGCACAACAATATCTCTCAGAGTGAGAACATGTTTTGTAAAGTTTGAAGTTTATTCATTATTGTCACAAATATGAGAACATTCATATCGCAGTGAGGTTACTGTAAAGGTCCCCTGAAGTTACAGTAAACATTTCAGCCCCTGTTCGGGGACACTGAGGGAGAAATTATCTAGGCCGATGCACCTAACAAAAGCAGCTTTCAGATTTTGGCAGGAAACCAGAGCATGCAAAGGAAGTCCATGCAGACACAGACAGTAGCCAAGGCTGGAATTGAACCAGTACCTCTAGTGCTGTGAGGCAACAACGCTATCCCCTGTGCCACCACAAACTCTCCTACAGTAACAAGAACACAAACACACAGACATATCCAAGCACACACATATAAATACACACATTTGCTGATAAATGCAATCAGATTTACACACACACACACACACACACACACACACACACACACACACACACACACACACACACAGAAGGGAGGGGGGGGGCGGGTTTACAGCTACTTCCTGCCTATTGGTGGCAGGATGAGCATTAACACTTTGTGACAGCCTAGAACTCAGGCCCACGCCCAATTTCTCGCCTCTTGTGAACTCACCAGCAACAGATATGTGGCGGATTCAGTCTCCCATCCATTTCAGGCAAGAGGCTGAATAAATTATTTTAAATTTATTTTAAAACAAATTTAAGTAAATTCAGCGAGCCCGGGATGGAATTGTGCAGCACACTGGCCTTTGTAGCTTCACTGGGAGAGGGTGTGTCTGGTGAGGAAAACAGCTGGTCCATACTTATGAGGACAAGTCATGATGATCTCATGATGGCACTTGAATCCCAGGGGGACCAATATCATGGCGGGAAGATTGGCTAGGGCTACTGGGGGGACTTTAAACTAGAAAGGTTGCGGGGAGGGAATCCAGATAAGGTGACTGAGAGTGAGGAGGTTAGCTCCCAAGTAGAGAAGGACTGCAGCAGGCGACGGTGCAGAGGGACCTGGGGGTCCTTGTGCATGAGTCGCAAAAACCCACCCTGCAGGTGCAGCAGGTGGTCAGGAAGGCTAATGGGATGCTGGCCTTCATAGCGAGGGGGATTGAATATAAAAGTAGGGAGGTCTTGCTGCAGCTGTATAGGGCACTGGTGAGGCCGCAACTGGAGTACTGTGTGCAGTTTTGGTCACCGCACTTACACAGGGATATTTTGGCCTTGGAGGGAGTGCAGAGGAGGTTTACTAGGCTGATACTGGAGTTGAGGGGGTTGAGCTATGAGGAGAGGCTGAATAAACTAGGCTTGTACTCGTTAGAGTTTAGAAGAATGATGGGAGATCTCATTGAGACGTATAAGATGATGAATGGGATGGATAGGATAGAGGTGGAGAGGCTCCTCCTGCTCAGAAAGGACAGTAGGACTGGAGGGCACAACCTCAAGATAAAGGGGGGGCAGTTTAGAACAGAGTTGAGGAGGAACTTCTTCACTCAAAGGGTGGTGAATCTCTGGAATTCTCTGCCCGTTGAAGTGGTGGAGGCTGCCTCGCTAAATATATTTAAGACGCGGGTTGATAGGTTTTTGATAGGCAAGGGGATTAAGGGTTATGGGGAGAGGGCGGGAATGTGGAACTGAGACACGACAGATCAGCCATGATCTTATTGAATGGCGCGGCAGGCTCGAGGGGCTCGATGGCCGACTCCTGCTCCTATTTCTTATGTTCTTATGACTGTAGACAGTATGAGAGGGAGGTTAGACAGGTGATGGAGAAGGGAAGCCCCCAGGTCTGAGGTGCGTCTATTTTAACGCCAGGAGTGTAGTGAATGAAGTGGATGAGCTTAGGGTGTGGATTGCTGATTGGGAATGTGATGTGGTGGCCATTACAGAGACTTGGATGTCTGGGTACTTCAGGTGCCGGGATTCAGATGTTTCAGGAAGGACAGGGAGGGAGGCAGAAGAGGTGGTGGAGTGGCACTGTTGATCAGGGACAGTGTCATGGCTGCAGAGAAGGTGGATGATGTGGAGGGACTGTCTACAGAGTCTCTGTGGGTGGAAGTTAGGAACAGCAAAGGGTTGAAAACTTTGCTGGGTGTTTTCTATAGGCCGCCCAATAGTAACAGGGAAGTTGAGGTGCAGATAGGGAAACAGATCCTGGAGAGATGTAGTAATAACAGAGTTGCCGTGATGGGAGACTTTAATTTCCCAAACATCGACTGGAACATCCCTAGGGTAAGGGGTTTGGATGGGGAGGAGTTTGTTAGGTGTGTTCAGGAGGGTTTCCTGACACAGTACGTGGATAAGCCTACGAGGGGAGAGGCTGTACTTGACCTGGTACTGGCGAATGAACCAGGACAGGTGACGGATCTCTCGGTGGGAGAGCATCTCGGGGATGGAGATCATAATTCTATCTCCTTCACGATAGCATTGGAAAGAGATAGGATCAGGCAGGCTAGGAAGGTGTTTGTCTGGAGTAAGTGGAAATATGATGACATCAGGCAGACAATTGGACAAATAAACTGGAAGGAGGTGTTCTTGGGAAAAAGGAAGGTGGCGGATTTTCAAGGAATGTTTGTCTGGAGCTCTGCACAACAACATTCCGATGAGACAGGGATCTTTTGGTAGGTCGCGGGAACCATGGCGCAGGAAGGTTGTGATGAACCCAGTCAGGAAGAAAAGAAAGGTGTATAAAAGGTTCAGAGAGCTAAGAGATGTTAAGGATCTTGAGGAGTATAAGGCTTGTAGAAAGGAGCTTAAAAAGGAAATTAGGAGAGCCAGGAGGGGTCATGAGAAGGCCTTGGCGGGTAAAATTAAGGAGAATTCCAAGGCATTCTACAAATATGTGAAGAGTAAAAGGATGAGAAAAGAAGGGATAGGACCTATAAAAGGTGAAGGGGGAAAAGTCTGTGTGGAACCGGAAGACATGGCAGAGGTGCTTAATGAGTACTTTGCCTCAGTATTCACGGTGGAAAGTGATCTGGGAGGTTGTACTACAGGTTTGCGGCAGACTGAAAAGATTGAGTATGTGGATATTAAGAAAGAGGATTGTTGGAACTTTTAAATTCTATCAAGTCGCCGGGACCGGATGGGATGTACGCCAGGATACTGTGGGAGGTGAGGGAAGTGATTGCAGAGCCCCTGGCGATGATCTTGGCATCATCGATGGAGACAGGAGAGGTTCTGGAGGATTGGAGGATTGCGGATGTGGTTCCTATTTTTCAAGAAAGGGAACAGGGATAGCCCGGGAAATTACCGACTGGTAAGTCTGACCTCAGTGGTTGGTAAGTTGATGGAGAAGATTCTGAGGGACAGGATTTACGAGCATTTAGAGAAGTTTAGAATGATCAGAAATAGTCAGCACGGTTTTGTCAAGGGCAGGTCATGCCTTATGAGCCTAGTTGAGTTCTTTGAAAATGTGACTGAACACATTGACGAAGCAAGAGCGGTGGACGTGGTTTACATGGACTTCAGCAAGGCGTTTGATAAGGTCCCCCATGCAAGACTTCTTGAGAAGGTGAGAGGGCATGGGATCCAAGGGGCTTTGGCTTTGTGGATCCAGAACTGGCTTGCCTGCAGAAGGCAGAGAGTGGTTGTGGATGGATCTTTTTCTGCATGGAGGTCAGTCACCAGTGGAGTGTCCCAGGGATCTGTTCCAGGACCCTTGCTGTTTGTCATTTTCATAAATGACTTGGATGAGGAAGTGGAGGGATGGGTTGATAAATTCGCCGATGATACGAAGGTTGGTGGTGTTGTGGATTGTCTTGGAGGGATGTCAGAAGTTGCAGTGTGACATAGATAGGATGCAAGACTGGGCGGAGAAGTGGCAGATTGACTTCAACCCGGATAAATGTGTAGTGGTCCATTTTGGCAGGACCAATGGGATGAAGGAATACAATATCAAGGGCAGGAGTCTTAGCTGTGTTGAAGAGCAGAAGAACCATGGGGTCCGGGTCCATAGGACTCTTGAATCGGCCTCGCAGGTGGAGGATGTGGTCAAGAAGGCGAATGGTGTACTGGCCTTCATTAATCGAGGGATTGAGTTTAGGAGTCGGGAGGTAATGCTGCAATTTTATAAGACCCTTGTCAGACCCCACTTGGAATACTGTGCGCAGTTCTGGTCGCCTCACTACAGGAAGGATGTGGAAGCTATTGAGAGGGTGCAGAGGAGATTTACAAGGATGTTGCCTGGATTGGGAGGCATGCCTTATGAAGACAAGTTGAGGGTGCTAGGTCTCTTCTCCCTGGAGAGACGAAGGTTGAGAGGCGACTTGATAGAGGTTTATAAAATGTTGAGAGGAATTAGGTTCTTTACCCAGAGGGTGGTGAGGGATTGGAATGCCCTGCCTGCTGCAGTTGTAGATGCGCCTAGTTTGGGGGTGTTTAAGAGGTCCGTGGATAGGTTTATGGATGGAAAGGGATTGGTTTAGGATAGAGGGTCATTGCTTTGTTCTGCGCTGTAATGTACTATGTTCTATGTTCTATATGAATAGATAGGGTGGATTCTTGGAGGCTATTTCCCAGGGCTGAAATGGTCGCTACGAGAGGACACAGGTTTAAGGTGCTGGGGAGCAAGTACAGAGTACGTTTTTCACTCAGAGGGTGGTGAGTGGAATCGGCTGCCATCGATGGTGGTAGAGGCGAACTTGCTGGGGTCTTTTAAAAGACTTCTAGATGAGTACATGGGATCTAATGGGATTGGGAGTTACAGATAGTTCTATGGCCTGGTAGGTATAGATATGATCGGCGCAACTTGTGGGCCGGAGGACCTGTTTGTGCTGTAGTGTTCTACGTTCTATCTTGCCGGTAGATTCGAAGGCCGTTGAGGACATCAGGCAAGGTCAAGGGCAAAAATCAGTGCCCATTGGGCAGTACCAGGGGTTGGGGCCTGCAGGAGCATGACCTGAAGATGCGGGACCTGAAGGGGTGGGGCTTGCAGGGGCAGGGCCTATAGAGGCGGGGCCAGCTTGGCCCTTGGGGATTGGGCCAATCCGGACGGGAGGGTGGCCCAATGCCACTCTGCACGTGATTGGTGGAGTAGGGATTGCCGCCACACTGCCACAAAGCACAAGATTGTTGAGGTAAGTTAGTCGTGCTGCCACTCTTAATATAGCTGGTGAAGGGTTGAGGGTCCACTGATACTCTCTAAGTGATTGGTGCGGTAGGTAGGGGGGCTTCGCTGCGTCTCTGCTTGCACAGTGGGGTCAATCTGCCTCTCTGCATACATATTCGGTTAGGGAGGGGGCCTCAGTGCCCCTGCATGCACAGTGGGTAGGGGGTGGGGTCTTGCTGCTTCTCTGCATGCACAGTGGGTTAGGGAGGGAGGTGACGCTGCCTTGCTGCATGCACAGTGGGTTAGAGTGAGGGGTCTCGCTGCCTCTCTGCATGCAAAGGGGGGTGGGGAGAGGGCCTCATTACCTCTCTGCATGTGTATTGGGTTAGGAAGGGGCCCTCGCTGCCTCTCTGCATGCATAGTGGTGTAGGGAGGGAGTCTCATTGCCTCTCTGCATGCACAGAGTAGAATTAGGGGTCTTCTTGCAAGGGATCCTCTTGGGATGAGTGATCATTGTATGGTTGAATTTTTGATGCAGATGGAGGATGAGAAAGTAGGGTCCCGAACCTGTGTCCTCTGTTTGAACAGAGGGGAGTACGAAAGGATGAGAACAGATTTGGCGAATGTAGATTGGGGGCGCAGATTGGTTGGTAGGATGGCTGAGGAACTGTGGAGGATTTTTAAGGAGATCTTTTTTGGTACTCAGCAGAAATATATTCCAATGGTAAAGAAGGACTGTAGGAGAAGGGATAACCAGCCGTGATTATCTAAGGAAATAAAGGAGAGTATTAAATTAAAAACTGATGTGTTCAGAGTAGCGATTAGAAGATTGGGAAAATTTTAAAAATCAACAAAGAATGACTAAGAAGGTGATAAAGAAAGGAAGGATAGACTATGAAGCTAAACTAGCACTAAATATAAAAAAGGACAGTAAAAGCTTTTACAAATATATAAAGAGGAGGAGACTGGCTAGAGTGAATGTTGGATCCTGAGCGGATGAGAGGGTGGATTTAGTGATGGGAGATGAGGAAATGGCTGAGGCCTTAAATAAGTTTTTTGCCTCGGTCTTTACGGAGGTGGACATGAATAGTTTGCCGGATCTTAAAGATAGAAGGATGGTAGGAGGTGAGGGCCTGAATGCAATTACTGTCACTAGAGAGGTGGTGCTTGATAGACTAATGGGACTGATGGTGGATAAGTCCCCAGGACCGGATGGAATACATCCCAGGGTTCTGAAAGAAATGGCAGAGGTGATAGTGGATGCCTTAGTGATTATTTACCAAAATTCGCTGGATTCTGGGGAAGTGCCGGAAGATTGGAAAATGGCTAATGTTATGCCGCTGTTTAAAAAAGGGAGCAGGCAAAAGGCAGGGAATTATAGGCCGGTTAGTTTAACGTCTGTTGTAGGAAAAATGCTAGAATCCGTCATCAAAGAAGAAATAGTGAGGCACCTAGAAAAGAATGGTTTGACAGAGCAGACGCAGCACGGATTCGTTAAGGGGAAGTTGTGTTTGACGAATTTATTGGATTTCTATGCGGATGTGACTAGTGCGGTAGACAGAGGGGAACCGGTGGATGTGTTTAGATTTCCAAAAGGCATTTGATAAGGTGCCTCACAAAAGGTTGCTACAGAAGGTTAGGGGGCACGGAGTTGGGGGTAAGGTGTTAGCGTGGATAGAGGATTGGCTGTCTAATAGGAGGCAGAGAGTTGGTATCAATGGGTGCTATTCTGGTTGGCAGTTGGTGACTAGTGGAGTGCCGCAGGGATCGGTGATGGGGCCTCAGCTATTTACCATTTATATAGATGATTTGGAGGAGGGGGCTGAGTGTAGGTTGACGAAATTTGCTGATGACGCGAAGATGAGTGGAAAAACAAACTGCGTGGAGGGTGTGGAAAGTCTGCAGAGGGATCTGGATAGGCTGAGCGAGTGGGCGAGAACCTGGCAGATGGAGTATAATGTTAGCAAGTGTGAGGTTAATCACTTTGGCAGAAATAATAGTAGGAGGGATTATTATTTAAAAGGCGAAAAGCTGCAGCATGCTACGGTGCAGAGGGACCTGGGGGTCCTTGTGCATGAGTCGCAAAAACCCAGTCTGCAGGTGCAGCAGGTGATCAAGAAGGTGCGAGGGGGATAGAATATAAAAGTAGAATATAAAAGACCTGCAACTGTACAAGGCACTGGTGAGGCCGCAGCTGGAGTACTGTGTGCAGTTTTGGTCGCCGCACTTGCGGAAGGATATATTGGCCTTGGAGGGAGTGCAGAGGAGGTTCACTAGGCTGATACTGGAGATGAGGGGGTTGGATTATGAAGAGAGAATAAATAGACTGGGTCTGTACTCGTTGGAGTTTAGAAGGTTGAGGGGGGATCTTACAGAGACGTACAAGATAATGAAGGGGATGGATAGGGTAGAGGTAGAGAGATTCTTCCCGCTCAGAAAGGACAGCAGGACTAGAGGACACAGCCTCAAGATAAGGGGGGCGGAGCTGCAGTTTAGATTGGAGTTGAGGAGGAACTTCTTCACTCAAAGGGTGGTGAATCTCTGGAATTCTCTACCCGTTGAAGTGGTAGAGGCTACCTCGCTAAATATATTTAAGTCACGGGTAGATAGGTTTTTGATAGACAGGGGAATTAAGGGTTATGGAGAGAAAGCGGGAAAGTGGAACTGATCCACTTCAGATCAGCCATGATCTTATTGAATGGCGGGGCAGGTTCGAAGGGCTAGATGGCCTATTCCTGCTCCTATTTCTTATGTTCTTATGTACAGTGGGTTGGGGAGAGCCCTCTGCTGACACTTTGCATGCACTGGACTGATTGGTCCAAGTGGTTGCAGGGGAGCACTGGGCTTCTGGGGGCTCCTCACAGAAGTTCAGGGCCCGCCGCCCAACTGGGGGCAGCTGCAGCAGCAGAGAGCTGAGAAATGTGTCTCTCAGACCAGGCAGCTCACTGCTGGCTGCAACTGCACGTCTGCAACCACATAGGTTTGAGACGTGGTCAGTATCCCAGCCAGCGCTGTGAGACCCGCACTTGATGGGGCCACTGCTGAGGTTGGTCTAACAACCATCGAGTTTTAACACTGCAAAATGAGCCCCTTCGGCCCATTATGTCTGACCTGGTTATCAAACTGCTATCCAATTGAATCCCATTTTCCAGCCCTTGATCAACTGCCTTGTGTGCTCTGGCATTTAAACTGCTGGTCTAAATGCCTCTTGTGGTTGTTCCCGCTTCTGCCATCTTTTCAGGCCCTGAGCTGCCATTCCCAGCACCCTGTGGATGGAAACATTTTTCCCCAAATTCACACAAAAATCTGCCCTTTACCTTAAATCCACGCCCCTCTGATTATTGACACCTCGACTAAAGAGAAAAAAGTTTCTTCCTATCTATGTGCCATGTAATTTTGTGCGTATCACTCAGGTCCCTGACCCGAAAGCACTCCCACCACTCACTACACCCGCTCCATCTCCTGCTGTCTCTGCTCTCAGGTAAAAAACCCAGCCTAACCAACGTTTCCTCATAGCTGAAACTCTCCAGCCCAGGCAGCATCCTGGTGAATCTCCTCTCCACCGTCTCCAGTACAATTACATCCTTCCGGTAGTGTGATGACCAGAGCTGCACACAGTACTCTTGGTCTGGTCTAACCAGTATTTTATACACTTCCATCATAACCTCCGAGCTCTTATGTTCTATGCTGCAGTTGCTAAAGGCAAGTATCTTACATGTTGACTAAACCACCTCATCTACCTGTCTTGCTGCCTTCAGGGATCCTCATATATGCAAATTCATCCTGGACCTCTTCACTTCCTCACACTCTACTGTTCATTGTGCATTTCCTTGTCCTTTTAGTCCTTCCAACGTACATCGCTTTGCATTTTTCAGGTTTAAATTTCATTTGCCTATCTGACCAGCCTGTCCATTTCCTCAGCACAGTGGCTTCGTCGTTAGTGCTGCTGCCCCACAGCTCCAGGGACGAGTATTCAAATCCTGGTTTGTCTCACTGTCTGTGTAGAGTTTGCACATTTTCCCCGTGTCTGCGTGGATTTCCTCTGGGTGCTCCAGTATCCTCCCGCATTCCAACGATGTGTGAATTAGTTGGATTACAGTAAGTCTCACAACATCAGGTTAAAGTCCAACAGGCTTATTTGGTAGCACATGCCACAAGCCAAATAAACCTGTTGGACTTTAACCTGGTTTTGTGAGACTTCTTACTGTGTTTAACCCAGTCCAACACCAGCATCTCCACATTAGGTGGATTGGCCAGTGTAACTAGTCCATAGTATCAGGGAGATGTGCTCAGATAAACGAATGGTGCTTTGGGGATAGGGCCTGTGAGGGATTGCAGGCAGTGCCAACTCGATGAGCTGAATAGCCTCCAACTGCACTGTAGGGTTTGTGATTTCTGTAATCTAAGGCTTTCCTCCTCGATATTTACCACACGACCAATTTAAACTTACTTACCATACCTCACACATCCTGTCTCGATCATCAATGTACATTACAAACAGCAAGGAACCCAGCATCGATCCCTGAGGAACCCCACTGGGCACAAGCTTGCAGTCACAAAAGCAACCTTCGACCTTCACCCTCTGTCTCCTGTCACTCAGCAAATTTTGAATGTAATTTACCAAATTGCTCTGCACCCCTTCATTGTTCAGTCTCCATGCAGAATTTGTCTAAAGCTTTTCTGAAGTCCATGTTGATTACATTGACTGCACTTTCCTCATCTACTCATCCAGTTACCTCCTCAACATATTCAAGCAAATTGTTAGACATGATCTCCCCCTGACAAAACCATGCTGAATATTGTTCGTAAATCCTTACCTCTCGAAGTGGAGATTAATTCTGTCCCTCAGGTTGATTTCCAATCATTTCCCCACCACGGATATGGTGAAGATGATGTCTTGGGTGTGATCTTGGATGTCTCCAGGGCGCCTTGTAAGATGGCACTATGGCACAACGTTAACACTGCTGCCTCACTGCATGAGGGACTCCGGTTCAATACCTGGGATTCCATCATCACAAGTGACGCTTTTTTAAAAACTTTGAAACAAGCTCCATTCTCACACATCGCCTGTTGGGATTTCTCCCGTTACAAGAACGTGTGGTGTTTCTCAGTGAATGATCCACTTTGAGCAAGTTCAGTTTCTCGCAGCTCCCCAGTGTCCACATTTGAGTCTTGTAAATTCATTCTGGATCACAGCAATCCTGTGCACATCACCAACCTGCAGAAGGTCATTGGTAAGGCCAGGGCACATTGTCCTGATGTTCCAGCTTGAGATGTGAAAGATTAATTTGATTTGAATTGATTTGATTTATTATTTTGACATATGTTACTACACAGTGAAAAGTATTTTTCTTGAGTGCTACACAAAGCATACCATACATAGAGAAGGAGAGTGCGGAATGCAATGTTGCAGTCATAGCTAGGCTATAGAAAACGATCATCTCAATGCAATGTAGGTCCATTCAAAAATCTGGCTGGCCGGGATGTTGCCGGTGCTGACTCGATGGATCGAATGGCCTTCTTCTGAATTGTAGCATCTCCATGATTGTATGGATCAGTTGATACATGTCCTCAGACGTTTTTGTTTTCATTTTTTTCTGACAGAACAAGTTGGAAGAGTTTATGGCTGAGGTGTGCGGGATCCTTAATTACGCTGGCTACTTTTCCAAGGCGGGAAGTGTAAACAGTGTCAATTGGTGGGAGGTTGGTTTGAGTGGTGGACTGTAGTTTTTTGCAGCCTTGGGCACAGCAGGAGATGAAGTAACCTATGACACAACCAGAAAGAATGTTTTCTATGGTGCATCTATAAAAGTTGGTGAGAATCATTGTTAACATGCCAAATATCCTTAGACCTCTGAGAAAGTAGAGGTGTTGGTGGGCTTACTTAACTATTGGATCGACATGGAGGGGCCAGGACAGGTTGTTGGTGATCTGGCTTGATGCTCTTAACAAACTTCATCCCATTGATGTAGACAGGGGCATGTACTCCACTATGTTTCCTGAAGTCGATGACTATCTCCTTTGCTTTGTTGACATTAAGGAAGAGATTATTGTGGTTGCAACAGTTCACCAGATTCTCTATCTCTTCCCTGCTCTCAATCTCATTGCTTGAGATATGACCCACTACAGTGGTGTCATCAGCAAACTTGGGTGGCATAGTAGCACAGTGGTTAGCACTGCTGCTTCACAGCTCCAAGGTCCTGGGTTCGATTCCTGGCTCGGGCCACTGTCTGTGTGGAGTTTGCACATTCTCCTCGTGTCTGCGTGGGTTCCCTCTGGGCACTCCAGTTTCCTCCCACAGTCCAAAGATGTGAGGGTTAGGTTGATTGGCCGTGCTAAGAAATTGTCCCTTAGTGTCCAGGGATGCATAGGTTAGAGGGATTCATGGGCAGAATATGTAGGGATGTGGGGTTAGGGCCTGGGTGGGATTGTGTTCAGTGCAGACTCGATAGGCCGAAGGGCCTCTTTCTGTACTGTAGGGTTCTATGATAAAAAACTTGGAAATCAAGTTGGAGGGGAATTTGGCCACACAGTCACAGCATATGAGGAGTATACTTGGGGGCTGAGGACACAGCCTTGCGGGACACCACTGTTGAGGATAGTTGTGGAGGCGGTGTTATTGCCTGTCCTTATTTATTGCCATCTGTGGGTTAGGAAGTTCAGGAGCCAATTGCAAAGGCAGGAGCTGAGCCCAAGGCCACAGACTTTGGACATGAGTTTTGTAGGAATGCTGCTGTTAAAGCCTGAGCAGTAGTCTGTGTTCCAGGGTTGACTGTAAGGCCAGGGAGATGGCATCCATGGACCTGTTGGGAGGTAGGTAAACTGTAATGGATCCAGGCAATCTGGGAGGCTGGATTTGATTCATGCCATGACTAACCTTTTGAAGCTTTTCATAATATTGAATGTCAGAGTGACTGGACAATAATTATTAAGGAAGGCTGCTTGGCTTTTCTTTGGCACCGGCCTTTGTTTGAGATTTTCTTACCTGGTGCATCGATTAGCAACTTCCCACAGAGAAGGCTCACTGAGATTCACTCGTCCAGTTGGCCATAGTAGGACAGCAGCAAATGCACTGGGCACTATGCATGGTCGCGATATACTGAACCCTCAAGCTTTCTCCCACTGTTGAAAGCAAACCCTGGTACTTGTGTTCTGTAACAATCAAGTGTGAGATTCCGGTTTCTTCCTTGTGTTGTGCAAATGGTGGCCACAATGCTGTGGTCTCCTCTCCAGGATACAGTCCTGTGTAAGTTTTATAGAGTCGGAACTGTTGAGGCATCAGGATCTCCCTCTGCCAACTTAGTTTTGTTCAGAGGAAAGGGTGAAACCAGCACAGTTTGGTACCAGCTCTGCTGCAGGGGTTGTCAGTGAGCTGTCTGAGAGACAACAGATTACCACCTACAGGACTCCACTCAGGATTTTCTGTCAGGGTTTGCTCCCTCAGCCTTCTTAACCTCCAAATCTCCAAAAAGGTAGAGGGGCTATTTACCTGTAGCTGATTGAGGGTCAATGTTGTGGACTGCCCGGAAAGTTCTCTCCCAAACGTATACCATTGTGTTGCTACCATGGAGCAGCATGGTGGCACAGTGGTTAGCACTGCTGACTCACAGCATTAGGGACCTCAGTTCAGTCCAGGCTTGTGTCACTGTTTGTGTGGAGTCTGGACTTTCTCCCCGTGTCTGTGTGGGTTTCCTCCGGATGCCTCTCTTTCCTCTCACAATCCAAATGTGCCGGAATTTAAAAAAAATAGATTTAATTCTTCTGTGTGTGTACTTTTTTTAAGTTGTCCTCAGTCTAAATGGTAATTTCTTCCCCTGAATCATATCTAATTTCATTCTTTATTTCCTTCTTGACAGTGAACATAATCACAATTGTGACACTGACAAACAGAAACTGTGGTCTGTCCAAATGTGTCACTTGTTACCTGGTGGCCATGTCAGTGGGGGATCTGCTGGTCATTATCCTTGACTTGATATTGAGACACATCCCCATGGTTTATTGGCAACTGTTTTATTTTGTGCGATCTATCCCCTTGTGTAACATCCACGCCGTCCTGCTTTACGCAGCCACTGACTGTTCTGTCTGGTTCACCGTCACTTTCACCTTTGATCGATTTGTGGCCATTTGCTGCCCCAAGCTGAAAAGTAAATATTGCACTGAGAAATCGGCGGCTGTGGTCCTGGGAACAGTGACGGCGTTGAGCTGTTTAAAGAACATTTTCTGGTATTTTATGTTATTAAATGGATATCGGCTGGCGAACAACCCCTGGTTTTGTGATGCCTCAAGGGATGTTATGGAATCTCCGGTCTGGGGAACAATCGAGTTCCTCCACTACATTCTAACCCCTTGTGTCCCATTTGTCCTGATTCTGCTGCTCAATGCTTTCACTGTCAGACACATTTTAGTGAGCAGCAGAGCCCGCAGGAGACTCAGGACTCACAGCTGTGGGGAGAGTTCCAGAGACCCAGAGATGGAAAGTCGAAGGAAATGCATCATTTTATTGTTTGTAATCTCAGCCAATTTCATCCTCTTTTGGTCGACATTAATGGTTTATTCTATTTGGAGTCGGTTGGACTATTTGAGCTATCAGTTGGTATGGTTAGATTATTTTGTTTTGGAATTTGGCTTAATGCTGCAACTCCTGAGTTGTTGCACAAACACTGCCATTTATGCCGTGACACAGACTCACTTCAGACAGCAACTAAAAAATCTGCTGAAATATCCCCTTACTGCAATTCTTCATCTCATTACAGCCTGACAGGTAACTAAACCACAAGACCCTTGATCCCTTAATATTGGACATTCAAAGTGTAAATAACAAACAGCCTCACAGAAACAGAAAAAGTGGCAGATAGCGAGAGAAGGGGGAACTGAGAAAACAATGAGAATGATAGAGAGACAATGATTGCTAGAGAGATGAAATCAGAGTTTGAAGTACTTTTGAACAGATAGAGAGAAAAAAACAGACAGACAGAGAGGCAATCAGAGATAAAGGACAGAGACAGAAAGAGGCTCTCCAAAGCATGAAAAATGGGGATAGAGAGTTGGGGAAATAGCGAGGGTGATGGCCAGGGAATGAGAAAGGGAGGCATAGGAACACAGATGGGAGGATGTAATAAGAGAGAGAGAAGGAGACTAAAAGGGAAAAGGAGACAGAAAGGTAGGCAGAAGGAGAGAGAAACAGAGACACAGAGAGAGAGACAGAGAATGGGAACGAATGGGAGAGAGTGAAACTGAATGAGTACTATGGACACAGCAAGGGCAAAAGACAGAGAAAGATAGAGAGAGAGAGACAAGAAAAAGGTGACATAGAGAGAGAGAGGGAAATGGAGATGGACTGGGACAAGGAGAGTGAGACTGAGAGGGGACAGGAGAGACAGAGGAAGAAAGTCAAAACAGGGAGATGCAGAGAGACAAGAAGAGACAAATAGCAACTTACAAGTAGTCTGAGCAGGAAGGATAGAGGGAGGTATGGCAACACAAGTGGCCTTGACCCAGTTTTTACTGAGGCACCGGGGAGAAGAGTCAACCTTTACACCAACAGTAGATATGCATTTGGAATTGTGCATGACTATATGACTATTTGGAGAAAAAGGGGGTTTGTCACAACGGGAAGCACTCCAGTCAAGCATGGACAGATAATCGAAGCCTTACTGGAGGCCAGCAAGCTCCCAACGGAAGCCGTGGTGCTGAAGGTAAAAGCACACCAAAAGGAACCCAACAAACAAAGGTCTGAGTGGCATATCTTTAAAGGAAACCAAGCAGCCGACAAAGCGGCATGATCTGCCTTGGGAAAAGGGGAAGTGCTAGCCTTGCCGGCAGCCTTGGCTAAAGACAAACCCCCGATCGACATCTCACAGCTACATGCTGATACTTCCAAAGAAGAACGGGCGAGGTGGAAAGCTCAAGGAGCTACACCTGATGGAAGTGGGGGGGGGGGGTACGGTATGGAGATTAAATAATAAAGTCCTAGCACCCGAATGTATTCAGCACATTCTGATGCAGTTACATCATGGGCTGCTGCATGTGGGAAAGGATGCCATGATAGCCAGCGTGGGGAAGGAATGGTGGTGGAAAGGTATGAGACGGGACATTGCCCGGTATTGTCGTTAATGCATAACCTGTGCCCAATAAAACCAGGGAGGTCTGTAAAAATCAAGGTGGGATACCAGCCAAAGGTACCTCGGAACACCTACAAATCAACTTTACCAGTCCTCTTCTGCAGTCATGCGGAAGAACCTACTGCTTGGTAATAATTGACCAATTCACCAGATGGTTAGAGGCATTCCCAACAAAAAACTGCTCTGCCACTACTATGGTAAGAATATTAGCTGAGGAAGTTATCCCAAGGTGGGCAGTACCTATGCAAATAGACTCTGATCAAGGCACTAACTTTATGGTGACGGTAGTAAAAACCATATGTCAACTGATGGGGATAAAACAGAAATTTCACATACCCCACCACACTCAAAGCTAGGGAATGGTAGAACGTATGAATAGGACACTTAAGACCTCCCTGTCAAGGAACATGCCGGAATCGGGGAAGAGGTGGACAGAGGTATTACCCACATATTAATGAAACTCAGAGCCACTACGAATCGAACCATCGGGCTGACACCATATGAGCTGATGACTGGGTGGGCTATGCAACTGCCCGAGTCCATCATTACCGGGGAGGTGGGGTAGGGAGGGGGCGATGTAGGCCCATTGAAAGGCAGGATTAAGTGGTATGTTTTAGAATTAAGCGCCCAACTAAAGGATATGCGAAAAATAGTCCGGGACAACTAGCGGCAGACAAACAAAATGAATGAGAACAAACCCCTGAGGTACCCCAAGCAGGCAATAAAGTTATGGTAAAAATATTACCCGGAAAACCTGGGTTCACCCCCAGTGGAATGGCCTCGATGAGGTTATTACCAGTGGAGAGACTGTGTGCCCCCCTCCCCCGCCTCCTCCCCCTCGCTCCCTCCCCTCCTCCCCATCTCCCCTCCTCCCCCTCCCCTCCTCCTGCCCCTTCCCCCCACCCCCCTCTCCCTCCCACCCACCCTCCCCCCTCTCCCACCTCCCCCCTTCTCCCCGTCCCCCCTTTCCCCATTCCCTCCCCCATCCCCTCCTTCCCCCTCCCCTCCTCTCCCCTTCTCCCCTCTCCCACCTCCCCCCCATCCCCCTGCCCCCTTCTCCCCCCCCCCCACTACCCCCTACCCCCCTCTCCCCCTCCAACCTCCTCTCTCCCCCTCCCCCCGTTTCTCAGGAGTTGGAGACTGAGTCGAAGCAGCTGAGAGTTTAACAAGGTCGACACTATTAAGCCAAGTATTCAGGCAGCGTTTATTGGGGAGATTAAGTTGCACTAAGCACTCGGAAGGGACACAGCTTCTGGGGGAGACACCAGTTCAGCCCAGTGGACAAATTATTATCTCCGATTCGTTGCTCTGTCACCCAAACCATCATGTAGTAAACTGTATGTGTCTGTAATAAACACTCTGTAAACTGTGTGTGTCTGTAGTAAACACTCTGTAAACTGTGTGTGTCTGTCGTAAACACTCTGTAAACTGTGTGTCTGTAATAAACACTCTGTAAACTGTGTGTGTCTGTAGTAAACACTCTGTAAACTGTGTGTGTCTGTCGTAAACACTCTGTAAACTGTGTGTGTCTGTAATAAACACTCTGTAAACTGTGTGTGTCTGTAGTAAACACTCTGTAAACTGTGTGTGTCTGTAGTAAACACTCTGTAAACTGTGTGTGTCTGTAGTAAACACTCTGTAAACTGTGTGTGTCTGTAGTAAACACTCTGTAAACTGTGTGTGTCTGTAATAAACACTCTGTAAACTGTGTGTGTCTGTAGTAAACACTCTATAAACTGTGTGTGTCTGTAGTAAACACTCTGTAAACTGTGTGTGTCTGTAGTAAACACTCTGTAAACCGTGTGTGTCTGTAGTAAACACTCTGTAAACTGTGTGTGTCTGTAGTAAACACTCTGTAAACTGTGTGTGTCTGTAATAAACACTCTGTAAACCGTGTGTGTCTGTAGTAAACACTCTGTAAACTGTGTGTGTCTGTAATAAACACTCTGTAAACTGTGTGTGTCTGTAATAAACACTCTGTAAACTGTGTGCGTCTGTAGTAAACACTCTGTAAACTGTGTGTGTCTGTAGTAAACACTCTGTAAACTGTGTGTGTCTGTAATAAACACTCTGTAAACTGTGTGCGTCTGTAGTAAACACTCTGTAAACTGTGTGTGTCTGTAGTAAACACTCTGTAAACTGTGTGTGTCTGTAATAAACACTCTGTAAACTGTGTGTGTCTGTAATAAACACTCTGTAAACTGTGTGCGTCTGTAGTAAACACTCTGTAAACTGTGTGTGTCTGTCGTAAACACTCTGTAAACTGTGTGTGTCTGTAATAAACACTCTGTAAACTGTGTGTGTCTGTCGTAAACACTCTGTAAACTGTGTGTGTCTGTAATAAACACTCTGTAAACTGTGTGTGTCTGTAGTAAACACTCTGTAAACTGTGTGTGTCTGTAGTAAACACTCTGTAAACTGTGTGTGTCTGTAGTAAACACTCTGTAAACTGTGTGTGTCTGTAGTAAACACTCTGTAAACTGTGTGTGTCTGTAGTAAACACTCTGTAAACTGTGTGTGTCTGTAGTAAACACTCTGTAAACCGTGTGTGTCTGTAGTAAACACTCTGTAAACTGTGTGTCTGTAATAAACACTCTGTAAACTGTGTGTGTCTGTAGTAAATACTCTGTAAACTGTGTGTGTCTGTAATAAACACTCTGTAAACTGTGTGTGTCTGTAGTAAACACTCTGTAAACTGTGTGTGTCTGTAGTAAACACTCTGTAAACTGTGTGCGTCTGTAGTAAACACTCTGTAAACTGTGTGTGTCTGTAGTAAACACTCTGTAAACTGTGTGTGTCTGTAGTAAACACTCTGTAAACTGTGTGTGTCTGTAGTAAACACTCTGTAAACTGTGTGTGTCTGTAGTAAACACTCTGTAAACTGTGTGTGTCTTTATCTGCCCTTCTCTGATCAGAACCTTCCATACACCAGACGAAGGAACACCGTTTCTGAAAGTTTGTGGGATTACTATCAAATAAATTGGTTGGACTTAAACCTGGTGTTGTGAGACTTCTTACTGTGTTTACCCAAACCGTCCACAGACACCACCCTGGGGTGGGGGGGCGAATCAAACAGTCTGGCTGCCCAAAGTGACAGGAACAAACGCTCCTGTCCATCGCAGCTAGCTTCAGTCAGGGAGCATGAGACTGTTAATATCAGGGTTGTGGGCTCCAACCCCACATTGCACAAATGTTTCCTTTTTGTTTAAACACTTGTGTGTATGCCCAGATCTGAAATCCCCTGACCTTTAACGGCACTTACACCACATTCCTTCTTCCTCCAAAGCTGTCAGCGTTTCACACTGCGCTCTTAGAAACCCACTCCCACAAACTCACGCACACACACATACACACACACGTACATACACACACACACGTACACACACACACACCACCTCAACCCGTGCAGAAATAAACATCCAACTCTCTCTCCCTCGCTAACTATTCCTTTCATTCTGCAGAAGAAGATCAGCTGGGAATTACATGAATTGGAACAGTCATGGATTTTCCCAGTTAGATTCCGATTGGGAATGATTGAATAAAGTTACTTCATCCACCCTCTCCCTTCACAGACAATTCCTTTCATTCTGTGAGAATTGGCTCTTTCATCAATACTGTTTGACTGTTGACCACATCGTCCTAATGTGGAACTAGAAGCGAGGCACTTGAATACACTGCTATTAGTGCTTGGATGTGTGGAGTTCGTGAGGCAAAGATCTCATGTCTGACTGTAGATCAGAGGTTCACGAGTTCGCATCATGTCAGGTTCACTTTTATCGGCAGAGTGAGCGACATGTGGTGTGATTGGGAAACTACTCGGTCAATGACAGGAGTGAGATTTGAGCTCACACCTCCAGCAGATACAGTGATCTGAACACAGCCCCCCGAGACCATTCAGCCATCCTGACGACATTGCAGCTTTTTGCTCCCACCCTTAGGAAGTTGCAGAGATGGTTGGCTCACCCCCGGGGGTTTTTATTGGGTGCTTCAAAAAGGAAACTCCTTGCAGTCTGGCTGGTCGTGTGGGTGGAGAAGGGAACTCTTACACTCACCATTCCTGGTTCAATCCGGAATACTGGGCAGATGTTCGCTGTTCGAGCAGCTGCTTTCTTTTCACGGATCAACTCCTTGGTGATTAATCGAACGGGCTCCACGATCCCACGCTCAGAGTGAAGTTTACCGTGTCTGTGTGGAGAAATCTTTCTTGGCTTCACTTTGAAAGTAGGATTTGAGTTAAATTTGATTCCTGATTTGAATTAATTTGATTTCATTTGATTTTATTTTTATTTGATTTGATTTCGTTTGATTTTATTAGATTCAGTTCAATGTGACTTGGAACAATATGCTAATTATAGAACATAGAACATAGAACACTACAGCACAAACAGGCCCTTCGGCCCACGAGTTGCACCAATCACATCAACACCTACCAATCTATAGACCTATCTATAACCCCCAATCCCATTACATCCCATATACTCATCCAGGAGTCTTTTAAAAGACCCCAGTGAGTTCGCCTCCGCCACCACTGACGGCAGCCGATTCCATTCACTCACCACCCTCTGAGTGAAAAACTTACCCCTAACATCACTTCTGTACTTGCCTCCCCGCACTTTAAATCTGTGTCCTCTCGTAGTGACCATTTCAACCCGGGGAAATAGCCTCTGAGAATCCACCCTATCTATTTCTCTCAACATTTTATAAACTTCTATCAGGTCGCCTCTCAACCTTCGTCTCTCCAGGGAAAAGAGTCCCAGCTCCCTCAACCTAACTTCATAAGGCATGCCTCTCAGTCCAGGCAACATCCTTGTAAATCTCCTCTGTACCCTTTCAATAGCTTCTACGTCCTTCCTATAGTGAGGCGACCAGAACTGTGCACAGTACTCCAAATGAGGCCTGACAAGGGTCTTATAAAGTTGCAGCATTACCTCTCGATTCCTAAACTCAATCCCTCGATTAATGAAGGCCAGTACACCATACGCCTTCTTGACCACATCCTCCACCTGCGAGGCCGATTTCAGAGTCCCGTGGACCCGGACCCCAAGATCCTTCTGCTCTTCAACACTACTAAGACTCCTGCCCTTGATAGTGTACTCGTTCATCGCATTGGTTCTGCCAAAATGGACAACTACACATTTATCCGCGTTGAAGTCCATCTGCCACTTCTCCGTCCAGTCCTGCATCCTATTTATGTCCTGCTGCAACTTTTGACATCCTTCCAGACCATCCACAACACCACCGACCTTCATGTCATCAGCGAACTTACTTACCCATCCCTCCACTTCCTCATCGAGGTCATTTATGAAAATGACAAACAGCAAGGGTTCTAGAGCAGATCCCTGGGGCACTCCACTGGTGACTGACCTCCATTCAGAAAAAGACCCATCCACAACCACTCTCTGCCTTCTGCAGGCAAGCCAGTTCTGGATCCACAAGGCCAAAGGCCCTTGGATCCCATGCCCTCTCACCTTCTCAAGAAGTCTTGCATGGGGGACCTTATCAAACGCCTTGCTGAAGTCCATGTACACCACATCTAAATTAAATTATCTATCTAAATTAATTAACTTTAAATTTGGATTCAGTTCACTTTGACTCGATTCAATATTGATGTGAATCTGATTTGATTCGACTTGTTTCAATTTTGCTTTGATTCCTTTTTATTTGATACAATTTTGGTTTGATCTGATTCGAATTGATTTTCAATTGGTTTGATTTATTACTGTAACATGTAATGGGATACAGTAAAAAGTATTCTTTCTTGCGTGCTACACAGACATAGCATACCATTCATAGAATATATTGTCTTTAAAACATTCAGACAGTTACATGAGTCAGATGGGTATAGAGGGATATAGGCCAAATGCAAGCAATTGGAACTAGCGTTGCGGTTAAAAATGGGACAGCAAGGTGCTGCATTTTAACTCGCAGTCTTCTCTGGAGACGTGGCTTCAAATCCCACTCTTAACATTGAGTTGGGCTGAAGGGTCTGTTTCCATGCTGGAAACCTCTGAGTTTGCCATTTGAGTTGATTTATAATTGTCACATATATTGGGAAATAGTGAAAAGTATTGTTTCTTGTGCACTCTTGCGCAAATATCTGATGGTTCATGGAGGAAGAAAGGTGAGGCTGCAGAATGTAGAGTTACAGCCATAGTTAGGGTGTAGAGAAAGATCAACATTGTATGAGATAGGTCCATTCAAAAGTCTGACAGCAGCAGGGAAGAAACACGGTTGGTACGTGACCTCAGAGTTTTGTATCATTTCCCGACGGAAGAAGGTGGAAGACAGAATGTCCGGGATGCATGGGGTCCTAGATTATGTTGGTTCTTGATCCAATTGGTATTTGTTTTCATAGTTTTGAATCTGATTGGCTATTCAGTTGCTATGGAGAAAGTACGAGGGACTTTAGGTTCCCCAATTTCCCTGGACATTCAGAAAGACAAAGTCCCTTTAGTTTGCAGAGTGCGGGTCCCTGAGGCACTTGTAGTGCAGGAGCCAATCATAGAGCCCTGTAATGCAGAAAGAGGCCCTTCGGTTCATTGAGTCTGCACCGACCAGAATTCCACCCAGGCCCCCTCCCCCCCTACATATTTTACCCACTAATCCCTCTAACCTATGCATCTCAGGACACGAAGGGGCATTTTTTTTAGCATGGCCAATCATAAGAACATAAGAACATAAGAAATAGGAGCAGGAGTAGGCCATCTGGCCCTTCGAGCCTGCCCCGCCATTCAATAAGATCATGGCTGATCTGTCGTGGCTCAGTTCCACTTTCCCGCCCTCTCCCCATAACCCTTAATCCCCTCTCTTATCAAAAACCCATCAACCCGCTTCTTAAAAATATTTAGCGAGGCAGCCTCCACCACTTCAACGGGCAGCGAATTCCAGATATTCACCACCCTTTGAGTGAAGAAGTTCCTCCTCAACTCCGTTCTAAACCGCCCCCCCTTTATCTTGAGGCTGTGCCCCCTAGTCCTACTGTCTTTTTTGAGCGGGAAGAGTCTCTCCACCTCTATCCTATCCATCCCATTCATCATCTTATACGTCTCAATGAGATCTCCCCTCATTCTTCTAAACTCTAACGAGTACAAGCCTAGTTTATTCAGCCTCTCCTCATAGCTCAACCCCCTCAACTCCGGTATCAGCCTAGTAAACTTCCTCTGCACTCCCTCCAAGGCCAAAATATCCTTGTGCAGGTGCGGCGCCCAAAACTGCACACAGTACTCCAGCTGCGGCCTCACCAATGCCCTATACAGCTGCAGCAAGACCTCCCTACTTTTATATTCAATCCTCCTCGCGATGAAGGCCAGCATCCCATTCGCCTTCCTGACCACCTGCTGCACCTGCAGGCTGGGTTTTTGTGACTCATGCACAAGGACCCCGAGGTCCCTCTGCACCGTCGCCTGCTCAACCTAACCCGCACATCTTTAGACTGTGGGAGGAAACCGGAGCACCCAGAGGAAACCCATGCAGACACAAGGAGAATGTGCAAACGCCACACAGACAGTGACCCGAGCCGGGAATCAACCCCAGGTCCCTGGAGCTGTGAAGCAGCAGTGCTAACCACTGCGCTACCGTGCCGCCCAATTGCAACCTTGAAAGATTATATTCAATAGGTTGTTAGTGTGGTTAATTGACAATGGCAATGGTTAAACCTACACCTCATGGCTGACCTCACTATTGTCATATAATCCCTCTCACAATCCTTCTCAAATACAACACTCGGCCATCAAAGATAGAAGGCAAACTCAGTTGCATAGATGGGTATAGAAGGATATGGACCAAATGCGGGCAATTGGGACTAGATTAGTGGTTAAAAACTGGGTGGCAGATTGCAATCTCCTCTGGAGACATGGGTTCAAATCCCACTCTCGACACTGAGTTGGGCCGAAGGGCCTGTATCCAAGCTGTCAACCTCTATGAGTTTACCATTTGTTTTGGTCAGATTTGATTTGATTTATTATTGTCCCAAGAATTGGGATACAGTGAAAAGTATTGTTTTTTGCGAGCTATACAGTCTGATGGTTCATGGGGAGGAAAGGAGAGGTTGAAGAATGGAGTGTTACGCTCATAGTTAAGGTGTAGAGAAAGATCAACTTGGTACAAGGTAGGCCATTCAAAAGTCTGAAAACAGCAGGGAAGACACTGTTCATGAATCGGTTGGTACGTGAGCTCAGACTTTTTTATCTTTTTCTGCTGGAAGAAGGTGAAAGAAAGAACATTCGGGATGCGTGGGGACCTTGATTATGCTGTTTCTTGATCCAATTGGTACGTGTTTTCAGAGTTTTACCTCTAGCTGTGCTCTTGCTATGGAGGAAAATACGAGGGACGAGATATTCCCCAGCTTCCCTGAGTCATTCAGGAAGGTGTCGATAGGAGTCATGATGTGGGTATGCCGGCGTTGGATTGGCGTAAACACAGTAAAAAGTCTGACAACACCAGGTTTTAGTCCAACCGATTTATTTGATAATAGACTCACAAGCTTTCGGGGTTAGCCCCTTCGTCAGGTGCATGGAGACGAAGGGGCTAACCCCGAAAGCTTGTGAGTCTATTATCAAATAAATCGGTTGGACTAAAACCTGGTGTTGTCAGACTTTTTACTCATTCAGGAAGGCACAGGGTTTGAGCCAGTTCATTCAGTTTGCAGAATATGGGCCATTGCGGCATTTCCACTGCAAGAGCTGTGTTACTATCTCGAAAGATTATCTTCAATAGGTTGTCAGTGTGGTTAATAGACAGTCTTTTCGCAGTCCTTTTCGAATACAACACTCGCAAATCAAAACAGAAGGCAAACTCAGTTTGAGGCCTACATCTGCTCCTTAGCAATTCCATGATTCTTTACAGTCGAAAAACTTACAGGAGGTGGTCTAATGTGCTGGCGAAGGGTTTCCTTGATAAAGTCACGGGGAAAGTTGGTGAGAGCGTGGAGCAGTAAATAGAATAGAATAGAATCCCTAGAGGGCAGAACGAGGCAATTCGGCCCATTGAGACTGAAACAGCAAGAATCCCACCCAGCCACTATTGTCAGAACCCTAATGATTTACCCTGCTAGTCCCCCTAACACTCGGGTACAATTTAGCATGGCCAATCCACCTAACCTGCACATCTTTGGACAATAAGGGACAATTTAGCCTGGTCAATCTGCCTAACCTGCGTATCTTTGGAGTAATGGAGGAAACCTGAGAACCCAGAGGAAACTCTTACAGACATGGGGAGAACGTGCAAACTCCACACAGATAGCGACATGAGGCTGGAATCGAAACCGGGTACCTGGCGCTGTGAGGCTACAGTGCTCATTTTTTACTGCCTTCCCACCCAGCCCTAACAAAGCACAGAGCACAAAATAATTTATTCAACTCTCCACTCTCTCTCTCCCTCATGAACAATTCATACCAATTCTGTTCATTCTGCAGATGAAGTGGTCTGGATATAAACAAATGATTTAAGCAATGGTAAATATTCCAGGCTAAAACTCTCCAAGAAATAATTGAATAAAACTACTTCTGTTTTGATGAGAAACTTCTCTATAAGTTTGGATACGATTCCAGCACGGTTCCTGTCTGTTTCCAGGTGCTGGAAGGATTGGGACTTGACTGTGTCACTGCCCCGGGTAAATAAACAATAGTTTTATTAAGCGTGTCTGAAGCTGTGACATTTTGTGGGAGAATGAAAGCGATTCTGACTGAGGCAGTGTTGTTAGCACCAGTGGTTGGCGTGTGGTAAGGAAATTTGGCATGTCTGCTATGACTCTTACCAATTTTTACAGATGTATCATAGAAAATACTCTTCCTAGTTTTATCATAGTTTGGTATGACTCCTGCTCTGCACTTTCTCCTGCTCTGCAGGAGTCTACAAGGAACTACCAATGGTCATGAATGAAGCCCAGTCCATCACAAAAATTAGCCTCCCATCCTCTGACACTGTTTACACTTCCCACTGCTTCAAAAACGCAGCCAGCACAATCAAGGACCCTGGTTCACTGAACATACTCTCTTCCACCTTCTTTCATCAGGAAAAAGACGCAAACAACTCAAAAACAGCTTTTTTTCTGTCTCCATCAGACTTCTGAGTTGATGTTATGTTGATGTTTCTCTCTACCCTAGGTATGACTGCAACATGACATTCTTCACCCTGTCCTTTCATTCTCTGTGCTTTGTCTATATAGCACGCAAGAAACAATACTTTTCACTGCACTAATACATGTAATGAAAGTAAATCAAATCAACTGTCTAAAGAAAGTGCATTACTCAGTTGTACCTGGCTCTGGGTAAATGATTCGGGTGCCTTCTCGGACTCATCACCAAGTTTCTTCAAAGGCGATAAACTAAACATAGCATGATTTATTTTGCACATTCTGTTCATAATTTGTCAATGTCCCTTTCTGTTGCACCTAAAACACAATTCCTTTATTGGTGTGTTTCAGGCAAATGTTCTCCCCCACACTAAAAACAAATTCCTGTCCTTGATGCTGCATCCCTTGTTTTGGGCTTTTCAATATCTGCTTGTTTCTCTTCATTACAGTTGTTTTCTGCCTCATTTGACATGCTTTATGACTCATTTACATCGAGAGTGATGCACATTTGGAGATTTTGGTTTGAAGCCAGTGGGTTTTTTATGGCCTGGCTCATCCTGAAACCATAAAACCCTGAGGTCAATGAACCTTTCAATGGTCTGTCCCTCGCCCGCTCCAGTTCCCATGGCGGGCGGGATGATAAAATTCTGGCATGTAACCTTTGTAGACTGTTCAGTTTGCGGCTGTGTGCTGCAGGCCAAACAGTCCTTCAAGCTGTCTCGTAATGCTGTGCCAAATTCACAGTGCTGTGTGAATCCTCTCAATCTGGCCAGTGGTGGGTGAGTGGAATCAGCTGCCAGTGGTGGTGGTGGAGGCAAATTTGTTAGGGTCTTTTAAGAGATTTCTGGATGAGTACATGGGATTGAATGGGATTGAGGGTTATAGGTAAGCCGAGGAGGTAGTGATATGATCGGTGCCACTTGTGGGCCAAAGGGCATGTTTGTGCTGTAGTTTTTCTATGTTCAATGAAATCTGAGACTTTCTCTTGTGGGCTCCTGGATTGCTGAGTGAAATTTGTACCTCAAAAGAATGATTGAATGTCGGGGATGGGGGGTTGGGCGGGGGGGGGAGGTGGCGGTGGCATTGAAATGACTTTGAACCAACTCATCCAGCACTTCAAAAGTTGCGGGGCTGAATCTTTCCACCACAGGAATTGTAGTGGACGGGGCACAGATCATGCAAAGATCCGTTGACCTCAAGTAGGATTTTCCAAAATTGGGGTGAATATGATGGAGAATCCTGCCATGGCGGTCAGGGGCATCAGGCAATGTTAAACACTGATGAAACTGCATGTGCAGTGGTCCCCGTACTGTGCAAAGAACAACCTCTTACCTTTCTTCAGTTGTTATCTCACTCAGTATAAAGAGGTGGCATGGTGCTTAGCACTGCTGTCTCACAGTGCCAGGGACCTGGGTTCAATTCCAGCCTTGGGTGACTGTCTGTGGAGTCAGCAGATTCTCCCCATGTCTGCCTGAGTTTCCTCCCCACTCCAAAGATGTTCAAGTCAAGTTGCCTATTAGTGCCTCAAGATATGCATGTTCGGTGGATTGCCCAAGCTAAGTTTCTCCTTAGTGTCCCAAGATGTGCAGTTTAGGTGGATTGGCCATGCTGAATTTACCCATTGTGCCTCAATATATGTAGAATAGGTGGATTGGCCTTTCTAAATTGCTCATTAGTGTCCCAAGATGTGTAAGTTGAGGTTTACTGGGGTCAATGTGGGGATAGGATCTGTGTGAAATGCTCTATCAGAGAGACAATACAGACAAGATGGGCCAAATAGACTTCTTCTGCAGAGATTCGAAGATTTTCTGTGGAGTTTGCTTATTCTCATTGTTGTCTACGCAGGTTTCCTCACACATCCTGTATCATCCTGACTTGGAAATGTATTGGCTGTTCCTTCACTGTCCCTGGTCCAAATCCTGTAATGTCCTCCTCAACAGTGCTGTGGTTGTACCTGCATGGGACAGGCTTCAGTGGTTCAAAAAAAGAGCTCACCATCACCTTCCTCAAGGCAGCTAGGAATGGACAACAAATGTTGGGACTAGCCAGTGATACCCACATACCATAAAATTAATTTTGAAAGAAATGGGAAGATTGAAAGTTTATGGCCAGTGTCTCCACTATTTCCACTTGGCCTGCTCTCAGTGAACCTCCACCATTTTCCACGTTGGGTACATGTTCTATTCCATTGTGGTGTGAAAAGTGTTGGATTGAACAGGGTTAAGTGAAGCTGTTTGTTTAGTGACTGTAATTGATGTGAGTCTCCATGGATCCGATTAGTGTGCCTGGAGGGTTTTCCCTCTTTTATTAATAAGGGATTCTGTTCAATGTTTGTCCCATTGAGACAGCGGGAACGACAACTCTGACACGAACAGAGATCAGCGGCTGTGGAGAGACAGAAAGGGAGAGGAGAGATCAGAATCTGGGAACAGTTGCTTGGAATGTTTCAAAAATGGATCAGAATCTGGGAACAATGGACTGGAAAGTTCCAACAATGGATCAGAATCTGGGAACAATGAACCAGGATTTTCCAACAATGGATCAGAATCTGGGAATGACAGATTGGAATGTTCCAACAATGGATCAGAATCTAGGAACAACGGATTGGAACGTTTCAGTACTGGACAGGAATTTTGCCTTGGGTCTGTACTATCTTTCTCAAGACTGGTTTGGTTCAATACCGTTAAGAAATACCATCCGTTTTGTGCTCTGGGTTATTCAAGGGGTTTACTATCCAATCCTGGCTATTGCTGGTGTCCCTGGTAAGTCTCTGTTTCCACTTATTCTATTTGTCATTTATACTTCATTGTATTACTCTCCTTATTTCAGTTTTGGGGGCATGGAGTCCATTGACTTCAGTTTCACACTTAATCTCTGCTCCCTCCATTTATTCCATTCCTGTACCTGAAGTTCGTCCACACTGATTATACCCTTCATTAACCCTTTGACCTTGAGCTGATTACGCATCCCATATCCAATGCAGCCATATAAAACATTTGTTATGCCACATTTCAGGTATTGTGTGCAATGTTGTTCACCACACTACCTGAAGGATGAGTGAGCTTTAGAGGCAATGCAAAGAAGGTTCACCAGGATGCTACTATTAACCAGAAACTCAACTGGTCTCACCACATAAACACAGTGGTGACAAGAGAAGCTCAGTGACAAGGAATACTGCAGCAGTAAGTCACCACCTGTCTCCACAAAGCCTTTCCACCATCTTAAAGGCACAGGTCAGAAGTGTGATGGAATACTCCCCACTTGCCTGGATGGGTGAAGCTGCAACAAAATTCAAGAAGCTCGACACCATCCAGGACAAAGCAGTCTGGTTGATTCGCACCACATCTACAAACATTCACTCACTCCATCACCAATGCTCAGTACCAGCAGTGTGTACTATCTACAAGATGCACTGCGGCAATGTGCCGAAGATCCTTAGGCAGCACCTTCCAAACCCAAGACCACTTCTGCCTAGAAGAACAAGGGCAGCACATACTTGGGGACACCACCTCTTGCAAGCTCCCCTCCAAGCCACTTAACGTCCTGGGTTGTCGGCTCCTTCTCAGTTGCTGTGTTAAAATACTGAAAATCCCACCTAAATGGCATTGTGGGTCAACCCACAGCACATGGACTGCAGCAATTTAAGAAGCTGGCCCACAACCACCTTCTCATAGATCATATAACCCTACAGTGCAGAAACAGGACCTTCGGCCCATCAGGTCTGCACTGAACACAAACCCACTCAGGCCCTACCCCCATATCCCTACATATTATACCCACTAATCCCTCTAACCTATGCATCCCTGGACACTAAGGGGCAATTTCTTTAGCATGGCCAATCAACCTAACCCGCACATCTTTGGACTGTGGATGGAAACTGGAGTACCCAGAGGAAACCCACGCAGACACGAGGAGAATGTGCAAACTCCACACAGACAGTGACCCGAGCCGGGAATCGAACCCAGGACCCTGGAGCTGTGAAGCAGCAGTGCTAACCCACTGTGCCACCATGCCGCCCGTGTCTCAAGGGCAAGTGCGAATGTTCAATTTAAAATGCGCCCATCCAGCAATGCCCATGTCCAATGAATGAATTTAAAAATATACTGCATGGTCTTGAGGGTTCTTAAGAGAGTCTGAATAAACTAGAATTGTTTTCACTGGAAAGACAGTGGCTGAAGGAAGACATACGTGTCTGCAAAATTATGAGAGGAAAAGACAGGGTGGTGAATCAAAGGCTTTTTTTCCCCCCAGAGTGGAAGTGTCAATTATGAGGTGGAGCAGGTTCAAGGTGAGAGGCAGAAAGTTGAAGGGAGATGTGCAGGGGAGGCTTTTCAAGTAGTGTGCTGGGCACCTTGTACATGCTGCCAGAGAATGTGGTTGAATAGAGACGTACTGTCAGAGTAAGGGCAGTAGCTTTTCTTTGTTCATTTAATTACAGCATTACAGAAACATAGAAATGTAGAAGAACTGGAGGAAGCCAATCAACCCTTCGAACCTGCTCTGCCATTCATTACGATCATGCTGATCGTCCAAGTCAATAGCACAATCCTGCTTTCTCATCATAACCTTTGATCCTGTTAGTCACAAGTGTTATATCCAGCTACCTCTTGAATGCATTCAATGTTTTGGCATCAACAATTTCCAGCAGTAATGTGTTCCACAGGCTCACCATTTTTTGGGTGAAGCGATGTCTCTCCATCTCTGTCCTAAGTGGTCTACCCTGAATCCGCAAACTGTGGCCCCTGGTTCTGGATTCTCCCACCACCGGAATATCTTCCTTGCATCTACCCTGTCCAGTCCTGTTAGAATTTTAAAACTCTCTATTAAATCCCCACTCATGAGTTGGAACTCCAACGAATAGAACCCTAACCTAATCGATCTGCAATCCCTGGATTCAGCCTGGTAAACCGGGTAAATCATGTTTGGCTTGGAAGGCCCAAGGTCTTGTTCCTGTGCTATCCACTACATCATGAATCCTACCTACTGTCACCACCAGAATCATCCTTTGCCTCACTCCAGCTGTCACAATTCCCGACTCAACTATTCCAAAAATTCTGCTGACTAACCTCTATGTTACAAAGCTGCAGGGTAAAAGCTCATCCCAAACTCTGCTGTCCAAATACTAACTTTCACCAAGTTCTATTTAGCATCATCTTTGTGCTCACTTGACCTCTGTCACCAGCTGATCTGGTAAAGACCTCATTTTCACTCACCTGATCTAATCACGCCATGAATTTGTCCACATGATGGTCTCAGATGATTGATTTTCCTAAATGCTTCTCTGTGTTTTGGCAATTCAACAAACACCACCAACCCCTACAACAGGTGTGTTTTCAGTCCAATGCCAGGATATTGTAAGGACCCATAAACTGCACATCAGATAACGGGAGGACAATGAGAATGGGGTGGTTAATGTAGGACTGAGGGTGTTGTATTTGATTGCATGAAGTGTATGAAATAAAATCAATGAGTTTGTAGGGTAGATTGTACCCGCTAATTTCAATGTTGTGGGCGTCACAGAGGCAGAGCTACAAGGGGAGCAAATCTGGGAGCGAAATATACAAAGATACACATCCTATTGAAAAGACAGGCAGATGGGCAGTTGCTTTGTTTGTAAGAAGTTAAATTAAATTGATAGTAAGAATGGATAGAGGGTCTGAAGATACAGGGCAGGACTTAATGGCCCTGCTCATCCCCAAACCATTAAAATCCTGCCTGGGGTCAACAGACCTTTCCCTCGTCCTCCCATTGCCTGCCCCAGGCAGCACAGCAAAATTCCAGCCATAGTATCGATGTGGGTAGAGTTGAGGAACGACAAAAGGAAAATACCCTAATGGGAGTAATATACAGGTCTCCGAGCAGTATCAGGATGTGGAAGACAATAATACACCAGGAAATAAAAAAGGCATCTAAGAAAGGCAATGTTACAGTGAGCATGGGGGACTGCAACATACACGTGGACTGGGAATATCAGGTGGTAGTGGATCCCAAGAAAAGGAATTCGTGGAAAGTCTGCAAGATGGATTTTTTAGAGCAGCTTGTGGTGGAGCCCACAAGGAAACAAGGAATTCAGGATCTGATGATGTATAATAAGTCAGTTTTGATATGGAAGTTTAGGATCAAGGAACCCAAAGGAGACAGTGACCATAGTATGGTAGAATTCACCCTGCAGCTTGAGAGGGAACAGCTGAAATCAGATGTAACTGTATTACAGTGGAGTAGAGGCAACTACAGAAGAATGAGGGAGGAGGTGCCTTGACAGAAATCTCTTTATCCTCACTGGCTACATGAAATTCCAGAGGACTGGAAATAGCCAATGTTATTTCATTGTTTAAGAAGGGCAGCAGGGATAATCCAGGAAATTATAGGCCGCTTTACGTCTTTGGTAGGGAAATTATTGGAGAATATTCTTAGGGGCAGGATTTACTCACAGAATCATGGAATCATTGAACCCTACAGTGCAGGAAGAGGCCCTTCAGCCCATCGAGTCTGCACCGAACACAATCCCACCCAGGCCCTATCCCCATATCCCTCCAAATTATACCCTCTAATCCCTCTAACCTACGCATCCCTGGACACTAAGGGGCAATTTCTTAGCATGGCCAATCAACCTAACCCGCACATCTTTGGACTGTGGGAGGAAACCGGTGCACCCGGAGGAAACCCACGCAGACACAAGGAGAATGTGCAAACTCCACACAGACAGTGGCCCGAGCCGGAAATCGAACCCAGGACCCTGGAGCTGTGAAGCAGCAGTGCTAACCACTGTGCTACCGTGCCACCCATTTGGAAAAAATGCGATAGACAGCATGGTTTGTGAAGGGGAGATCGAGCAGCATTGACTTGATATAGTGCTTTTCAAGGAAGTGACAAAGACGAAAAATTAGGGAAAGGCAGAGGATGTTGTCTACATGGACTTTAGTAAAGGTTTTGACAAGATACCACATGGCAGACTGGTGTGAAAGTTGTAGTCATATGGGATCAGATGGGCTGGCAAGACGGATTCAGAACTGGCTTGGCAATAGAAGACAGGGTAGCAGTAGATGGGTGTGTTTTTACTGAATGGAAGGCTTTGAGTAGCAGTGTTCCACAGGGATTATTTCTGGGACCTTTGTTGTTCATAGTATATCTAAACAATTTGGAGGAAAATGTAGCTGGTCTGCTTTGTAAGTTCACAAGAAGTCCATGAAAATTGGTGGACTTGTGGATAGTGAAGAGGACTGTTTTTTGATTTGATTTGATGTGATTTAATACTGTCATATGTATTAGCACACAGTGAAAAGTATTGTTTCTTCTGCACGATACAAACAAAACATAACGTTCATAGAGAAGGGAATGGGAAAGTGCAGAATGTAGTGTTACAGTCATAGCTAGGAGGTAGAGAAAGATCATTGTAATGCAAATTCCATTTAGAAGTCTGATGGCAGCAGGGAAGAAGCTGTTTTTGAGTCGAGTGGGACGTGACCGCAGGCATTTGTATTTTTTTTCCCAATGGAAGAAGGTGGAAGAGAGACAGGCTGCTTTTCCCAAGGCAGCAGGAAGTGTTGACAGAGTCAGTGATGCGAGGCGAGCTTGTGTGATGGATTGGGCTTCTTTCATGATCTTTTGTATTTTGTAGTGATTTTGGGCAAGGCAGGAGCCACACCAAGCGATGATACAACCAGAAAGAGCGCTTTGTAAAAATTGTGAAGCGTTGTTGCGGACATGCCAAATTTCCTTAGTCTCCTTTCTTAAGCATGCCTGCGGCATGCATAGACCAGAACAGGTTGTCTGTAATCTGGACACCCAGAAACGCGACATTCATGAACCTTCTCTAGTTTCTGGCAGTCTTGGGCAGAGAGAATGTTTTCTACAGTGCCTCTGTAATAGTTGTTGAGAGTCATAGCTGACATGCCAAATTTCCCTAGTCTTCTGAGAAAGTAGAGGGCTTTCTTAAGTGTTTGGCATGGAGGGCCCAGAACAGTTTATTGGTGATCTAGACACCGAAAAACCTTTGGCACTTTCTACTTCATCCTCTTTGACGTGGACCAATGGCATTTTCTCCTCAATGCTTCCTGAAGTCAATGACAATCTCCTTCATTTTGTTGACAGGTTGGGAGAGATTTTTATCGCCACACCAGTTCAACAGATTCACAGGTTACAGGAAGATATACATTGTTTGGAGACTTGGGCGGAGAAAAAGCAGATAGAGTTTAATGCGGACAAACGTGAGATAACGCATTTTGGAAGGTCCAATGCATGTAGGAATTATAAGTAAATGGTAAAATCCCTTGGAATATTGACAGGCGGAGAGATCTGAGACCACATGTCCACCGGTTAATGAACGTAGCGATGAAGGTGAATAATATAATCAAAAAGGCATAGAACATGTTGAGTGTAAATATTGACAGGTCCTGATGCAGCTGTACAGAACCTTAGTTTGGGCCTCATTTGGAACACTGTGTACAATTCAGGGCGCCATACTCCCAGAAGTTTGTGGACGCTTTGGAAATAGTATTGAAGGAGTTTGCAAGGATGTTGCCTGGTATGAAGAGCATTAGCCATGAGGAGAGATTGGATAAAGTCGGTTTGTTCTCACTGGAATGACGGAGGTTGAGGCGTGACTGAATGATGTTTACAAGACTATGAGTGGTATAGAAAGACTGGATAGTCAGATCCTCCTTCCAAGGGTAGAACAGACATGTACTCGGGGACATAGCTTTCAGGTGCGTGGGAAAAGTTTAGGGCAGGTGTGTGAGGCAGGTCTTTTACACAGAGAGTGGTGAATGTTTGGAGCGCGCTGCCTAGTAAGTAGAGGGAGCAGATATGATAGTGGCATCGAGATAATTACATGAGTAGGATGGGAACAGAAGGATATGGATTCTGTAAGCACATATGGTTTTATTTTAGACAGGCATCAGCCTTGAAGATCCGAAGGGCCTGTTCCTGTGCTGTACTTTTTTTTGTCCTTTTCTCTTATGGATGGTGAAACAGGCTCGAAGGGCTGAATGGCCTCCTTCTGCTCCTATTTTCTATATTTCCGTGGAAAAATTAGGCTTCTTTCTAGGTCAACTCTCACAGAAAAACAATGTCTCAATCATCAATGACAAGTGCTGGTGATTACAGTGTAAGATCATAATTCTCCACCCAGGAGGACCCTTAAAGCCTGGGCACATGCCCTGGTGTAAGGTTCAAACCCCATCACAGGAGCTGCTTGAATTTAAATTAAATTGACACAAAATACAATTGTAAATAAATTCATCACAGTAATGCTGACCATGAAACCATTGTCGATTTGTTCTAAGAACACATCCTGTTCCCTTACGTCCTTTTGTTATGATTCAGGTCAAAAACTTCAAAGTACTTTTTGGAGACCACCCAAACCATAAGTTTTGCATCTTGAATTTGGCTAGGATGAATAAGATACTTTTAACTTCAAGTATGATTCACCAACAGACCAGAGAGCTTCTATCAAACTATGTTTCTTATGAATACAATACAATAAACATGTATAGATTGAAAATTAGTAATAAATTTTAACAAATACAAATGAAAACAACAGAAAAAAGCAACCACAATGATGAATTAAACCTTAATCGAATATTAAACCTGTACAACAAACCAAAACCTTTCATCATCAAAATCCTTTCCACATGCTGAACACAGCATAGATTAAAATCTCATTTGAATGGAATTGAGTTGCTTTGAGGCCCATACTTTCCTTCTGGAAGGTGAAATGTTGCCTTGAGATAACCATGATGTGGAGATTCTGGCGATGGACTGGGGTGGGCACCATAAGATATCTCACAACACCAGGTTAAAGTCCAACAAGTTCATTTGGAATCACGAGATTTTGGAGCGCTGCTCCTTCATTAAGTGAGTGATGAAGCAGCAGGGCTCCAAAAGCTTGTGATTCCAAATAAAACTGTTGGTCTTTAAACCTGGTGTTCTGAGAAATCTTACTGTGCCCAACCCAGTCTTTCACATCCCGGAAATAAATAAAACTCTGCATTGGAGCCCCAGAGGGGCCAAAGCTGAGGCCAGCCCCAAGCGAGAATCAGAACCACCAACCTCTCACACTGAGCAGCTCCCCGTCACCTGAAGAAGGAATCATTCGCCAGTTCCTTCTATTTTCTGCCATTATGTCACTTTGAAGAACAATACTGGGGAACTAACCTGCTACTTTGAAAATTAAACCTGGTAAAATTGGGAAAATACTGCATTCCTCAGTCTTCACTATTCACATTGGACACAACAATTAGGGTAAAATTCACTCTTCCCAAACTGTATGTCCCACTCTGAGTTCCCTCAGTGCAATTGGAATATTCTTGATTTTACAATATACATTCCATGTGAGGCATTAAGCCCAAGGGTAAAACATTATACCCTCTCAAAGGATATTACAGAATTTTTATCCTCCATACAATTGGAGGTACATCCCAAATCCAAACCACTTATTGAGGGCTACTGAGTTTCTTGATGTAATCTCTGCTGACATAGAACATAGAACAGTACAGCATGGGAACAGATCCTTTCGTCGGCGATGTTGTGTCGAACATGGTGCCAAATTAAACAAATCCCTTCTGCCTCTCTTTGACTCATATCCCTCTGGTCCTTGCATATTCATGTGCTTACGTCAAAACCCCTTAAACGCCCCTATCTTTTCAGCCTCCACAATCACCCCTGGCAGGACGTTCCAGACACCTACCGCTCCCTGGGTAAAAGATATTAGAAAGAAGTTTCACAACACCAGGTTGAAGTCCAATAACTTTATACGGTAGCACAAGCCCCAAGCTTTTGGAGCACTGCCCCTTCATCAGATGAGTGGGAGTTCTGTTCACAAACAGGGCCATAAAGACACAAACTCAATTTACAAAATAATGGTTGGAAGGCGAGTCTTTACAGGTAATCAAGTCTTAAAGGTACAGACAATGTGAGTGGAGAGGGTTAAGCACAGATAAAGAGACGTGTATTGTCTCCAGCCAGGGCAGTTACTGAGATTTTTTTCAAGCCCAGGCAAGTCGTGGGGGTTACAGATGGTATGACATGAATACACAATCCCGGTTGAGGCGTCTTCATGTGTGCAGAACTATCACTTTCTGCTCAGCGATTCTGCATTGTGTGTCGTGAAGGCTGCCTTGGAGAACGCTTACCTGAATATCAGAGGCTGAATGACTGTGACTGCTGAAGCGTTCCCCAACAGGATGAGGACACTTCTGCCTGGTGGTTGTCGAGTGCTGTTCATTCATCTGTTGTTGTAGCGTCTGCATGGTCTCTGCAATGTACCTTGCCTTGGGACATCCTTTCCTGCAGCATATCAGGTAGGCAACGTTGGCCAAGTTGCAAGAGTATACACCGTGTTCCTGATGGATGGTGCTCTCACGAGATGATGGCATCCGTGTGACAATCTGGCATGTCTTGCAGAGGTTGCTGTGGCAGGGTTGTGTGGTGTCATGGTCATTGTTCTCCTGAAGGCTGGGTAGTTTGCTGCGGACAATGGTTTGCTTGCGGTTGTGCGATTGTTTGAAGGCAAGAAGTGGGGATGGCCTTGGCGAGATGTTCATCTTCATCAATGACATGTTGAAGGCTGCGGAGAAGATGTCGTAGCTTCTTCCCTTCAGGGAAGTACTGGATGACGAAGGGTACTCTGTCCACCCTGTCCAGTGTTTGTCTTCTGAGGAGGTCGGTGCGGTTTCTCGCTGAGACGAGTCAGAGCTGTCGACTGATGAGTCGAGTGCCACATCCTGTTCTTATGAGGGCGTCTTTCAGCTCTAAAGGAGTCTGTTGCGATCCCCCTCATCTGAGCAGGTCCTGTGTATTCGGGGGGCTTGTCTGTAGGGGATGGCTTCGTTAACGTGTTTAGCATGGAAGCTGGAGAAGTGGAGCATCATGAGATTATCTGTGGGCTTGTGGTACAGTGAAGTGCTGAGGTGACGATCATTGATGGAGATGCGGGTGTCCAAGAATGCAACCGATTCCAGAGAGTCGTCCATGGTGGGATGAAACTTGTTAATGTCATCATATAGTTGTTTCAGTGATTGTTTGCCATGAGTCTAAAGAAGAAAAATGATATCAATATCTAGTGTATAGCACCGATTGAAGTTCCTGTGCGGTGGAGAGGTTTTGTTCGAACCATGAAGATGCTGGCATATTGAGGTGCGAATTTGGTCCCCATGGCTGTTCCACATCCTCTACTGGTTGGTGAATATAAAGATGTAAATATAAATATAAATATAAAGTTGTAAATGCGTCTAGTTTGGGGGCGTTTAAGAGATCTCTGGATAGGTTTATGGACGAAAAGGGATTGGTATAGGCTAGTGGGTCATTGTTTTTGTAACTGGTCGGCGCAACATCGTGGGCCGAAGGGCCTGTTCTGCGCTGTAATGTTCTATGTTCTATGTTCTATGTTCTATGTTGTGGTCCAGGATGAAGCGGATGAGTTGTAAAATTGCATCTGGAGATTGGTAGTTGTCGGTGTTCAAGATTTGAGACAGTTGCAGTAATGACATCATCGTGGGGATGCTGGTCTACAGTACCAAGACATCCATTGTGACAAGGAGTGCTCCTCGTTCAACTGCTCCATGTGTGCTAGGTTTCTGTAGTAAGTCTGTAGTGTCGCGACAAAGGCTGGGGGTTCTTTGCACAACGGGCTTCAGGATGCCCTCGACATTGCCGGATAGGTTCTTATCGTGGGCCGAAGGGCCTGTTCTGTGCTGTAATGTTCTATGTTCTACACAGAGTCCTAATACCTGATATGATGGGAAGGCCAGGTGTGTTGGCCTTGTGTACCTTTGGAAGGCAGTAGAGATCTCCAACACGGGGAGTACGTGGGATGAGAGCAAGGAGGGTGCTTTGAAGGTCCGGATCAAAGGACTTGATCAGTCTGTTGAGTTGATATCCGACCTCCTCAGAAGACAAACATGGGACATGGTGGACAGGGTACCCTTCTTTGTCCAGAACTTCCCCGGAGTGGAGAAGCTACGACATCTACAGCATGTCATCGATGAAGACGGACATCTCGCCAAGACCATTCCCACACCCCCACTTCTTGCCTTCAAACAACAGCATAACCTCAAAGAGACTACTGTCCGCAGCAAACTACCCAGCCTTCAGGAGAATGATGACAACGACACCACAAAACCTCGCCACAGCAAGACGTGCCGGATCATCTCACGTGAGAACACCATCCACCAGGTACACGGTACACACTTTTGCAACTAGGCCAACGTTGTCTACCTGATATGCTGCAGGAAAGGATGTCCCGAGGCATGTTTCACTGGGGAGACCATGCACATGCTACAACAATGGATGGTTGAACACCGCTCGTTAATCACCAGGCAAGAGTGCTCTCTTCCTGTTTGGAACACTTCAGCAGTCATGGGCATTCAGCCTCTGATCTTGGGTAAGTGTTCTCCAAGGCAGCCTTCACGACACACACAGAATCACTGAGCAGAAACTGATAGCCAAGTTCCTCACACGAGGACAGCCTCAATCGGGACCTTGGGTTCATGTCACACTATCTGTAATCCCCACAACTTGCAAAATCTCACTAAATGTCCTGGCTGGGGACAATATACAACTCTTTAACCTATGCTTAGCCCTCTCTCCACTCACATTGTCTGTACATTTAAGACTTGCATTCCAACCATTATCTTGTAAATTGAGTTTCTGTCTATGTTCCCTGTTTGTGAACAGATCTCCCACTCACCTGATGAAGGGGCAGTGCTATGAATGTTTGTGGCTTGTCTTACTAAATACACCTGTTTGACTTTAACCTGACGTTGTGAGACTTCTTATTGTGATTACGCAGTCCAACACCAGCATCTCCACATCATAAAAAATCTTTAAATGGTAAGTTTGCTGACAACACAAAGGTTGGAGGTGTTGTGGATAGTTTGGAGGGATGTCAGAAGTTGCAGTGTGACATAGATAGGATGCAAGGCTGGGCGGAGAAGTGGCAGATGGACTTCAACCTGGATAAATGTGTAGTGGTCCATTTTGGCAGGTCCAATGGGATGAAGGAATATAATATCAAGGGAAAGACTCTTAGCAGTGTAGAGGAACAGAAGGACCTTACGGTCCAGGTCCATAGGACTCTTAAATTGGCCTCGCAGGTAGGGGATGTGGTTAAGAAGGCTTATGGTGTACTGGCCTTCATCAATCGAGGGACTGCGTTTAGGAGTCAGGAGATAATGCTATATCTTTATAAGACCCTAGTCAGACCCCACTTGGAGTACTGTGCTCAGTTCTGGTTGCCTCATTATAGGAGGGATGTGGAAGCTATTGAAAAGGTACAGAGGAGATTTACAAGGATGTTGCCTGGATTGGGTGGCATGCCATTATGAGGATAAATTGAGGGAACTCGGTCTTTTCTCCTTGGAGAGACGAAGGATGAGAGGTGACCTGATAGAAGTGTATAAGATGTTGAGAGGTATAGATTGGGTGGATTCTCAGAGGCTATTTCCCAGGGCTGAAATGGTCGCTACGAGAGCATACAGGTTTAAGGTGCTGGGAAGTAGATACAGAGGAGATGTCACAGGTAAATTTTTCACTCAGATGGTGGTGAGTGGAATTGGCTGCGTCGGTGGTCGTGGAGGCAAATTTGATAGGGTCTTTCAAGAGACTTCTGGATGAGTACATGGGAGTTAATAGGATTGAGGGTTATAGGTAAGCCTAGTAGGTAGGGATATCATTGGCACAACTTGTGGGCCAAAGGGCCTGTTTGTGCTGTAGTTTTTCTATGTTCTTACACCTCAAGTCGCCTTTGAACATTTCCGCTCTCACTTTAAGTGTGTGACCCTGAGTATTTGTACTAGGGGTGGCATGGTGGTACGGTGGTTAGCAAAGCTGCCTCACAGCACCAGGGAACCTGTTCAATTACAGTCTCATGTGACTTTCTGTGTGGAGTGTGCACATTTTCCCTGTGTTTGCGTGGGTTTCCTCCGAATGCTTTTGTTTCCTCCCACAAACAGGTTAGGTGGATTGGTCATGCTAAATTGCCCCTCTGTGTTTGTGGGATTAGTAGTGTTAAAATGTAGGGTCATGCAGATAGGGCCTGGGTGGATTGTTGTTGGTGCAGGCTTGATGGGCAACATAGCTTCTTTATGCACTGTCAGGATTCTGTTATTAGGCATTTTAACTCGGGGAAAGAGATCCTGACTTTCAGCCTTCTCTATGCCTCTCATCATTTGAGAGCCTTCTATCAGGTCTCCCCTCAGCCTCCGCCACTCCAGAGAGAAAACCCTTGTTCAGCCTCTCCTTATAGCTCAGACCCTTTCATCAAGGTAAAACTTCTGTACACCTCTCCAAAGCCTCCACATCCTTCCTGTAATGTGGCAATCAGGCTTGAAGGCTTCTTGAACCAATCCATCTCTGCTTGTTATTCACCCCTCTGACAGTGGAAATGTTATGCTTGTGCTTAACCGGCCATGCTTACCCCAAGACTGGCAAATCCCACCTGAGGTCAACGGAACTTTAAATGGTCTGTGTCCCATCCACTACAATTCCCATGACGGGTGGGTTTGGAAAACTCCCCACCCACCCCATGTCATTTATTTAAACCCTTAATAATGCTGAACACCTGAATCAAGTCTCCTAACATTCTTCTCTGCTCTATGGAGAACAAAGCCAGTTTCTCTAGTCTAACCAGGTCACTGTATGATCCATTTTCCCTGAACAATTCTAGTAAATCTCTTCTGTACCCTCTCCAAAGACTCTCCATCCTTCCCAAAGTGTGGAGCTCAGTATTGGACACAGTATTCCATGTGGGATCAATATAGACTTTTATTGTTGTTTACCATAACTTCTCTTTGAACATATTTATTATTGTCACACGCATAAGCATTAGTGAAAAGTATTGTTTCTTCTGCTATGCAAAGCATGCCATTCAGAGGGAAGGAAAGGACAGGGTGCAGAATTCAAAAGTATCTGTGCGGAGAGAAAAGAACTGATGTTTCGAGTCCAGATAATCCTTTGTCAAAGCTGATTGATTTCAAATTCCAGAATCCACTGTAATTTGCTTTTATATGGTGGGGCAGGGGCGGGGGGGGGGGGGGGGGGGGAGCGGTGGGTGTGCAGAAAGCAGTGTTACAGTCATAGCTATGATGTAGAGAAAGATCAACATAATATATGGTGTTCTTGAGTTGGTTGGTACATGGCCCCAGACTTTCGTATCTTTTTCCCCAATGGAAGAAGTTGGAAGAAAGTATGTCCGACGTGCTTGGGGTCCTTGATTATGCTGGCTGCTTTTCTGAAGCAGCGGCAACTATAGACAGAATCAATGGATGGGAGGTTGGATTGTGTGATGGACTGGGATGCATTCTCCACCTTTTGCAGTCACTTGCAGTCTTGGACAGCACAGGAGCCATACCAAGTTGTGATACAACCAGAAAGGATGCTTTTTGTTTTGAATCTGTAAAAGTTGGTGTGAGTCATAGATAATAATAAATTTTCTTAATTTCCTGACAAAGTAGAGGCATTGGTGAATTTCTTAACTATAGTGTCGGTGTGGAGAGTTCAGGACGGATTGTTGTTGATTTGGACACCTGGAAAATTGAGGGTCTCTTGTATCGTGTACAAACATACATATCACAAGCTGGAATCGGCCATTTAGCCCCTCAAGCCGACTCTGCTATTCAAAACGTTCAAGATCTGATTGTAAAGTCAATCCCACATTCTTACCAACACCTTATAATATTTAAACCCCCTTCTTAAAAATATTCAAACTCTGCTCCCACCAATTTTAAGGAGTAACCAATCAAGTAGATGAGGGCAGCGCAGCTGATGTTGGACTTTAACAAGGCCTTTGAAAAGGAACCATGTGGTAAGTTGTTGCATAAGGTTAAATTTCACAGGATCCAGGGTGAGGTAGCTAATGGGATACCAATTTGCTTGATGACAGAAGAGAGCAGGTTCTTGTAGTGGATTATTTTTCAATCTGTTGGCCTGTAACGAGTGGTGTGCCTCAAGGATCAATGTTGGTTCCACTGCAATTTGTTATTGATATGAATAATTAGGATGGGAATTTTGGAGGCATGATTAGGAAGTCTGCAGATGACACCAAGATTGGTGGCATAGTGTATAGTGAAGGCGGCTATCTGGGATTGAAATGGGATCGAAATGGGATCTTGGTCTATTGGGCCAGTGCCCTAATGAATGGCAGATGGAGTTTAATTTGTATTAATATATGATATGATAGATTTGGTAGATCAAATTGGGACAGTGAATGGTAGAGTTGGGGAGAGTTACAGAACAAAAAGATACAACAGTATGAGAACGAGTAGTGAGGACCTCGTCAGTACAACCGAGGTCCAGTAAAGGTGCCAGGCAAGGACGACGGTGCCCTTTGGGCAGTATCCACCAGGCAGTACCAGGAGGTGGGGCCTGAGGCAGTGGGGTCTACAGGACCAAGGTCTGAAGATAGTGGAGCCTACAGGCCGTGGCCTGCAGGGGTGGGACCTGAAGGGGCAGGGCCTGAAGGCACTTTGGCCCTTGGGGAGCAGGCCAATCCAGTAAGGAGATTGACCCAATGCCACTCTACATGTTATTGCTGGTGATGGAGAGGCCCCTGCCACTGTGTATGCGATCGGTGGCAGACAGACAGGGCAGCCCTGCACCACTCTGCACATGAATGTTGGGGGCACAGGAGGTCCCACTTCCACTCTGCATGCAGTTGGTGAGGTAAGTTGGTCTCTGCGCCGCTCTGAGGTAGTAGTGGGGGGGGGGGGGGTGTGGGAGAAGAGGGTTCCACTGACAACTGACTCTCTGCATGCTCTCCCCACTGCCACTCTGTACGTGGGGGTGGGGAGGGTCCAACAGCCACTCTGCACTCAATCGGTGCTGTAGGGAGTGGGCCTCTCTGCCTCTCAGCATGCACAGTATGGTAGGAAGGGGGTTTCGCTGCCTCTCTGCAAGCACAGTGGGGTAAAGGGGGGGGGTCTCACTGCCTCTCTGCATATAAGTGGGTAGGGAGGGAGTCTCACTGCCTCTCTGCATACACAGGGGGGTAGGGAGAGGATCTCACTGCCTCTCTGCATATACAGCGGGGTAGGGAGGAGGATCTCACTGCCTCTCTGCATGCAATTGGTGTGGGAGAGGGGGATGATTGGTCCAGGTGGTGGTGGTGGGGCTATATCCAGTCGGAGGCTGCTCACGAAGAGCTGTGGCTGCCACACTATCCGGGGGAAGCTGCTGTGTTGAAGTTGCTGCTGCAGCAGCAGAGGGCTGACAGATGTCTCTCTCAGACCAGGCAGCTCACTGCTGGCTGCAATTGTGCATTTGCAACCACATAGGTTTGGTACATCGTCGGTACCCTGGACAGCACTGTGAGAGCTGCAAGTGATGGGGCCATTGCTGAGGGTGGTCTAACAGCCATCGAGTTTTAACAGCGCAAAATGAAACCTTCTGGCCCATTATGTCTGAACTGGTCAAACTTCCATCCAACCGAACCCCATTTTCCAGCACTCGATCCACGCCCTTGTCTGCTCTGGTGTTTGAATTGCTGATCTAAATGCCTCTTGTGTTTGTTCCCGCTTCTACCATCCTTTCAGACCATGAGCTGCAGATCCCAGTACCCTGTGGATGGAAACATTTTTCCTCAAATCCACACCCCTCCGGTTACTGATGCTTCTACTACAGGGTAAAAAGTTCTTCCTATCTACGTGCCACATAATTTTGTACATTTCACTCAGTTCCCCCCCCACGTGAAAATACTTCCCACTATCATCCACTAAGCACGCTCCCCTTCCAACAGTCTCTGTTCTTAGATTACAAAACCCAGCCTAGTCAGCCTCTCTCCTCATAGCTGAAACTCGGCAGTCCAGGCAGCATCCCGGTGAATCTCCTCTCCACTGTCTCCAAGTGCAATTATATCCTTCCTGTACTTTGATGACCAGAGCTGCACATTGCACTCTTGCTCTGGTCTAACCAGCATTTTATACACTTCCATCATAACCTCCCAGCTCTTATATTCTATGCTGCGGCTGCGAAAGGCAAGTATCCTACATGTTGTCTTAATCACCTCATCAACTATCTCGCTGCCTTCAGGGATCCTCATATGTGCACGCCACATTCGTTCTAGTCCTCTGCACTTCTTCACTATCTACTGTTCATAATGCCTTGTCCTGTTAGTCCTCACAAAATTCATCACATTTTCAGGTTTAAATTCCATTTGCCCACCTGACCAGACTTATAATTTCCTCAGCACAGTGGCATTGTGGTTAGCACTGCTGCCCCACAGCGCCAGGGATGCATGTTTGATTCCTGGCTTGGGCCACTATCTGTGTGGAGTTTGCATATTCTCCCCATGTCTGCATGGGTTCTCTCCAGGTGCTCCAATATCCTCCCAGTTTAAAGATTTGTTGGTTAGGTGGATTGGTCAGGCTAAATAACCCTTAGTGTCAGGGAGACTCGCTAGGGTAAATGCATTGGGTTGTGGAGATAGCACCGTCCATAATCCCATCCAGATCCTAACTCGATGGGCCAAATGGCCTCTTTCTGCACTGTAGAATTATATGATCGCTATAATCGAAGGCGTTCTCCTCAATATTTACCACAACACCATTTTTTGTATCATCTGTGAACTTATTGATCATACCTCACACATTCATGTCGAGACCAATGTGCACTACAAACAGCAACGAACCCAGCATTGATCCCTGTGGAACCCCAGTGGACACAGGCTTGCAGTCATAAAAGCCACCTTCAACCATCACACTCTGCCTCCTGCCACTCAGCCAATTCTGAATGTAATTTATCAAATTGCCCTGGTTCCCATTGGCTATCACTTCCTTGTTCTGTCTCCCATGCATAATTTGTCAAAAGTTTTTCTGAAGTCCATGTAGACAATATCGACTGTACTTTCCTCATCTACTCATCCAGTCACTATATATTCAAGCAAATTGTGAGACATGATCTCCCCGTGACAAAGTCACGTTGATTATTGTTCATAAATACTTACCTCTAGAAGTAGAGTTTAATTTTGTCCCTCAGATTGTTTTCCAATTGTTTCCCTCCCACGGATATGGTGATGACGGTGTCTGGGGTGTGATCTTGAATGTCCTCAGGGCACCTTGCAGGATGGCAGTAATGGCACAGTGGTTAGCACTGCTGCCTCACAGAATGAGGGTTCAATCCCTGGGATTCCATCATCACTAGTGAAACTTCTTTTTAATACTGTGAAACCAGCACCATTCTCACATTGCCTGTTGGGATTTCTCCATTTACAAGAATGTGTCATGTTTCTCTGGAAATGATCCATTTTGAGCAGTCCAGTTTCCAGCAGCTCAATTCATTCTCGATCATAGCAGTCCTGATATACATCACCAACCTGCATAAGTCCATTGCTAAGGCCAGGGCACATCGTCCTGATGTTCCAGCTTGAGATGTGAAAGACTGATTTCATTTGAAATGATTGATTTATTATTTTCAGATATATTGTATATAATAGAAAGTGTTGTTTCTTGATTGCTATGTCGACAAAGCATACCGTACATAGAGAAGGAGAGAGTGCAGAATGTAATGTTGCAATCATAGCTAGGGTGTAGTAAAAGATCATCTTAATGCGATGTAGGTCTAATTCAGACATCTGATGGGAGCAGAGAAGAAGCTGTTTGTGAGTTGGCAGCATGGTGGCACAATGGCTAGCACTGCTGCCTCACGTCACCAGGAACATGACTTCAATTTCCCCTCGGATCACTGTGTGTGTGGAATTCTCACATTCTTCTGGTGTCTGCGTGGGTTTCCTCTGAACGCTTGGATTTCCATCCACAGTGCAAAGATGTGCAGGTTAGGTTGATTGGCCATGCTAAATGTCCCTTAGTGTCCCGGCCCGTGTACGTTAGAAGGATTAGCAGGGTAATTATGTGGGATTTTGGGGATAGGACCTGAGTGTCATTGTTGTTGTTGCAGACTCGATGGGACAAATGGCCTCTCTCTGCACTGCAGGGTTTCTATGGTTTTATGAGTTGGTTGGTACACGTTCTCGCACTTTTTATGTTTTTTTCCTGATGGAAGAAGTCCATGGTGCGTGGGATCCTTAATGCATCTACTTTTTCAGAGGTTGAAGGAAATTTGGCAAGTCCGCCACTGTTCTCACCAACGTGGCTGCTTTTCCGAGGCAACGGCAAGTGTAGACAGTATCGATGGGTGGGAGTGTTTGGATGGTTTGAGTGTTGGACTGGGCTTCGGTCACGAACCTTCGTAGTTTCCTCCAGTCTTGGACAGAGCAGGAGCCATACTAAACTGTGATAGAACCAGAAAGAATTTTTTCTATGGTGCATCTGTAAAAGTTGATGAGAATAGTGGCTGACATGCCAAATTTTCTTCGACCTCTGAAAAAGTACTCACGTTGATGGGCATTCGTAACTATAGAGTCGTCATGGAGAGATCAGGATAAGCTGCTGGTGATCTGGACCCATGAAAACTTAAACTTCTCGACCATTTCAACGTCATCCCATTGTTGTAGACAGAGGCATGTACCCCACTGTGCTTCCTGAAGTTGATGACAATCTCATTTGCTTTGTTATTAAGGAAGAATTATTATCGTTGCACCAGTTCACCAGATTCTCTTCTGTTCTTGTCTCACCATTGTTTTAAATCCGACCCACTACAGTGGTGTCACCAGCAAATTTGAAAATTAAGTTGGAGCGGAATTTGGCCACAGAGTCATCGGCGCATAAGGATTATACTAAGGGGCTGAGGACACAGCCTTGCGGGGTACAACTGTTGAGGATGATTGTGGATGAGGTGTCGTTGACTGTCTTTACTTATTGCTGTCTGTGGGTAGGAAGTTCAGGATCCAATTGCAGAGGCAGGAGACAAGCCCCAGCCCACGGACTTTGGACATGAGTTTCGTCGGACTAATTGTGTTGAAGGCTGGGTTGTAGTCGATAAACACGAGTCTGTGTTCCAGAGTTGACTGTTGGATCAGGGAGATGGCATCTGTAGATCTGTTCTGGAGGTAAGTGAACTCTAGTGGATCCAGGCAATCTGGGAAGCCGGAATTGATTCATGCCGTGACTAACCTTTTGATGCATTTCATAATATTAAATGTCAGTCACCAGAGGATAGTTGTTAAGGCAGGCTGATTGGCTTTTCTTTGGTACCAGCCTCGGTTTGAGGTTTTCTTGCCTGGTGCATAGATTAGCAACTTTCCTGCCGAGAGAGCACTCACTGAGCTTCGCTGGTCCAGTAGGTCATAGTGGGACAGCAGCAAATGCACTGGGTATATGGTAGCTATTCACTGAATGCTGAAGCTTTCTCCCACCGTTGAAAGCAAACCCTGGTCCTTGTGTTCTATGCCAATCAAGTGTGAGAATACTGTTTCTTCTTGGGTTGTGCAAACGGTGGCCACAATGTTGTGGTCTGCACTCCAGGGTACAGTCCTGAGAATTATAATATATATTCTGAGCTGTCGTGTCATCAGGATCTCCCTCTGTCAACTGTTAGTATTGTTCAAAGACAAGGGTGAAACCAGCACTGCTGCAGGGGTTGTCAGTAAGTTGTCTCAGAAATGACTCCACTCTGGATTTTTTTGTCAGAGTTTACTCCCTCAGCCTTCTTACCCTGCAAATCCCCCACAAGATAGAAGGGCTATTTACCTGTAGCTGAGTGATGTGGCCTTTTTGGAAAACTCTCTCCCAAATATATATCATTATGTCACTACCATGGAGCAGCATGGTGGCACAGTTGTTAGCACTGCTGACTCACAGCATCAGGGACCTGTGTTCAATTCCCAGCTTGGATCACTATCTGTGTGGAGTTGGACCTTCTCCCAGTGTCTGTATGGGTTTCCCCTGGATGCTCCACTTTCCTCTCACACTGCAAAAGACGTGCTGGATTTAACAAAAAAAATTTAATTTTTCTGTGTACTTTAAAAATTTTAACCCATTCTCAGTCTAAATGGTAACTTCTTCCCATGAATGATGTCTAATTTTATTATTTCCCTTCCTGACAGTGAACATAATCACAATTGTGACACTGACAAGCAGAAATTGTGGTCTGTCCAAATGTGTCACCCGTTATCTGGTGGCCATGTCAGTGGGGGATCTGCTGGTCGTTATCTTCGACCTGATATTGAGACGCGTTCCCATTGTTTATCCGGAACAGTTTTATTTCCTGCTGTCACTCCCCGTGTGTAACATCCACGCCGTCTTGCTTTATGCAGCCACCGATTGTTCTGTCTGGTTCACCGTCACTTTCACATTTGATCGATTTGTGGCCATTTGCTGCTCCGACCTGAAAAGTAAATATTGCACTGAGAAAACGGCGGCTGTGGTTCTGGGAACAGTGACAGCGCTTAGCTGTTTAAAGAACATTTTTTGGTATTTTATGTATTTAAATAGTTATTGGCTGGTGAACGACACCTGGTTTTGTGATTACAAATGGGAAGTTATGGAATCTCCAGTTTGGGGAACAATTGAGTTCATCCACTACATCCAAAACCCGGCTGTTCCATTCGTCCTGATTCTACTGCTTAATGCTTTCACTGTCAGACACATTTTAGTGAGCAGCAGAGCCCGCAGGCGACTCCGGGCTCACAGCAGTGGGGAGAATCCTAAAGACCCAGAAATGGAGAGTCGAAGGAAATCCATCATTTTACTGTTTGTTATCTCAGCCAATTTCATGATTTTATGGTCGACATTAATGGTTTATTCAATATGGCGTCGGATGTATGATTTGGGTTTTCAGTCGATATGGTTAGATACTTTTGTTCTAGAATTGGGTTTCATGCTGCAACTCACAAGCTGCTGCACAAATACTGTCATTTATGCTGTGACTCAGACTCACTTTAGGCAGCAGCTAAAAAATCTACTGAAATATCCCTTTACTTCAATTCTTCAACTCATTTCCCCAAATAAGAAACTACAACAAAAAGACCCCTGACTCTTCCTATTGGACATTCAAACTGTAAATAACAAACAGCCTCACAGGGACAGGAAGAGTGACAGGTAGAGAGAGAGGTCAGTGATAGCAACTGTGAGAGTGATAGAGAGATAGAGAGGGAAGGGCACAAAGAGATGGAGAGCGACAGAGTTTCTAACAGATGGAAGGAAGAAAAAAGAGACTAAGAAAGACATACAGAAAGAAAAGGCAGAGACAGTCAGGACTCTCAAGGAGCGAGAGAGACAGGGAGAGAGGTTGGGGAAAATGAGGAGGGAAATGGACAGGGAATGATAAAGGGAGACAGAGGAAGACAGACCGGGAGAGGGAGACTAAGTGGGAAAGGGAAACAGAAAGGTAGGCAGAAACAGAAATACGTAGACAGAGCGCAGGGACGAATAGGAAAGAGAGAGACTGAATGAGTACAATGGACACAGCAAGAACAAAAGGCAGTGAGGTAGAGAGAGAGAAACAGAGACAGAGAGAGAAATGAAGGTGGACAGAGACAGAGGGAAAGGGAGACTGAGATGAAGCAGGAGAAAGAGAGTGAGACTGAGAGGCTGCAAGAGAGGCAGAGGATAGAGAGAGGGAGACAAAGGGAGAGGCAGACAGACAGAAGGAAATGAGAGAAACATGGAGAGGGACGGAGACAGAGAGAGAGAGAGACAGACAGACAGACAGAAAAAGAGAAAGAGAAACACAAAGAAAAAGAGAGGCATATTTAATGACTTTGATAACCATCAGGTGGACTTATTGGAATACCAGCTCCCTGATTGAGTTAGTTAATGCTGTCCAATTCAGGAGCTCTGCAGACATACATAATATGGTGTGTCTTGGTGACCAGAACTCAGGGTGTGGATGTGATGGACTGGTGGTTTTAATCACTCGACTATGAATACAGAAACTCAACTAATGTTCTGGGCACCCGAGTTCCAATCCCGTCATGGAAGATAGTGGAATTTGAATAAATATATCGGGAAATCAGAATCTGCTGGTGACCATAAAACCATTGTTGATTTTCGGAAAGGCCCAACTGGTTCACTAATGTGCCAGAGAAGGAAATCTGTCATCCTCATGTGGTCAGGCCTAAATGTGGCTCCAGGTCCACAACAATGTGGTTGACTCTTAATTGCCCTTGACTCAAGGGCAACTAGGGATGGACAACAAATGCTGGCCGGCCAGTGACACCCAAGTCCCAAGAATGAATAAAAATACTTTGTACTGGGAAATTTTAACCAAATGGTAAACTGCTTCTTGCAGCTGGATAAACACCAAATCCTACTGACCGAGGAGTTAAACTCAAAGCTGGCAGGAGGATTCTTGTTTCCGATTATAAACTTATTCATGTACACTTACACTAACAGCTAGATGAGGATTCCCAGAGATATTCAACAATTCATACTCAGTGGAAGTGTAACATTTATAAAGTGTCAAATGTAGGCTTACATTAACACTGAAATGAAGTTATTGTGAACATTGCCTCGTCCTCACACTCTGGTGTTTGTTCGTGTACACTGAAAGAGAATTTAGCATTGCCAATGCAAGTAGCCAGCTCGTTACCAGACTGTGGGAGGAAACCGGAGTAACTAGAGCAAACTTATGTAGATACGGCGAGAATGTGCAGACTCCACACAGACAATGACCCAAGCTAGGAATTGAACCCAGGTCTCTGACATTATGAGGCAGCAGTGCTAACCACTGTGACACCTCGTCTACAGTGATAGTTTGGACAAAGAAATTCCAGAAGTACTGCATGGTGGTGCAGCCTATAACATTGGCCCATATCTAGCTGTGGGCTTTATTACTGACCTACCATTACTAATTGGAACACCCTCCAGGAGGCCGAGTTGATAAGGCAGATGCCTTGAGTTGGCTATGATCAACAGACACTTGTCATACCCCCAACGGAAGAGATGGTAATTATGAACTTTTTCAAAATTCTCCTTGTGGCAGCCAATAATATTCGGCCATGGACACAAAATTACCCAGTCTTGAATGATTTGAAGCAGCTAGTGTTGATGGGGGAAACCAAAAGGTCGTTATAGCCTGAATTGCACCCATATCGGGGTCGCAGAGAGCAGCTGACTGTGGAAGATGGCACACTCCTATGGGGTTGAAGAGTGTCATCCTGAGCCAGGTTCACCATCGCATCCTGGCTGAACTTTACCACGTCTGGTGGCCAGGTATGGAGACAGATATTTGCTTGTGGGTCAGTGTTGGCAATATCAACAAGGGTAGAACTATCACCAGTCGATACTCTTCACACTTGGCAATGGCCAGGATGGCTGTTGTTGTGGCTGCACATGGACAGTGCCGGACAGTTCATGGGGTCAATTTTCTAGATAAGGCTACGAGGGGACCTTATTGAAACATATAAGATGATTAGAGGTTTAGATAGGGTGGACAGTGGTAGCCTTTTTCCTCGGATGGAGAAAGCTAGCACGAAGGGGCATAGCTTTAAATTAAGGGGTGGTAGTTATAGGACGGATGTCAGGGGTAGGTTCTTTACCCAGAGGGTGGTGAGGGATTGGAATGCCCTGCCCGCTGCAGTTGTAAATGCGCCTAGTTTGGGGGCGTTTAAGAGATCCGTGGATAGGTTTATGGATGGAAAGGGTTTGGTTTAGGTTAGAGGGTCATTGCTTTTTAATTGGTCGGCGCAACATCATGGACCGAAGGGCCTGTTCTGCGCTGTAATGTTCTATGTTCTATAACGGTCGATGCTGATTAAAAACGGATGACCGTACACAGGGTGTAATCAAACACAAGGACAAGACTGGAGAAACTTCGCGCCTCTTTCTTGACACCTGGGATCTGGCAGGTGTTGGTTTCTGAAATTGGACCTCCCTTCAGCCAGGAATTTGTACATTACATGAAGTTGAACAGAATTTGACACATTAGGCAAGTGCCATATTACACATATAATGTGTATAGAAAGAGGCAGAAAGAGCAGCCCAAACAGTAAAAACAGGCTCACAAAAACCAGCCCACAGCCTCTTGGACACCAAACCTTCCAGATTCATCTTTAATTTCAGGACAATCACGCCCCCCCCCACCATACATACTTTTATCGACTAGAATAGCCCCAGCCGAGTTGCTCATGAGAAGATGACTCCGCCCAGGGTTGAGTCTAATCCTCCCGATAGCGGGAGGTTGGCAAGGCATCAAGATGCCCAATGTTGATGCCACCAGCCAGGAGAGGCACGTAAAGCAGTTGATAGGTTATTAGTAAAGAATCATGGCAATAGATCTGCGTGGTTACGAGTCACATTCGAGTCTGGAAAAGGGTCAGTTTCCCATTAAGTCCGGTTGGGAGATACCATTCTATGGGAATACTTCAATCATCTACAAACCATGAAGCCCCAAGCCGTACCTGAAAAATCAATTCCCAGCACACCAGGAACTTTGGAAAGAATTTCAGGCACTTCGGCTATTGCTGTCCATCTCCGTGGGAGTCTCGGAGTCTGAAGTGAAGACAGTGGGCTTAGCCCTCTCAACCACGTTGCCACCTGATAAAGGGAACTTGGGCCACAACGCTCATGGTGGAAGAGGAGAGCTCTGGTCTGCTGAACCCCACTCACTTCCAACGCTGAGCAGGCAGAACCAAACCCAGCACTGAAACTCCAAAAAAGGCTTCCAAGGCAGTCAGCCCTCGGCTGTTACTCAGACCTCGAGGGGGAGGGGTGCAATGACTTCAAACAGGTTCATGAGTTGGACAGGTGCAAATATAACTATTAAACTGAGGCCTGTGAAATCTGCCCACTCAGGGAGCTCCACAGAGTGCAAGTTGCAGAGAGTGAAGCACTGAGAGTTGGGGTAAGTGTGGGAGTTTAGGGAAGTGGCTGGAGGTGCATTTCTCTGTCTTGTGTCCCTTACCACCCAGTCCCTTACGACCATGTCCAGTGCCGGCAGGTGTCGCTCAGATATTACAGTTTAGAAAGTGACGTGGAACCAACGGAAGCAGCTGATTGGTAAGTAAGTCCTTGGAAGGAACACTGAGGGAATTTTCTGAACAGATCCCGCTGATGTAGCACCTTCAGGAAGCGTTCCCGATATTGTTAATGTTCTGGGGCACCGGTTCAAATCCCATCATGGTAGTGGATAGAATTTGAAATGAATAAAAATATTTGGAATTATAAATCTACTGATGACCATAAAACCATATTTAATGGTTGAAAGAACCCATTTCTTTCACTAATGTCCTCAAGGTAAGGACATCTGCCAGGGGGTGGGGACCAAAGCAAAGGTGAATTAACTGAACTGGAACTAGAAAACAGGGCCAGTAAGACTCAGAGAAATAGCAGGCATGGTGTGGCTGCTAATCAAAGAGGATCCGGCAGACTGTAGTTCATTTGTTTCAATGCAAGAAGTCTAACAGGTAAGGCAGATGAACTTAGAGCTTGGATTCGTACTTGGAACCATGATGTTGTTACTATTACAGAGACTTGGTTAAGGGAAGGGGAGGAAGGGCATTTTCACTACTGGGTAAGGAGAATATTACAGCTGAGCTGAGAGAGGGCTGTACCTACTGTACCTCGGAGGGCTCATGCAGCAAAGCAATATAGGTAGAGTTCAGGAATAGGAAGGGTGTAGTCACAATATTCTGGATTTACTACTGGCCTCCTAACAGCCAGTGGGAGATAGAGATACAGGTATGAAGGCAGATTTTGGCAAGATGTAAAAGTAACAGGGTTGTTGTGAAGCAAGATTTTAACTTCCCTAAATTGACTGGGATTCACTTAGTGCTCGGTGTGTGAATGGGGCAGAGTTTGTAAGGAGCATCCAGGAGGGCTTCTTCCAACATTTCATATGGATAGTCCAACTAGGGAAGCAGCTATACTGGATGTGGTATTGGGAAATGAGCCTAGCCAGGTAGTCGACATTTCAGTAGTGCAGCAGTTAGGGAACAGTGACCAGAATTCAGTAAGATTTAAGGTATAGATGAATAAAGACAAGGGTACTCCTCATGTGAAGGTACCAAATTGGGGGAAAGCTAATGACAACAATATTAGTTGGGAACTAAGGAATGTAGATTAGGGGCAGACGTTTGAGGGCAAATCCACATCTGGCATGTAGGAGGCTTTAAGTGTAAGTTAATAGGAATTCAGGACCAGAACATTCACGTAAGGATGAAGGATAGGTATGGCAAATTTCAGGAACCTTGCAGTAACGAGAGATATTGTGAGCCTAGTCAAAGAGGAACAGCAAGCATTTGTCAAAGCTAGGAGGCTGAGAAGACACAAAACAATTCTGGAATACAAGGAAAGTAAAAAGAAACTTATGCAAGGGGTAAGGAGGGATAAAAGGTGTCATGAAAATTCTTTGGCCGCAGGTTGGAGGAAAATCCCAAGGTGTTTTAAATGTATATAAAGGGAAAGAGGGTAGCCAGGGAGACGGCTAGCACACTCAAGGACAGGTGAGGGAATCTATGTGTGGAGCCAGGGAAATGGACAAGGTATTAAATGAATATTTTGTGTCAGTATTCAATAAAGAGGACTTGGCGAATGATGAGACTGGGAAGGGTGTGTAGATAGCTTGATTCATGTTGAAGTAAAAAAAAGAGGAGGTGGTATTGGGGTTCTTGAGAAACATTAAGGTAGACAAGTCTCTGGGTCCGAAGGGATATACTCCATAATACTAAGAGAGGCAAGGGAGGAAATTGCTGGAGCCTTCACAGCAGTTTTTGTATTCTCACTGGCTATAGTTGTGTGTGTGTGTGTGTGTGTGTGTGTGTGTGGGGGGGGGGGGGGGGGGGGGGGGGTGTGTGTGGGGGGGGGGGGTGTGGGGGGCGGGGGCGGGAGAGAGAAGACGAGAGAGAGAGGAGCAACAGGATCGGCGAATAGCCAATGTTTGTTTAGGAAGAATAGCAAACATAATCCAGATAAACACAGACCAATGAGCCTTACATCAGTGGTCAGGAAATTATTGAAGAGATAGGATTTAATCCCACTTGGAAATAAGTTGACTCATAAGCGAGACAACATAGTTTTTTTTGAAGGCCAGATCGTGTCTCATTAACATGATGGAGTTTTTCGAAGAAGAAATGAACATGAGGGCAGTTGAAGTTGTCTACATGGGCTTCAGTAAAGTTTCTGACAAAGTCCCTCATGGCAAACTGACTGATTAGTAAGTTTGCGGACGATAGACACAAAGGTTGGTGGATTTGCAGATAGTGATGAGGACCATCAGAGGATACAGCAGGATATAGGGATACAGCAGGTTGGAAACTTGGGCAGAGAGATGGTAGATGGATTCCGGACAAATGTGAGGTGAAGCATTTTGGAAGGTCTAACACAGATGAGAAATATATAGTAAATGATAAAACCCTTAACAGTATTGATAGACAGAGAGATCTGGTGTACAGATACACAGGTCACTGAGGTGGAGGAGGTAGACAAGAAGGCATATGGCATGCTTGCCTTCACTGGCCGGGGCATTGATTTTAAAGTCACGTTGCAGCTTTATAGAACCTTAGTTAGGCCACACTTGAATATAATGTACAATTCTGCTCGCCACACTACTGAAAGATGTGGAGGCTTTGGAGAGGGCACAGAAAAGTTTTATCAGGATGTTGCCAGGTCTGGTGAGTACTAGTTATGAGGAAAGGGTGGAGAAACTTGGTTTGTTTTCAATGGAACAACTGAGGTTGAGAGGCGACCTGACAGAAGTCTACGAGATTATGAGAAGCATGGACAGAATTGACAGTCAGAAGCTTTATTCTAAAGTGGAAGACTCAACAACTAGGGGCGCAGAGGTTTAAGGTGTGAGGAGCAAGGTTTAAACAAGATGTATGAGGAAAGTATTTTACACAGAGGGTGGTGGGTGCCTGGAACTCACTGCTGGGGGAGGTAGTGGAAGCAGATATGGTAGTGATTTTTAAGAGGTGTCCTGACAAAAAGGATGGGAATAGAGGGATATGGTCCCTGGAAGGGAGGGGGATTTAGTTCAGACGGAGGCAGGCAGTATATTTGATGCAGGCTTGTTCCTGTGCCTAATTCAAAAGGCAAACATTACTCTTGGTGTGAATTTTGTCTGTGCAGATGCCTCCTTCCAATACCCTGTAAAGGGAGTTTCCAGAATCCATCGATATGAGACCTCACCCCCTCCCCCCTAGACACCTCACTCACAACTCCCCCTAACAACTCCGCGTCCTCTCCCCCTGCAACCAATCGTCCCTTCCCCCTCACCCCGTCCCCTGGAATCCCTCCCCCCTGCAACACTGGCCCCCTAACCCCAAAACCCTCGGCATCCGTAAACTCCCAGCAACCCCTCACCCCTCGTGTCCTCCCCTGCAACACTTCAATTCCCCATCTCCTCCTCCCCACAATCCCTCATCCCCTCCCCCACAACACCATGCTCCCAGCAACCCCCCAACTCCTTGCATACTCCCCCTGCAACAATTCGCCTGTTCCTTTGCCCGCTCTCCACTGTGCCTCGACACCCACCCTGCAACTCCTCCCTGCATAACCCCTCAATTCCTCGCCTCTGCTTTCCCCACAAGCGCTCGCCAACACTCCCCCCCAACCCATCACCCCTACACCCATAACACCTCACCCCCAGCAACCCTTAACTCCCCTAGAACCCCTTGCCCCCTAAACCCGCAACTCCGCACCCCCTCTCCTCCACAACCCCTTGCTCCCTCCCTCGCAAAGCCCTTGCCCCCCACTCCCCTGCAAACCACCCCCTGGCCCCCCCACAACATCTTGCCCCCTCCTTCCCGCAACTTCCTCAATACCAATTGACTTTAATCAACGTACTCGCACTTGGAGTATGAAAGGACTGAAAGCTTCAAGTTCTTAGGTGTTCCAGATCACCAACAACTTGTCCTGGTCCCCCCATGCTGACACTCTAGTTAAGAGCCCACCAACGCTTTTACTTTCTCACAAGACTAAGAAAATTTGGCATGTCAGCTACAACTCTCACCAACTTTTACAGATGCATCACAGAAAGCATTCTTTCTGTTTGTATCACAGCTTGATATGGTTCCTGCTCTGCCAAGACCACAAGGAACTACAAAAGGTCATGAATGTAACCCAATACAAACCACACAAACCAACCTCCCATCCATTGACTCTACACTTCCCACTGCCTCAGCAAAGCAGCCAGCATAATTAAGGACCCCATGCACCCTGGACATACTCTCTTCTGCCTTCTTCCGTCGGGAAAAAGATACAAGAGTCTGAGGTTACATACCAACCAACTCAAAAACAGCTTCTTCCCTGCTTCTGTCAGACTTCTGAATGGACTCAGCTTGCATTAATTTCATCTTTCTCTACACCCTATCTATGACTGTAACACTACATTCTTATTTCCTTCTCTATGGTATGTTTTGTCTGTATAGCATGCAATACTTTTCACTGTATTTTAATGCATGTGATAATAATAAATCAAATATACCTTGTCTATTTATGTGTTTGTCCAGCTGCTTCTTAAGTGAGAGTCCCTGCCTCCAGCAGTGGCAGTGAGTTCCACATTTCCAACAAAGTCAGCTAAACATTCTTTTCTCACATTCCCTCTGAAACGCTCCTCACCGTTAAACTCTGTCCATTGGTCAAGCACAGGAAGAAGTCTCACAACACCAGGTTAAAGTCCAACAGGTAGCAAAAGCCACTAGCTTTCAGAGCGCTGCCCCTTCATCAGGTGTTACTGCAGTTCAACGCCAACATCTCCACATCTTTGGATCAATCCAAACAAAGACGGCTTTGGGCATGCGCTCTCCTCACATTTCCCGTCACAAAGATGGCGGCGCACGCGCATAACTCCACCGAAAACATTGCGGCCGTGAACTCGGGGCCGTAGCGGTAAACAATAGCCGGCTCCGCTGGGTACAAACGGGGAACCGGGAATTTCATTTTCTGAGTATCCGTTCCACAACACCTAATTATGAATTCTCTCCGCCCACTCATCAGATTCATGGCTCCCATCAACCCACCATTCCGCGCACTCACCGATTGGAAATCAGGTCAACGTCTCCCCACTGCGCATGCTCCATTCTCACACCCGCCCCCCTCATTCACTCCGATTGGTTGGAGGACCAGCCGCTCCCGCTCAGTCCTCCAGCCCCGCCCCTTCACCTCCTATTGGTCCCGAGCTGCCATCAATCAGCCGGGCATTGTGACGGTTTCAGATGGTAGGCGTGGCCACAGCCTCAGGCTGACTTGCTGATTATTGTCCGGGGCCGGAGCCGGACGGTCAGTTCAACCGTGTCCGGGGCCGGAGCCGGATGGTGAGTTCCCCTGTGTCCGGGGCCGGAGCCGGATGGTCAGTTCCCTTGTGTCCGGGGCTGGAGCCGGTTACTCAGTTCCCTTGTGTCCGGAGCTGGAGCTAGATGGTCAGTTCCCTTGTGTCCGGAGCTGGAGCCGGATGGTCAGTTCCCTTGTGTCCGGAGCTGGAGCCGGATGGTCAGTTCCCCTGTGTCCGGAGCTGGAGCCGGATGGTCAGTTCCCCTGTGTCCGGAGCTGGAGCCGGATGGTCAGTTCCCCTGTGTCCGGAGCTGGAGCCGGATGGTCAGTTCCCCTGTGTCCGGGGCTGGAGCCGGATGGTCAGTTCCCCTGTGTCCGGGGCTGGAGCCGGATGGTCAGTTCCCCCGTGTCCGGGGCTGGAGCCGGATGGTCAGTTCCCCCGTGTCCGGGGCTGGAGCCGGATGGTCAGTTCCCTTGTGTCCGGGGCTGGAGCCGGATGGTCAGTTCCCCCGTGTCCGGGGCTGGGGCCGGATGGTCAGTTCCCCCGTGTCCGGGGCTGGAGCCGGATGGTCAGTTCCCCCGTGTCCGGGGCTGGAGCCGGATGGTCAGTTCCCCCGTGTCCGGGGCTGGAGCCGGATGGTCAGTTCCCCCGTGTCCGGGGCTGGAGCCGGATGGTCAGTTCCCCCGTGTCCGGGGCTGGAGCCGGATGGTCAGTTCCCCCGTGTCCGGGGCTGGAGCCGGATGGTCAGTTCCCCCGTGTCCGGGGCTGGAGCCGGATGGTCAGTTCCCCTGTGTCCGGGGCTGGAGCCGGATGGTCAGTTCCCCTGTGTCCGGGGCTAGAGCCGGATGGTCAGTTCCCCCGTGTCCGGGGCTGGAGCCGGATGGTCAGTTCCCTTGTGTCCGGGGCTGGAGCCGGATGGTCAGTTCCCCTGTGTCTGGGGCTAGGGGATTCACACTCATTATCACTGCAACTTCACAGGAGAAAGTCCCTGCTTCAATCCCCACTGCAAACCTTGTGTTTAAAAAATATACAAACTGGAAACATTTACAGATTTAAAGCGACAAGAAAATATCAGATAACATTTATCACAGAAAATATCAGATAATGAATTTCATCCGTCAAAAGTGTTTAACGATGGACTAAATAACGAAGGCTTTTAAGTTGCAGAAGGACAAAGAGATGGAAGATGGTTAACATATTTTACTCAATAGCAGGTTCAAGATTCCATTCTCAACAATTTTAAAACTTTATTAAGAAATATAAACTGAGCAGGGAGAATGATTACCAGGCACTGCTGTGCTGTCTACCTGTCCCTTTAAAGGTAAAGAACTGGAACATCCTTTCCCCAAACACATCCTATCCTGTTCACACTGGGAATGATATAGAGATGCCAGCGTTGAACTGGGGTAAACACAATAAGAAGTGTTACAATACCAGGTTAAAGTCCACAACGTTTGTTTGGACAGATGATGATAGGAAAAATCAATGTGATTTAAATTAACTCCCCTCTTGTTCTGAACATATCCCAGTAACATCGCTCAACATGACCCTGCCTCAGCTCCTGTTTCTGAAACTTTCATTAATTCCTTTATTTTCTTGAAACTTGACTGGCCAGCCTCTCACATTCAACCCTTGATAAATTTGAATCTGTCTAAACTCCTGTACTCACTGACCTACACAGGCTCTGGTGAAAGAGCAAATCAATTTTAAATTTCCATTCTCAATTTCAAATCCCTCCATGACACACTTATATTTGGGTTCTGATGAATCTGTCAGGTTCCAATCTGATGTTTGGTTTGGTTTGGTTTTTAATACTGATCTTCTAATAGTCTGTAAAAAGAGAACACAACATCGTCAGTCCAAGATAGAAATTAAGAGACAACCATATCTCTTGGTTTTGTGTGTGTAAATGTTCCCCTTCTAATCCCCTGTAAAAAGAGTTCCCAAAAGCCATCAGTGAAAGTCAATATTTTTATTTATCAAATAGTTTACAAATACAAAATACATAAGAACATAAGAAATAGGAGCAGGACTAGGCCATCGAGCCCTTCGAGCCTGCCCCGCCATTCAATAAGATCATGGCTGATCTGTCGTGGCTCAGTTCCACATTCCCGCCCTCTCCCCATAACCCTTAATCCCCTCTCCTATCAAAAACCCATCAACCCGCGTCTTAAAAATATTTAGCGAGGCAGCCTCCACCACTTCAACGGGCAGAGAATTCCAGAGATTCACCACCCTTTGAGTGAAGAAGTTCCTCCTCAGCTCCGTTCTAAACTGCCCCCCCTTTATCTTGAGGCTGTGCCCCCTAGTCCTACTGTCCTTTCTGAGCGGGAAGAGTCTCTCCACCTCTATCCTATCCATCTCATTCATCATCTTATACGTCTCAATGAGATCTCCCCTCATTCTTCTAAACTCTAACGAGTACAAGCCTAGTTTATTCAGCCTCTCCTCATAGCTCAACCCCCTCAACTCCGGTATCAGCCTAGTAAACCTCCTCTGCACTTCTTCCAAGGCCAAAATATCCTTGCTAAGTGCGGTGACCAAAACTGCACACAGTACTCCAGCTGCAGCCTCACCAATGCCCTATACAGCTGCAGCAAGACCTCCCTACTTTTATATTCAATCCCCCTCGCTATGAAGGCCAGCATCCCATTCGCCTTCCTGACCACCTGCTGCACCTGCAGGCTGGGTTTTTGCGACTCATGCACAAGGACCCCGAGGTCCCTCTGCACCGTCGCCTGCTGCAGTTTTTCGCCACGTAAGTAATAGTCCTTCCTACCATTATTCCTGCCAAAGTGGACCACCTCGCACTTGCCAACATTAAATTCCATTTGCCAGTTCCTGGCCCATTCGCCCAGCCTATCTAGATCCTTCTGCAGACTCTCCACTCCCTCCGCGCAATTTGCCGTTCCACCAATCTTGGTGTCATCAGCAAATTTCGACACCATACACTCGGTTCCCTCCTCCAGATCATCTATATAAATGGTAAATAGCTGAGGCCCCAGCACCGACCCCTGGGGCACTTTCAAATTACATTACACTTTCAAATTACAAACCAGAATACAATACCAATCCACAATAATCAATTATAGAGATAACACCCGATATAACACTCTATCAATAATAAGCATGTCATTTTTAATACAATAGCACAAAGAGCATAGCACAATAACAACCAGCCAGTATGCATTGCCTGTATCCACAATGGGCCTTCCAAGGTTGCAAACAACTCATAACAACTATAAACGAGCAAGCTATAATATGGACACAATACCGACAGATAGCACAATTTAAGAAATAACAAACAACTCCCTTACAATAATAAAAGGGTTCATTGCAAGCTATCTACAACTTTCCAGGGCTTTGCCCTCCATTTTTACTCTTCTGAAGGTTTCATCTCTGGGGCATTGCTCTCGGGATTGCAATTCCCCAGGCTGCACCTTCGAGGGATTATTCCAAGAAATAATAAATCAACGAACTTATATAAACGCGATACAGCAAGTAATATACCCCTCGTAACACAATCACAAACGTGTCTTGTTACAATAAAATGACCATTGTGAGTTATCTGCAACCCTCCAGTGTCCCACCCTTCAAAGTTTTACCTTCTGGATTTTCACCTGCCGGATTAGTTTGCCTCTAACCCAGGGGTTACTCTTTCCAGGAGTTACTTTATTTGAGGGGTACACCGTGCGGGTTCCAGACAATCCACAATGATAAATCATAAAACAACTAGCATTAATACAATACTGACATAATAACCTACCCACCTTGACGCAGTAACAACTCTATTACACTAAAAATGAACATTTTGAATAATCTGCAACCCTCTAAGGGCCTAACCTTCAGGATTTTCCCCTTTGGGGGGAGCAACTCTCAGGAGGTACTCTGTCAGAGGGTTACACCTTACTGTCTGGGAGTTACACCTTATAGTTTTTCAGCTGAGTAGGTTGATGGGGGGCCTCCAGGGATCTCTGTCCTGGCACAACCTTCGGGGGGTGGGGGGGGGGGCACGGGGTAGAGACCTTAAGGGGTTACTCTGTCCGGGGCTTTGCCTTCCTGATTTTTGTCTTGCTGGAGGTTACCCTCTCTGGGGTTACTTTGCCCCTGGATGGGGGGGAGGAGATGGGAACACACACACACACACACACACACACACAGACACACACCCTCCATGCCACAAGTAATACAAAATGAGAAAATAAGAAACAACAAACTAATGCAATACCAAGACCCAATAATACAATAATAAACAATCCTTTTTGAAACAATAGAGTCCATTATAATTAACAATATAGTCCATTGTAAATTACAGTAGAGTCCATTGTAAGCTACAATACTGCCCATTGTAAGTTATCTTGCAATAATCTGGGGGCTTCACCTTACTGTGCTTTTTACTTTAGGGTTACGCCTGAGTTGCACCATTCCGGGGTTGAACCTTTCTAACTTCCAATTTCCTGGGTACACCTTCCTGGTTATGTCTTCCAGAGTTGCACCATCCTGGGTTACGTGTTCTAGGACACGTGAGTCTCAACTGAAAGATCACCTCTCGCACAAGTCCCAACTGGGTCAAAAGTTCTTGGACGAATCCCAAACAAGACAGGGGAAAATACCAGTGGCAGCCAGGCCTGCTTCTGCTGTAGAGCAGGGCCTGGCAAAGGAACAAGTGAGCAGTAGCAATCAGGGAATTTGAGACACAGATAGCCATTTCTACGGTCGCAATTGAGACTCCAGGATGATGTGTTGCCTCCCTGGTGCCAGGGTCAAGGACATCTCTGAGCAGCTGAGGTCGCAGCTGGAGTACTGTGTGCAGTTTTGGTTGCCGCACTTGCGGAAGGATATTTTGGCCTTGGAGGGAGTGCAGAGGAGGTTCACTAGGCTGATACCAGAGATGAGGGGGTTGGACTATGAAGAGAGACTGAATAGACTGGGTCTGTACTCGTTGGAGTTTAGAAGGATGAGGAGGGATCTTATAGAGACATATAAGATAATGAAAGGGATGGATAGGGTAGAGGTAGAGAGATTCTTCCTGCTCAGAAAGGACAGCAGGACTAGAGGGCACAGCCTCAAGAAAAGGGGGGGGGGTGCAGTTTGGAACGGAGTTGAGGAGGAACGTCTTCACTCAAAGGATGGTGAATCTCTGGAATTCTCTGCCTGTTGAAGTGGTGGAGGCTACCTCGCTAAATATATTTAAGTCACGGGTAGATAGGTTTTTGACAGACAGGGGAATTAAGGGTTATGGGGAGAAAGCGGGAAAATGGAACTGATCCACTTCAGATCAGCCATGATCTTATTGAATGGTGGGGCAGGCTTGAAGGGCTAGATGGCCTACTCCTGCTCCTATTTCTTATGTTCTTATCAATTGCAGGACATTCTGAAGGGCGAGGGTGAGCAGCCAGAGGTCAGAGTACATATTGGTACCAATGACATAGGTAGGAAAAGGGGAGGTCCTGAAGAGTGAATCTCGAGAGTTAGACAGAATACTAAAGTGCAGGACCTCGAAGGTCGAAATTTCTGGACTACTGTTAGTGGCACGTGCTAATGAGAGTAGGAATAGGAGGATTAGGCAGATGAATGCCTAACTTGAGGGCTGGTGCGGGGGTAGTCTTTTTTTTAGATTGGTGAATCATTGGGATCTCTTCCGGGGAAGGAATGACCTGTTCAAAAGGACCAGCTTACACCTGAACTGGGGAGGGGAGAGACTAATATCCTGGCGGGGAGATTTGCTAGAGCCACTCGGGAGGATTTAAACTAGTTTGGCAGGGTATCGCACCCAAAACAGTAGGCAGACAGACAAAGAGGTTGCGGCCAACACAGAAGATAAAGAGAGCACATTAAATAGTAAAGGCAGTGTCAGTAATTCTAGTACCAGACAGATCAGGAAAAGGCAAGACAGAGAGCTCGGATAGTCCAGATAAAACTGCATTTATTTCAGTGCAAGAGGCCTAACGGCAAGGCAGATGAACTCAGAGCGCGGATGGGTACATGGGACAGGGATATTTTGGCTAAGACTGAAATATGGCCTGGGGGGAACAGAACAGGCAGCTCAATGTTCCAGGGTATAGATGCTAAGGAAAAGGTAGAACAGGAGGTAGGAGAGGAGGGGAAGTTTTACTTTTGATTAGGGAAAAGGATTAGGCAGTACTGAGAGGGAATATATCCAAGGGTTCACCCACTGAGTCTATATGGGTAGAACTGAGAAATAAAAAGAAGGAAATCAGTTTGATAGGGTTGTATCATAAACCCCAAATAGTCAGCGGGAAATCGAGGAGCAAAAATGAAAGATTACGGACAGCTCGAAGAAAAATAGGGTGATAATAGTGGGTGATTTTAACTTTCCAAACATTGACTGGGAGAGCCATAGTGTTAGAGGCTTGGATGGAGAGAAATTTGTTGACTGTATTCAGGAAGAATTTCTCATTCGGTATGTTGATGGCCCGATGAGAGAGGGGGCAAAACTTAACCTCCTCTTGGGAAATGAGGAAGGGCAGGTGACACAAGTGTTAGTGAGGGATCACTTTGGGACCAGTGGCCATAATTCCATTAATTTTAAGATAGCTATGGAGAATGATACATCTGGCCCAGAAGTTAAAATTCTAAATTGGGGCAAGGCCAATTTTGATGGTATCAGGCAGGAACTTTCAAAAGTTAATTGGGGGAGTCTGTGATAATGCAAAAGGAAGTTTGATAAGTGTAAGCTTTCAAAAGTGTGTTAACCGGGGCACAGGGTAAGCACGTTCCACTTAGAGTGAAAGGCAAGGCTGGTAGAAGTAGAGAACTCTGGATGACTCAGGATATTGAGGCCCTGGTCAAGAAGAAGAAGGAGGCACATGATATTCTAAGGCAGCTGGGATGAAGTGGATTCCGTGAAACGTATAGAGGGTGTAGGAATAGAGGTAAGAGAACAATCAGGAGGGCAAAAGGGGGACACAAGATTGTTTTGGCAGATAAGGCAAAGGAGACTCCAAAGAGCTTCTACAAATACATAAAGGGCAAAAGAGTAATTATGGAGAGAGTAGGGCTTCTGAAGAATTAACAAAGTCATCTATGTGCGGATCCACAGAGATGGGTGAGATCCTAAATGAATATTTCTCACCTGTATTCATTTTTGAGAAAAGCATGAATGATAGGGAACTTGGAGAAATAAATAGAGATGTTTTGAGGAGTGTACACATAACAGAGAAGGAAGTGTTGGAAGTCTTAAAGCGCATTAAGGTAGCTAAGTCCCCAGGACTTGGTGAAGTGTATCCCAGAACAATATGGGAAGGTAGGGAAGAAATTGCATGCCCCTAGCAGAGACATTTGAATTATTGAGCATCACAGGTGAGGCGCCTGAAGAATGGATGATAGCAAATCTTGTCCCTTTGTTTAAGACGGGCTGCAGAGAAAAGCCTGGAAACTACAGGCCGGTGAGCCTCACATCTATGGTGGGTAAGTTGTTGGAGGGTATTTTGAGAGAAAGATCTGCAGACATTTCGAGAAGCAAGGACTGATTAGAGACAGTCAGCATGCTTTGTGAGTGGAAAACCATCTCACAAATTTGATTGAGTTTCTTGAAAGGGTAACCCAGAAGTTAGATGAGGGCAGTGCAGTTGATGTTGTCTACATGGAATTTAGCAAGGCCTTTGACACAAGATAAACTGTTCCATAGGCTAAATCTCACAGGATCCAGGGTGAGGTAGCGAAATGGAAACCAATATTGGCTTGATGGCAAAAGACGGGTGGTTGTAGACGGTAGTTTTTCAAATTGTAGGCCTGTGACCAGTTATGTGCCTGAAAGATCCGTGCTGGGTCCACTATTATTTGTCATTTATCTTGATGACTTGGATGAGAATTTTATAGGCAAGGTTAGTAAGTTTGCAGATGACATCAAGATTGGTGGCACAGTGGACAGCAAAGAAGTTTATCTCAGATTGCAACAGGATCTTGATCAATTGGGCCAATGGGCTAACCAATGGCAAATGGAGTTTAATTTAGATAAATGCGAGGTGATGCATTTTGGTAGATCAAACCAGGACTTACTTGGTTAATGGTAAGGCGTTGGGGAGAGTTATAGAACAAAATGATCTAGGGGTACCTGTTCATGGCTCCTTGAAATTGGAGTCACAGGTGGACAGAATAATGAAGATGATATTCGGCATGCTTGGTTTTAATGATCAGAACATTGAATATAGGAGTTAGGACGTCTTGTTGAAGTTGTTCAAGACATTGCTAAAGCTACACTTGGAATACAGTTTACAGTTCTGGTCACCTTACTAAAAAAAGGATATTATTAAACTAGAAAGAGTGCAGAAAAGAATTATTAGGATGCTACTGGGACTTGATGGTTTGAGTTATAAGGAGAGGTTGGATGGATGGGGACTTTTTTTTTCTCTGGCACATAGGAGGCTTTGGGGTGATCTTATAGAGGTCTATCAAATAATGAGGGGCACAGATCAGCTAGATAGTCAATATATTTTCCCCAGGGTAGGGGAGTCTAAAACTAGAGGGCATAGGTTTAAGGTGAGCGGGGAGAGATATAAAAGTCTCCAGAGGGGCACGTTTTTCACACAGAGAATGATGAGTGTCTGGAACAAGCTGCCAGAGGTAGTCATAGATTTTGCCTTTTAAAAATCGTTTAGACAGTTACATGAGTAAGATGGGTATAGAGGGATATGTGCCAGAAATGGGCAATTGGGACTAGCTCCAAAGTTAAAAAAGGGGCAGCGTGGACAAGTTGGGCCAAAGGGCCTGCTTTCATGCTCTATGACACTGCGGAATAAAGAAATAGATTAAGATATTAGCCTTCGTTTTTCTTTCTTCCAAATTGTAATCAAACTCAGAGGCAAGGATAAATTCGACACATTTTAACTTAGATTTTAAGAGGTTTAACATTTTCTCAGCCTCTTTGAAGTTAAACCAAAGTGTAAAGCATTGCATTTCTCACCCTGAATAAATCAACACCCTCAATACAACAACAAAACAATGACTCTTAACAACTCCTGTTCTTAATCTAATGCAACACCAACCACCTACATTTAACAAGCAGCCAAACCATACGTACTGAAATGCAAAAACTACTCAAATTATCAGGTCAACTGCAGGTTTTCTCGAATCAGTTTCATTTGCATCTAGCCAATTTGTTTAAAATGTTTCTCTGCTAAAGTGAGAGGGCATAATTCCTTTCCCTCTCCATTCTGTGCCACCACATTGCTCACTTGCATACTTTTTTTTAAAAAGCAAATGGCCCCTTGTGGTTCTTTGCAGTTCTAATGAAGGTTTGAGCTCCTTGTCTGCTTTAATGTGGTTCATGGGCATAGCATCTATTAGTAACACAGGACTATCCATAAGTCTGCATTTGGAAGTGCATGCAGTGATGGCGTTCTTTGAGGCATTCATTCCTCCCCACTCAGCAACTTCTCCTGATAATTCCATGCCCTCCTTGCGACTCATTGTCACAGAATTCATCGGACCAGATGCATGTTCGAAGGGTGTTGAGGGAATTGGGTGCTCCCGGCAAACAGACTTTCTCTTCCAGATAGAATCCACAACGCACTCCATAATCAACATATCCCTCAGACTCAACTGTCCCAAATACAGACGTTATCCCTACCTGCATTGGCAACTGAGAATATAATTTATTAATCTCCTGATGGCACTTGGAGTAATCAGAACTTCCACTCACTTCACTAACTTGATACACCTTTTCAAAGTGAATTTTAAACTGACTCATATTCATGATATTTATCTCATTTTTTTGGTCCTGCTTTCTGAATTTTCCACATAACTGCTTATTTTTGTTCTCTTCACTTCACAACTAATTCCCTCATCATTTCTAACTCATCTTTTAATTCCATTTTCTCTAATTTCTCACTTTGCAACTCTTCTAACAAACAGGCAATCGCAATAACTTTACTCAGTTTCAACAAAAGTTTTCTTTGATCTCTGTTTCGCTCATTGCAACAACAGTGACACACGAGCCCCTGATCCAGTAAAACTTCCTGCAGTATTCTAAACACTTTGGGATTCTCTCACTTCTCTCGGTTTAGTCCCAGGGGCACGAGATGCAACTGGATGGGCACAGATAATTTACCAATCAGCACGATGAAGACCCTGCCCTGCCCTCGCTACTCCAAGAGTTAGGTGTTCGCCTTGCCCCATGGTCAACACTAAAGTTGACCCTTCACTTTAACTAACTTCAAAATCTCACTTCTAGATTAACAAAGGAAGAAAGGCAGGTGCTTAACCTGGGAACAATGCTCACATTAAAAGATTAGTTCCTACTCCACCTGCTTTGGGTTTGTGAGGGGTCGTGAACGAAGCCCAGTCCATCAAGCAAAACAGCTTCCCATCCATTGACGTGTCTACCATTCCCACTGCCTCAGAAAAACAGCCAGCATAATCAAGGACCCTACACATCCCAGACATACTCTCTTCCACCCTCTTCTACTGGGAAAAGGACACAAAATCTGAGTCACTACTTACCGACTCAAGAACAGCTGCTTCCCAGCTGCCATCAGACTTTTAAATGGACCTACCTTGCATTAGGTTGTTTTTTCTCTACACCTTAGATATGACTGCCACACTACATTCTGCACTGTCTCCTTTCCTTCTCTATATAAAGTATGCTTTGTAAAATGCATACAATATGTTTCACTTTACACTACTATATGTGACAATAATAAATCAAATCAAGTCAAATAATCAAATCAAAGATGGTTAGGTGGATTAGCAGTGCTAAATTCTCCCTCAGTGCATCTGAACAGGCGCCGGAGTGTAGTGACTAGGGGATTTTCACAGTGACTTCATTGCAGTGTTAATGTAAGCCTACCTGTGACTAATAAACAAACTTAAACTGAACAAATAATCTGATTCAGGGACTGACTCACTGTATAGTGCATATCAACAATTTTATGCTGCCTGGTTGAATTTTGGAAGAAATTTTACAAGATGTAAACAATGCTTAAAAGAAGCTAATCAAGTCATGAATTTGGCAAAAAAGTGAATTTTGTTCAAGTTCAAATTTCACATTTAGAACAAATGTGGTCAAATAGCTCCATGAGGTGTGAAAACACAGACCATTTGGAATTTTCCAGAACCTACGACAAGAATTGAGATTTTAACATTCGTAGGAATGTGCAGGTTTTATTGTAAATGTGTAACAAATTGTATCAGTCAGATAGAACCACAAAAAAAGGAGCAAAAATAGACAAATTTAGCTCTTTGAGCCTACTCTGCCATTCAATCAGATCATGGCTGATGTCTCCTTGGTCTCAAATCCACCTCCACACCTGTTCCCCAAATCCCCTTATCCCTTCTTATCAGAAATATATCTATCTCCTTCTTGAAACCATTCAGTGATTCAGACTGTACCATGCTATGGGGCAGCGAGTTCCACAAATTCAACACCCTTGGTGAGAAGTAGTTCCCCCTCATCTCAGTTTTAAATTTATTGCGTCTCAAACTATACCTGTGACCTTTTGATCGAGATTGCCCCAGAAGAGGAAACATTTGGTCTACATTTACTTTATCAATCCTTTTTAAAATTTTGTATGTCTTGAACAGATCCCCTCTCATCCTAAACTCCAGCGAGTACAATCCCAAACTGTTGAATCTCTCCTGACACATCAACCCTTTTATCCCTGGAATCAATCTTGTGAATCTCCTCTGAACTGCCTCCAATGCCACCACATCCTTCCTCAAATAAGGAGACCTAAACTTTGACTTGATTTGATTTATTATGGTCACATATATTAGTATACAGTGAAAAGTATTATTTCTTGTGCGCTATACAGACAAAGCATACTGTCCATTGAAAAATAAAGCAGAGGTGCAGAATGTAGTGTTATAGATGTAGCTAGGGTATGGAGAAAGATCAACTTAATGCGAGGTAGGTCCATTCAAAACTCTGATGGCAACAGGGAAGAAACTGATCTTGAGTCGATCAGCACATGACCTCAGACTTTTGTATCTTTTTTTTCTGACAGAAGAAGGTGGAAGAGAGTATGTGTGGTCCTTAATTATGCTGGCTTCTTTTCTGAGGCAACAAGAAGTGTAGACAGTCAATGGTTGAGAGGTTGATTTACGTGACTGTTTGGGCTCCATTCACATCCTTTTGTAGTTTATTGCAGTCTTGGGCAGAGCAGGAGCCATACCAAGCTGTAATACAATCAGAAAGAATGCTTTCTATGCTGCATTTGTAAAAGTTGGTGACAGTTGTAGCTGACATGCCAAATCCTTAGTCTTCTGAGAAACTGGACTCAATCCTCCAGATCTGGTCTCACTGACACCCTTTGCAATTGCAACAATACTTCCCTACTTTTAAAGTCCAGTTCCTTTGCAAAAAATGTCAACCTTCCATTTGCCTTTTTCATTACATGCTGCACCTACACACTGAATTTCTGCGATTCATGAACATAGACACCCAAGTCCCTTTATCCGGAGGCATTTTACATTTGCTTTCCATTTAGGTAATAATTTGCTTTTCATAGTCCTGAATGTTATACCTTGCCAAGTGTTCATCCAGATACTTTTTACAAGGTATGGAACAACCTGCCTCGAGTACCCTCTCAGGCAGTGTTTTTGGACTGTCACCACCTAATGGTTTATCCTTAACCTATCTATCTCTGTCTTAAAGGCACTCAATGACCTGGCCTCCACAACCCTCTGTGGCAATGAGTTCTACAGATTCACCATCCTCCTCATCAAGGAATTCCTCCTCATCTCAGTTTTAAAGAAGTGTCCCTTCACTCTGAAGTTGTGCCCTCGAGTTCTAGTCTCTCCCACCACTGGAAACTTCTTCTCCACATCCATTCTATCCAGGCCCCTCAGTAAGTTGTAAGTTTCAATGAGATTCCCCTCATACTTCTGAACTCCATCAAATTGTAGGTCCAGACTCCTCAACCGCTCCTCATTTGGTAAACCCTTCATTCTTGAGACCTTTCTTGTGAATCTCTTCTGGACCCCCTCCAAGGCCAGCTCATCCTTCCTTAGTTATGGGACCCAAACTGCTCATATTATTTCAAATGAGTTCTGATCAGAGCCTTATATTGTCTCAGCAATACATCCTTGCTCTTGTATTCTAGCTCTCTAGAAGTGAATACTAACATTGAATTTGCCTTCCTTGTCAAATTAGTTCTTCCAAAGTATATCATCTCACAGTTCTTATGTTCAATTCCATCTGCCAATCATACATACAGTCGATAATCCCACAACAAATCTGCAAAGGTTTTGAAAGGGAAGCACAAGGATGGAGCTTGTTACAACTGTTGAATTTGAAAATCATTCTTGTGCCTGGGAAAGTAAAATTACTTGTTGATGACCTGTTACGAGTTCAAAGGAGACTATTAAGAAACTTGCTTGTAAGTACTTTGGGTATATTTGATGTTAATGAATGTTTTAAATTTTTGTCACCTTCAATTTAAAGATTATTTATTAGGAAAATCCCCCAGTTGTCACAGTCGGGCATACTCTCTTCCAACTTCTTCCATTGGGAAAAAAGCCTGAAGTCACATACCAGCGACTCAAGAATAGCTTCTTCACTGCTGCCATCAGACATTTGAATGTACCTACCTCACACTAAGTTGATCTTTCACTGTACCCTAGTTGTAACTGTAACAGTGCATTCTGTACCCTCTCCTTTCCTTCCTTCTCTGTGTACAGCATGTTTGGTCTGTATAGCACTCATGAAACAATACTTTTCACTGTTTCATAATATGCACAATATGGTACAGTGGCTCAGTGCTGCTTCACAGCGCCGGGGACCCGGGTTCAATTCAACTTGGGTCACTGTTTGTGCAGAGTCTCATGTTCTCCCTGTGTCTGCGTGGGTTTTTTCCAAGTGCTCCAGTATCCTCCCAAACTCCAAAGATGTACGAGTGAGGTTATCTGGCCATGCTAAGTTACCCCCTTAGTGGGATTCGCAGGGTAAATATGTGGAGTTCTGGGAATAGGGCTTGGGCGGGATTGTTGTTGGCGCATGTTCAATGGACCAACTAGCCTCCTTAGAACTGTGGCGATTCTATGAAATTCTATGAAATGTGACAATAATAAATCAAATCAAATGATTGGGGCTCATCTGGTTCCAGGGGCTTTTCAACTTTCAGTCTGAGAAAAGTTTGTGATTTTTGTTTCTGTATTTCAGTGTCGATGTTGTATCCAGTTGACTAATGCACACTCCGCATTTTCTTACAAACAAATGCACTGCAACTAAATGATGTCAGCCGGTTTCTCAAGAAATGAGACATGTCTCTTGCCGTGACATGCATTTTTATTGTGCAGGTGGAACAGAACCATTGACTTAGGAACAAATTGGATGTCAGATCAACAAAAAATCATAAGCATTAAACCCATCTCATTCCTCTAGCTTCCAACTTGAGGGAATCGTCCAAAGTTAGAACAATGGATTGAAATATGTTTGCAACAAGCAGTCAGTAAATAGGAATTGGACTGTATTGACCTGCCAAACGTAGCCACATGTGTGAAGTAGCCCTTGCCTTGTTACAGTCAAGGCCAGTGTTCATTCCATTTTGGCCCAATCTCCAACAGAGCAGCAAGTTCCATCTGACTGCTGAAGGTCACAGGAGTTGGGAGGGGTGGGGGTTCATCAGCGCAGAGGATGTTGAGTTGGAATTCTGGGAGAGAAGAGAGGGGATTGGGAGGGATGGAATGACAAGAGAGCTCGTGTAAGCATTCTGACTCATCAGGTGCCACTATGAGTAAAGAACATCAGGGACAGGCCGAGAAGGGAAATGACGGAAGCCACCAGGTAGGGAGAATGGGTTGGATTGAACAGAGAGAAGTGGGTGAGCTGGAGACCGGAGCTACCATCTGATAGGTTATGTGTTCAGGATAGAGGTTCAGTGATTGGATCAAAATAGAAGGAAGCAATGGTGATAGGGACGAAGTTGAAATCTGGCAGGATTTATTGAGCCTGTAAAGGTGATTGGAGAAGCACCGGGCTCAATCAAGATAAACTGTTGGCGACAGTGGCTTGTGTAGGGTCCATTCATTTCTTTGAATAGAGTAGAACAACACTAGTAAGATTAATTCCCTTTATTGAACAGAACTTAAAGAAAATTAAATCATTACAGAAGTGAAAAGAAAGTGAAAAGCTATAGAGAGACTGGCATCTTCTGCCAGCCCTGTATAGAACTCAGAAACAAAAGCTGAATGGCAAACACAGAGCTGAGACTACAATACATGGCATCCACTATCTTTGCTGTTGAAGTTGTTTTGCACATGCTGTGTCCAACTTCGAGATATTGTTTATGAAAAACTTGTATGCTTATGAAAAGCCTGTTTTGCTTGCATTGTACAATTCAAAAATGCAGTCAGCTTCTGGCTAACCCAGCATGTTTCCCAAGTTTTAAAATGTAGTCAAGTGTTTGTTTATTTTTAAGCTTAGAAGCGTTAGTTAGCGAGGTAGAAGCATCTTAAGATGAAGTCTTTTGATAAATGAAGCAAAGCATACACAAGATCCCTCAACAGCTGAGAACCTATTTAGATCATACACATGGAGATCTGAAGAGCCAGCACATTTCAGAGGAGTGCAGTTTAGCATTGGCTAAAAACTGACTGTAGAATGTCCTCTTGGAATTACTTATGAAATACCTGAATATTTCAAAAAACATGTTTCTTTGCAGCCTGCCTAAATATAGCAGGCTGGCACATCATGACTTTGCACACAAATAAATGTGCAATTCTGCTCCTGAAAATGATTGGCACATTTCAGAATCTAGGCTTTGAAATCATTCAGGAATCTTTGAGCACAGATTTCCTCTGAAGATGAACATTTCTTACTGGCCCATAACACGTGGATACCAAAGTTCGGGCAGACGTGATGTTATTTCTCGGTAGGGGTGATGCCATATGCAGTTCCCGTGCCCAGTAAAGCTTCATTCACAATGACCACTGGTGAGACATGACCATCCATTCCCCCCGGAGGTAAGTGATTCAACAGTGAGGGAATTCCATTGGAAGAAGCTACTGGATTGACATTGGATGAATTACTGAAGCAGTTTGGCAGCAGAAACAATAATTATGTCTGTGAATTTCGGAATCAAGACGAAGGAAATAAAGACGAGTAAGTTTGTCTTTGTGGTTAAACATCAATTATTAATGTCACAAGTAGGTTTACATCAACGCTGCAGTGAAGTTACTGTGAAAATCCCCGAGCCGCCACATTGTCCGGGATACTGACGGAGAATTAACATTAACTTGCATTAACACTGCAATGAAGTCACTGTGAAAATCCACTAGTTGCCACACTCTGGCACCTGTTGGAGTGCACTGAGGGAGAATTTAACATGGGCAAAACACTGAACCAGCATGTCTTTCAGGCTGTGAGAGGAAATCAGGGCACCCAGAGGAAATTCAGGCAGACAAGAGAAGAATGTGCAGACTCCACACAGACGGTGACCCAAGCCGGGAATTGAACCCATGTCCCTGGCGCTCCGCAAGGCAGCATGAGTAACCACTGTATCACCGTGCTATCCTACGTAAAAGCATTGCATTATTGCATTGATTAACTCAATTTGTGAAAAGGACCGAGCCCTCAATATCTAAAATTACCCTTGAGAGAGATATCTTTTGTTAAAAAAAAGTGTTTAAAGTTTATTTATTGAGGCCACAAATAGGCTGACATTAACACTGCAGTGAATTTGCTATGAAAATCTCCTAGATGCCACACTCCGGTGCCTGTACAGGTACGTTGAGGGGAAATTTAGCATGGCCACTGCCCCTAACCAGCATATCTTTGGACTGTGGGAGGAAACCAGATTACCTGGAGGAAACCCAAGCTGACACCCGGAAGAATGTGTAGACCCTGCTCAGAGAGTGACCCAAGTCAGGATCCCTGGCAAAGTGAGGCAGCAATACTAACCACTGTGCCACCGGGCCAGCCCTGAGTATTTAGTCTGCTAATGTTTTAACACTCTCTCAATTTCTTCCAGTGATATCATGCACCATTAAACATAACCCATTTTCCCTGCCAGTAACTCCCTGCTCACTTCAACTAGGCAACTTTCCTTTTGATTAACTGAACAAATATAGCCTCTGTCTACATCAAATTGTAAATGGCCTAAGTAATGGAAGGCACTGTTTTTAATTATAATGGTCAGGATAGGGTACACACGTTCCATATTACCATGTTTCACTGCAAGGCAGTCAATGTCACGGTGGTACATGACACTTGTCAATAAGGCATGACAGAGTGGTTAATTCATAAAACATTTTTTAAAAATGTGTGCATTTATTTAACACTTCATTAATCAGTACTTTGCAAATAAGTGTCACCAATGGGGCAGGACGGTGGTGTAATGGTTAGCACTGCTGTCTTACAGCACCAGAGACCTGGGTTTGATTCCCAGCTTGGGTTACTGTCTGTGTGGAGTCTACATGCTCTCCCTGTGTCTGTGTGGATTTCCTCCAAGTGCTCCAGTCTCTTCCCACACTCCAAAGATGTGCAGGTTCATAGAAACATAGAATCCCTACAGTGCAGATGGAGGCCATTCAGCCCATCAGATCTGCACTGACCACGATCCCACCCATCTCCTATTCATGTAAGCCCATATATTTACCCTGGCTAGCTCCCATACTAAGTGGCAATTTGGATGGCTAATCCACTTAACCCGCACATCTTTGGGACTTTGGGAGGAAACCGGAGCACCCAGGGTAACCCACACAGACACGAGGAGAATGTGCAAACTCCACACAGACAGTGACTGAAGGAGGTTACTATAAAACATATAGTACAAAAGCCCCTAGGTCACACTTCATGACTAAGCATTCTCCAACAAAACAATATCAATTCATGAACTTTGGTTCCAGTTGGTGAATCAGACCACCACTGTTTCCATACTCAACATTAGTTCCAACCTACTGGGAGAATGTTAATTGGACACTTTCTGACATTCCACTAGCTATGGCTTCTCCTTATTTGCACATTTCCCAAAAGAACAGCTGACTACAGATTAATTCTGAAATTAACTTCCTTTTGGAACAGTTATGGTTCATCATTGCCTATAATGTTGGAATGCATGACCTAAATAGGAACAGTCAACATAGGAACAATCAACATGGGAGTGAGAGTAGGCAATTCAGCCCTTCAAACCAGCACTGCCATTCTATATGATCATGGCTGATCTCCATCTCACCCGAACTCCACTTCCCTGCCTTTTCCCCATTGCCCTTTATCCCAATTGTCATCAAATATTTATCTATCTCTTTCTAGAATCCATTGATTGATCCTGCATCCACTGCAGTCTGGGGCAGTGAGTTCCATGGATTCACATCCTTCTGTGAGAAATAACTGTTCTTTATCTCTGCCTTGAATCTCCCTCCTTTTACTTTATAACTATAACCTCTTGTCCTCGACTGTTCTGCAAGGGAGAACATTTGGTTAACTTTTACTTCATCCATCCTGTTGTATATTTTATTTACCTTAATCAAATGCCCTCTCGTTCTTTTGCACTCCAGCAAATACCAGCCCAATCTACTCAACAGCTCGTCATACGACAGCCCTTTCAAACCTGGATCAATTTTGTGAACCACCTCCAGAGTCACCACATCCTTCCTCCAAGAAGCTGACCAAAACTAAACACAATACTCCAAATGTGGTCTCACCAATACCTTATACAATTGTAACAACACCTATCTACTTTTATACTCTGACCCTTTGTAATAAATGCCAAGATTCCTTATGCCTTCCTTATAACGTTCTGCACCCCCTACCCACTTTCTGAGGTTCCTGCAGAAGGAGATACAGATCCCACTGCACAGACACCTTTTGAATCTGTTTCCCATTTAAATAGTAATTTGCCCTCTTATTTTTTCCAGGCAGAATGGATAATCTTGCATTTATCCACATTAAACTCCCATTCCCCTAGCCTGTCAATAACCATTTTTAAACTTTTTATCTTCTCATTACAGCCTGTCTTGCCACCTATTTTTGTGTTGTCAGTAAATTTTGCCAATGTAACTGTAAGCCCACTTGTAGCACTAATAAATAACCCTTAAACTTTAAACAGTTTTAACTATTATAAACTAGTCCAAAGATTGCGGGATCGGTTGATTGGCCGTGCTAAATTGCCCTAGTGTCAGGGGATGAGCAGGATCGATATGTGGGGTGATGGGAATAGAGCCTGGTTGGGATTTTGGCTGATGCAGAACTGATGGGCTCAATGGCCTCCTTCTGCATTGTAGAATTCTATCATTCTATGATGGCGACATTGGAGGCAGTTCGGAGGAGGTTCACCAGATTGACTCCGGGGATGAAAGGTTTGACGTATGAGGAGAGATTAAACAGTTTGGGCTTGTACTCGCTGGAGTTTGGAAGGATGAGAGGGGGTCTGATTGTGGTATGTAAAATTTTAAAAGGGATTGATAGAGTAAACATAGACCAAATGTTTCCTCTTATGGGGTAATCTCAAACAAGAGATCACAGGTATAGGTTGAGAGGCGGTAGATTTAAAACTGAGATGAGGAGGATCTACTTCTCAAAGAGGGTGATGAATTTGTGGAACTCGCTGCCCCATAGCCTGAAGTCTGAGCCATTGAATGATTCAGAAAGAGATAGACATATTTCTGATAAAAAAGGGATAAGGGGATATGGAGAACAGGTGGAGAGGTGGATTTGAGACCAGGGAGAGATCAGCCATGATCCGATTGAATGGCAGAGCAGGCTGGAAGAGCTGAATTTGCCGAATTCTGTTCCTAATTCACATATTTCTGTGTCTTCAGTAAGTGCTTTCTGATCTAAGCTGAAAAGTAAGTTTGTATCTCTGGCTCTTTTGCCCTCTAACCTCTTCCAGCCCTATTAATTCACTGTGATATTTCTATTTGGCATCTTTTCTGAGCTCCTGGAAAAGTGATGGCATCCAGTATTCAAGGCAATACCCTGATCGACATGTCTAATATGAAGAACCATATGAGGAACGTCACATCATCTATGATGCTTATTTCTATTTAGCCGAAGACCCCGTTTGTTTTTCTCAGCTTCACCAACTTTTCCTGTCCCGGCTGAAAATCATAGAATCATTCAAACCCCACCGTGTAGAAGGACCATTCGGCCCATTGAGTCTGCACTGATAATCCCAGCCAGATCCTAGCCTTATAACCCTATACACTTATCCTGCTAGTCCCCCTGACACCAAGGAGCAAGTTAGCATGGCCAATCCACTGAACCAGCATGTCTTGCAGACAGTGGGAGGAAACTGGAGCGCCCAGAGAAAACCGCACATTACACAGGGGAGAACGTGTAGACTCCACACAAACAGTGACTGAAGGAGGGTAATATAAAACGTGTAGTATAAGCCCCTCATTTTAAATTTGCTGTAATAATAGATTAGGTTAAGGTAAAGATTACAAGGTGCTCATAGAATAAGGATTCACCATGTGCCTAATACAATATGCAAAGGTGTTGTCTGCGTAACCACAATTAAGCCAAGTATTCTGAAATTGAACTGTATTCTCAATGTTTTTTGCAAACCTTGGCCAATGGATGATCTATCTGCTCAGCATGATGGGAAATAGACAATAATAGATAGACTAAATGATTTTGAGACAAAGGAGTACCAAGAGAGCAGTTCTCCTTATCAGCTTGAGTCAGGCAGTTGCAAGTTAATCAATATTTTGGAAGTATGGGAGCGTTTTAGCTCATGGTTAATGAGGTTGGTACAGCTTCACATGCTGATAATGGGACACTCCTTTACTTGACACTCCTTACCAGTGAAAATTTTCAGCTGATAGCAGTATCCTTGCATCTACCGGATTTATGTAGTTAGGTTTCCGAGTAACAAGAGAAGAACGTTCAGGTGTAATGGACTAATGAGCTTCTAATTGTGCTGATAGACAGAGCATTATTGGCAAAGGTGATAATGTATAATATTGTAATTGCATCCTCCAGTTTAGGTGAAAGTTAAAGTTAAATCAATAGTCGCAAGTAAAGGCTCACATTAACACTGCAATGGAGGTACTGTGAAATTCCCCTAGTCGCCACACTCTGGCACCTGTTCAATTTAAACAATCTAACCAGCATGTCTTTCAGACTGTTGGAGAAAACCAGAACATCCAGAGAAAACCCACACAGACACGGGGAGAACGTACAGACTCCACATAGACCTGAGACCGGAATCAAACTCAGGTCTGTCAATGAAATAAAAAAAAACAAATCCCATTACCGTAAGGATATGGCACGTGTTAGTCTCCATAGTATCTACTGAATGTGAAATGAGAAGATTTGTGTTTTAATTTCCTGCAGATATACAACTGAAAAGCCACAATATTGTAACAACTACACAATGTAATGGGAGCTTAAAGTAATTTATGAATTTTCAACTGTCTTGAAAACTGTAGGAAGTCAATTAATTGTGATTTGCAAGTTACTTCATTCTCACTTATCACCCAAATATGCTGCAAATTCTTGCAAAATTCCCAAATATTTAACCCCGTATGTGACCATCCACATTTCATCCAGTATTTCTTCAAATTCAATCTTGTCTATCAATTGGCCAACTAAAGAGGCTACATGGGTTGACAGGGGCTTGACACAAAGAAACACATTGGGTGTCATGGTGGCACAGGTGTTAGCACTGCTGCCTCACAGCCCCAGAGATCTGGGTTCAATTCTGGCATTGGGTAACTGTCTGTGTGGAATTGTACGGTCTCCCTGTGTCTGCATGGGTTTCTTCCAGATGCTCCAGTTTCCTCCCAATGTCCAAAGATGTGCGGGTTAGGTGCATTGGCCATGTTAAATTGCCCCTTAGTGCCCCAGGATGTGTACTTACTATCACAACAAGGTGAACAACAAGGTGACCTAGGCGTATTTGTCCATAGAGCTCTGAAGGCAGAAAGGCAGGTCAATAAGATGGTGAAAAAGGCATATGGTACACTCACCCTCATCAATCAGGATATAGGTTACAAAAGCAGAGAGTTGTATAGAACTTTGGTGAGGCCACAACTGGAGTACTGTGTGCAGTTCTGGTTGCCAGGTAAATGCACTGAAGGGAGTGCAGAGGAGATTCACCAGGATGCTGCCTGGGATGGAACATTTAAATTACAAAGACAGATTGGAAAGGCTTGTGTTGTTTTCTCTGCACCAAAGAAGACTCAGGGGCGACATGATTGAGGTGTACAAGATTATAAGGGACATGGACAGGGTGGATAGAGAGCAGCTGTTCCCCTTAGTTGAAGGGTCAGTTAAGTTGGGATACAATTTAAAAGTCGGGGTGGGAATTTGAGGAAAAATGTTTTCACTCAGAGTGGCAGGTGACGGTATGGAATGCATTGCCTGGGAGAGTGGTAGAGACGGGATGTCTCACATCCTTTAAAAAATACCTGGATAAGTACTTAGCATGTCATATCATTGAGGTCTATGGTCCAGGTGCTGGCAGGTGGGATTAGGTGGGCAGGTCAGGGCCTTTCATGTGTCGGTGCAGACTCAATGGGTCAAAGGGCCTCTTCTGCACTGTAGTATTCTGTGATACTCTGAAGATGTCATTGGAGAGATGGTATCTGTTGCCAGCTCTTTGGAAGTACATCTATCCCGATGCATTTGCTTTTACACCATAGGCAGGACAATTAATCCTCATTGATTGTATTCCTAAATTCTGCTGTCCCGTTAACTCCTGACGCTAGTCCCACAACCAGTTAAAGAAGTGCATTCAAAATCAGTTATACAGGGCCTTGGAGAGGCTACAGCTTGAGTACTATGTGCAGTTCTGGCCTCCTAGTCTGAGGATGGACATTCTTGCTATTGAGGGAATCCAGCTTCGTTACAGGGAGGTCGTGCCTTACGAATCTAGTGGAATTTTTTGAAGAGGTGACAAAAACGGTTGACGAAGGACAAGCCGTTGATGTCGTCTATATGGATTTCAGTAAGGCGTTTGACAAGGTCCCTCATGGTAGGCTGATAGAAAAGGTGAAGGCTCATGGGATACAAGGCCAGGTATGTAGATGGGTGGAGAACTGGCTTGGGAGGAGGAGACAGCGGGTAGTAGTGGAAGGCTCCTTTTCCAATTGGAGGTCTGTCACCAGTGGTGTGCCGCAGGGCTCGGTACTAGGACCTCTTCTATTTGTGGTATATATTAATGACTTGGAAGAGGGGGTAGGTGGTGTGATCAGCAAATTTGCTGATGACACTAAGATGGTTGGATTGGCGGGTACTGAGGAGCAGTGCCTGGCAATGCAACAGGACATAGACAGGCTGGTAGATTGGGCAGATAGATGGCAAATGGAATTTAATCCGGAGAAATGCGAGGTGATGCACTTTGGCCGGAATAATGTGGAGGGGAGTTATACGATAAAAGGTAGAACTATCCGGAGTATAGATACGCAGAGAGACCTGGGGGTGCAAGTGCACAAGTCCCTGAAGGTGTCGGTGCAGGTGCAGAATGTGATGAGGAAAGCGTATGGTATGTTAGCCTTCATAGGAAGGGGTATAGAATATAAGAGTAGGAGTCTGATGTTGCAGTTGTATAGAACGTTGGTTAGGCCTCACTTGGAGTACTGCGTCCAGTTCTGGTCGCCGTACTACCGGAAGGATGTAGAGATCCTGGAGAGAGTGCAGAGGAGATTTACCAGGATGCTGCCTGGTATGGAAGGGCTGTCTTACGAGGAAAGATTGAACGAACTTGGGCTGTTTTCCCTTGAGAGACGTCGGCTGAGGGGGGATCTAACAGAGGTTTATAAGATTATGAAGGGGATAGATAGAGTAAATGGTGGTAAGCTTTTTCCGCTATTAGAAATGGATAGAACGAGGGGTCACGGGCTTAGGGTGAGGGGGGCTAGGTATAAGACAAATATTAGAGGGCAGTTTTTCACGCAAAGGGTAGTGGGGGTGTGGAATGCACTGCCGAGTAAGGTGGTGGAAGCAGGCACGCTCGGGTTGTTTAAGAGTCACTTAGACAGCCACATGAGCGGTCTACATATAGGGGGATATAGCAGGCCTTACTAAACATTGTAGGCTTGGGATTCCGTTTTTGCCTCAGGGATGTTACAGTCTTTGCCTGTTTAATAATGAATTTTTTGTTTCCACAGGCATTTAAGTCCACCTTGTTGACCAGCAAGGGGCATGCATGCGGCAGGTTGTAGTGGGCTGCTCTTGGATGTTGCTTCGGGAGTTGCCTATTGCTTCATGTCGTTAGTGTGCTTAAACTGGACCATCTCGAGGGCAACATGACAGCTCAGAGACTATCTCTGTTGCTGTGCGGACACATGGATTTGGGCCTGTGTCTGTGGGAGTTTGCACGTTCTCCCCGTGGTTGCGTGGGTTTCCTCCGGGTGCTCCGGTTTCCTCCCACATCCCAAAGATGCGCTTTTAGGCTGATTGATTGGGTAACAAATTGTCCCTATATTGGACCTCCCTGATCCTCGCACATTAGGCGTAGACTAAAATCATGAATAGGTCACTGAGACAATAGGACGGCGGCGCGGGCTCGTTGGGCCGAAGGGCCTGTTTCCCGTGCTGTGTTGTTCTTTGTTCTTTGTTCACCAGACTGATTCCTGGAATGGCAGGACTGGCATATGAAGAGAGACTGGATCGACTGGGCTTGTACTCACTGGAATTTAGAACAATGAGAGGCAATCTCATAGAAACATTAAAAATCCTGACAGGACTCGATAGGCTGGATACCTATGAATAAGGGATAAGCCATTCAGGACTGAGGTGAGGAAGAACTTCTTCTGAATCTGTGGAATTGTCTACCACAGAAAGTTCTGGGACCAGTTCATTAGATATGTTCAAGAGAGAGCTGGACGTGGCCCTTGTGGCTAAAGGGATCAAGGGAGACAGAGAGAAAGTGGGAGTGGGATATGGAAAGTACAAGATCAAAATCTTGATCAAATTGAATGGCAGAGCAGGATTGAAGGGCCGAATGACCTACACCTGCAACTATTTTCCATTTGTCTGTGTTCCATCACAGCTGACATTGCATAAACAATACATATAGCAGGGCGGCACGGTGGCACAGTGGTCCGCACTGCTGCCTCACAGCGCTGGGGATCCAGGTTCAATTCTGGTTCTGGGTCACTGTCTGTTTGGAGTTTGCACGTCCTCCCTCGATAACTGGTGGGTGTTCAGAGTTGACAGCAGACATTGGCGGTGAATTACTAATTAGAACATTTATCATCAATGAGTTATTTTTCATGCTTGATCGACATTGCACCAAGGATCCTGGAAGGTTATTTCTTCAATGGCTGCAATGCTTGTCATCGTTGTCACCAGAGAAAGCATCCTTTCTGGTTATATCACAGTCTGGTATAACTCCTGTCCTGGCTGTCCTGAGTCCCCTCCTATACTCCTCATCAAATACCTTTGACCATGTAGTCAAATTCTCCTCCAACTCTATTTTCAAGTTTGCTGATGGCAGCACCTTAGTGGGTCAGATCTCAAACAATGATGAGTCAGAGGACAGGAATGAGATGGAGAATCTGGTGAACTGATGTGACGACAATAATCTCTCCCTCAATGACAATACAACAAAGGAGTTAATTATTGATCTTTCTCTGTACCCTAGCTATGACTGTAACACTACATTGTGCAGTCTCTCCTTTCCTTCTCTATGTATGGTATTCTTTCTCTGTGTAGTTTGCAACAAACAATATTTTTCTCTGTATACTAATACGTGTGACAATAATAAATAAAATAAAATCAATTTCAGGAAATATAGTGGAGGACATGCCCCTGTCTACATCAACGAGAATGATGTGGAAATTGTTGAGAGCTTTAAGTTTCTAGGTGTCCAGATCACCATTAACTGACCCTGATCCATCCACACCAATGCAATAATTAAGAAAGTCAACCAACGCCTCTACTTCCTCAGCAGGCTAAGGAAATTTACAACTCTCACCGACTTTTACAGATGCACCATAGAAAGCATTCTTTCTGGTTGCATCACAGCTTTGTATGGCTCCTGCTCTGACCAAGCCTGCAAGAAATGACAAAGGGTCACAAAACGAAGCCCAGTCCATCACTCAAACCAGCCTCCCGTCCATTAACTCCGTCTTTATCTCCCACTGCCTTGGAAAAGCAGCCAGTGTAATGAAGGACCACACACTCTGGGTATTCTTCCTTCCACTTTCTTCCATCAGGAAAAAGATACAAAAGTCGGAGGTCATGCACCAACCAACTCAAGAACAGCTTCTTACCTGCTGCCATCAGACTTTTGATTGCACCTACCTCACATTATATTGAGTTTTCTCTGCGCCCTAGCTGTGACTGTAACACTACACTCTGCACCCTGTCTGTTCCTTCTCTACAACGGGATGCTTTGTCTATACAGCGTACAAGAAACAATACTTTTCACTGTACACTAATACGTGTAACAATAAAAAAATCAAATCAAATTAAAAATATTGAAGAATCTTAAATAAATTATATATTTAACATAATCGTAGTGGTGGTGATGGCGACAGTATCCATAGTGATTGTGTAGATGATAGACGGACATTTGTATGAGCATTATTGATTACACCCAATTCAAAATCTACGTTGATGCAATGTTTATACAATACAACTGGGACTTTATGGTCCTCACTAATCTTTGTCTCACTTACATCATTAGAAAGAGTTTCATCGTTTCGTTTATACTGAATTTGAAATTATTGATCAATTGTGCTACACGGATTTGAAAGGTCCCCGATTATTCAACACCAAAGATAGCCATCAACACATCCTCCATGTACAATATTATCCCTTAGTTTGGAGGGAAGGCGATGGTCAAATGGTAACATTGTGAGACCATTAATCCAGAAACTCAGCCAATGTTCTGGGAACCCTGGTACGAATCCTACAATGGCAGGTGGTGGAATTTGAATTCAAAAAGTATATATATATATCTGGAATTTAGAATTGACTGATGACCATGAAATGATTGTTGATTGTCGGAAAGACCGATCTAGTTCACGAGTGTCCTTTAAGGAAGGAAATCTGCCGCCCTTACCTGGTCTGGCCCACATGTACCTCCAGAACCATTAAAATGTGGTTGACTCTCAACTGCCTCTGAAATGGCCGAGTGAGACTCTTAGTTCAAGGGGATGGGCAATAAATGCTGCCCAGCCAGTGACACCCAATTTCCCATGATTGAATAAGAAAAATGGTGTTGGAAAACTGCCTTTTTGAAGGCAGTCAATATGCTGTGGGTTGACCTACAATGCCGTTAGGGAGGGAATTCCAGGATTTTAACTCAGCGACTGTGGAGGAACGGCTGTTATCTTTCCATGTCAGGATGGTGAGTGGCTGAGACTTGCAGGTGGTGGTGTTTGCAGGTATCTGCTGCCCTCGTGGTTGTTGGTTTGGAAGCTGCTGTCTCAGGTGAATTGCTGCAGTGCATCTTGTAGATGGTACACACTGCTGCTACTGAGCATCGGTAATAGAACATAGAACATAGAACATTACAGCGCAGAACAGGCCCTTCGGCCCACGATGTTGCACCGACCAGTTAAAAAACAATGACCCTCTAACCTAAACCAATCCCTTTCCATCCACAAACCTATCCACGGATCTCTTAAACGCCCCCAAACTAGGCGCATTTACAACTGCAGCAGGCAGGGCATTCCAATCCCTCACCACCCTCTGGGTAAAGAACCCACCCCTGACATCCGTCCTATAACTACCACCCCTTAATTTAAAGCAATACCCCCTCGTGCTAGCTTTCTCCATCCGAGGAAAAAGGCTATCACTGTCCACCCTATCTAAACCTCTAATCATCTTATATGTTTCAATAAGATCCCCTCTTAGCCACCTTCTTTCTAACGAAAACAACCTCAAATCCCTCAGTCTCTCCTCATAGGACCTCCCCTCCATACCAGGCAACATCCTGGTAAACCTCCTCTGCACCCTCTCCAAAGCCTCCACATCCTTCCTATAATGTGGGGACCAGAACTGCACACAATACTCCAAGTGCGGCCGCACCAGAGTCTTGTACAGTTGCAACATGACGCTGTGGCTCCTAAATTCAATCCCCCTACCAATAAACGCCAAGACACCGTATGCCTTCCTAACAACCCTATCTACTTGATTCCCAACTTTCAGGGATCTATGTACACATACACCTAGATCCCTCTGTTCATCAACACTATTCAGAGTCCTCCTGTTAGCCCTATACTCAACACATCTGTTATTCCTACCAAAGTGAATTACCTCACACTTTTCCACATTAAACTCCATCTGCCACCTCTCGGCCCAGCTCTGCAACTTGTCCAAGTCTCCCTGTAAACTAAGACACCCTTCCTCACTATCTACCACACCTCCGACTTTGGTGTCATCAGCAAATTTACTAATCCACCCAACTATACCCTCATCCAGATCATTTGTAAAAATTACAAACAGCAGTGGCCCCAAAACAGATCCCTGAGGCACACCACTCGTAACCAAACTCGTAATGGAGGGAGTGGCTGTCTGTAGATGTGGAGTCTTCTTTTTTTTAGTAGCCAATTGTAAGATGCTGTCACAAAATAAAATGTGGGCTGTCACAACTCAGACAGATGTCTGTTTATGAGATTATGAGGGAGGCACGGTGGCACAGTGGTTAGCACTGCTGTCTCACAGCTCCAGGGACCTGGGTTTGATTTCCGGTTTGGGTCACTGTCTGTGCACATTCTCCCCGGGTGCTCCTGTTTCCTCCCACAGCCTGAAGATATGCTAGTCAGGTGCATTGGCCATGCTAAATTGTCCCATAGTGTCCCTAATGTAGTTTAGAGGGATTAACCAGGTAAATATGTGGGAATAGGGTCTGGGTGGGGATTGTGGTCTGTGCAGACTCAATGGGCCGAATGGCCTCCTTCTGCACTGTAGGGATTCTGTCATTCTATATCCAAAATTCATGCGCAGAATAATGAATGATCTGAATTGAAACATTTACCAGAGTTGTTTCTCTTGCCATATCCAGTGGAACAAAAGAAAAAATTGTGGACGTTTTGCTCAGATGGTCAATCGGACATCACAATGCAAATTATTGCAATTTTGTGTATTCTATTTGTTGGCAACCTCATGTTTCTTCACCAAAATCTGTTTTATTTTATCATTGGTGATTCTTTCTTCCTGCGTGAGGAACTTTACTTCAGCAGACTGACCTGTACGGAAAATAGACTTCACATCATGTTTGTGTCTGTCAATGAAACCAAAGGATTGGAGTGCCGACCTGCGGGGGAGGGTGGGGAGGCGCTGTGATTGGTAAATCTGTACAAGTTCTAGATGTATCTGTGTTTTAAGGTTCAATATTTGATCTGCGGTACAATGATTTGCATTGCTGCCTCATAGAGCCATGGACCCAGGTTCAATTCCAGCTTTGGGTCGCTGTCTGTGTGGAGTTTGTACCTTCTCCCTGTGTCTGCGTGGGTTTCCTTCAGGTGTTCCGGCTTCCTCCCACATTCCAAAGATGTATGGGTTAGATTGTTTGGCCATAGTAAATTGCCACATAATGTCAAGGGAACAGCTCCGGTAAATACATGGGGTTATGGGGATAACTGTAGATATGATGGACCGAATGGTCTCCTTCTGTACAGGAAGATTTGATGATTCTTTTAATATAATTCAAGTATTTGCTCCCCTAATAAAGATCACATTCACAAAACAATCAGAATTTAATTTCATCAACAACTTTGATTCTCCACCTTGCAATTTTAACACACATAAAAATCAGTGAATGGTGATCTGGTATAGTAAAGGGATTTGTATCTGTACATTAATAAAAATTCACCTCGAAGCCCCATGACCTGGGGCTCATCTCCTCCCTCTGCAAATGGATGGTAGACTTCCTAACCCACAGACTGCAATCAGTAAGGATAATCAACAGTATCTCCTCTGTGACCATCCCCAATATCGGTGTCCCACAAGGCTGTGTCCTCAGCTCCTTATTATATTCCTTATGCACTTGTGACTTTATGGCCAAATTTGATTTCCAGGTTTGCTGATGACACCACCATAGTGGGTCGGTCTCAGACAGTGATGAGACAGAGGACAGGAATGAGACATAGAACCGGTGAACTGGTCCGATGACAATAATCTCTCCCTCAATGTCACTCAAATGAAGGGGATAGTCATCGACTTCAGGAAGCATAGTGGAGGACATGCTTATGTCTACATCAATGAGAATGAAATGGAAATGGTCAAAAGATTCAGATTTCGAGGTGTCCCGATCACCAACAACCTAGCCTGGTCCCTCCATGCCGATTCTATAGTTAAGAAAGCTCCAATGCCTTCACTTTCCCAGGAGGCTAAGGACATTTGCAAAGTCTGCTACGGCTCTCACCAACTTTTGTGGATGCACCATAGAAAGCAACCTTTCTGGTTGTAGCACAGTTTGGTATGTCACAGACTGCAAGAAACTACAAAGGGTCATGAACGAAGCCTAGTCGATCATACAAACAAGCCATCCATTCAAGGGCCCTGTCTCAACTTCCCACTTTCTCGGGAGAGCAGCCAGCATAATCAAAGACCCCAGACATTCTCTCTTCCATCTTCTTCCGTCGGGAGAAAGATACAAAAGTCTGAGGTCACATACCAACCGACTCAAGAACAGCTTCCCTGCTGCCATCAGACTTTTGAATGGAACTATCTCGTATTACGTTGATTTTTCTCTGCATCCTCTATGACTGTAACATTACATTCTGCACCCTTTCCTTTCCTTCTCTTGAATGGCATGCTTTGGTGTATAGTGCGCAAGAAACGATAATTTTCACTGTCTACCAATAATACATGCGACAATAATACATCAAAGTCCAAAAGACTTTGCTGGTTCGATGCATTGGTCATACTAAATTTTCCTTCAGTATACCTGAACATGTGCCGGAGTGTGGCAACTAGGGAATTTTCACAGTAACTTCATTGCAGTGTTAATGTAAGTCTACTTGTGACACTAATAAATGAACTTTAAACCTTAAATCAAAAAAGGTACAATAAAGGGATTTGTATTGATACACTAATAATATTTCTGTCTTTATTCCATTTGGTAAAACGAGTACATACAATGAAAATAATATAATTCAAAGCTATTGCCATATCCACACGCATAACCTGTCAACATACACATCTGTTATCTGTCCAAGTGGAATTAAATAACATTCATTGCATTTTACAATGCATCATTAAATTTGTGATCTATAAACTGGCACGTCCCTTACAACACATGAAACTTTTCTATTTATGGTTGTTTGATTTCAGATTACTTATCATTTTGCTTTAACATTTGGAAAGAAGGAAATGCCTGGACATGGAAAACCTGAACTCTTTTATTTCTGTTTAAGCGACATCCTTTGAGTGTGAACAACGTGGGAAATGGCAGACAATGCGACCCAATCTATTGATGCCAGTTCTTTGTAATAACTATCTCATTAATCTTTTCTCTCTGCCCAATCACAGACCACTGAATATATTCCCTTTTCAATGTTACTTCCTCTTATATTTTTTGAATATTGATCTATGAGCCGATGTCCGAAACACTTCAGCAAAGTCCAGCGCTTCAATTTCCTCCCACAGTTTGAAAGACTTGCTGGTTAGGTGCATTGGCCGTGCTAAATTCTCTCACAGTGTACCCGAACAGGCGCCGGAGTGTGGTGGATTTTCACAGTAACTTCATTGCAGTGTTAATGTAAGCCTTCTTGTGACACAAATAAATAAACTTTATTTTAAATTTCCTGAATGACTCTTCTCTCAAGCACTGGAGTTTTAATTTGAGTGCTGAATTAATCAGAGAATCATAGAATCCTGCAGTGCAGGATGAGGCCATTCAGCCCATTGAGCCTGTACCGATAACAATCACACCCAGGCCCTATCTCTGAAACGCCTGTATTTGTCCTGCTGGAGGTCTGACATTAAGGGGCCATTTAGCTTGGCCAATCCTTCTATCCTGCACATCACTGGACTCAAAAAGGGTAATTTATCATGGCCAATCCTCCTGATCTTTGGGCATTAAGGCATAATTTAACATGGCCAATCCACCTAATCTGCATATCTTTGAAGTGTGGCAGGAAACTGAAGCATCCGGAGGAAACCCAGGCAGACATGGGGAGAACATGCAGACTCCACAGAGTCACCTGAGGCTGGCTCTGAGAGGCTAAAAGAGCCAACCACTGTACCGGCCACACTACTTGTGAAACTAACAAATCAACTTTAAACCCATGTGTAATTTAATCTTTCCTGGATATTTCTCTGATTCATTCACAGTGAATCAGGGTTGGATTACAAAGATTTACAAAGATTATTTTCTAATTGCACGGCACGAGATCTGAATCCTCCATCTAAAAGAATCAACAAGTTGTTCTGTGTCCTTGGATGATTATGCCAAAAGATTTATTTGCCATAATTCAAATGTGAGTCTTCTGCTGTGAATGACACAGATTTGCTTTAATATTATTTGAAAAGAATCACTTTGAAATCTTCATTTGCCTGAATAATTGATTTGTTTAGGGCACTCACATCATTATTACCGTCAATCTGGGCATTTCATTGAACAAGAATGATTTCATGCTTTGTGATTATTACCCAATGTTGATCCATTCATTCAAAATCCTATAATCATTGACTCATAGGAACCCTATAGTGCAGAAGGAGGCCATTCAGTCAATCGAGCCTGCATCAACAGCAACCACACCCTGGCCCTATCGCCGCGAACCACATATTTATTTCACTAATCCCCCTGAATGAATGGTAGTGAATGAAGCCCAGTCCATCACGCAAACCATTCTCCCATCTATGCCTTTGTCTATACTTCCCAGTGCCTCAGAAAAGCAGCTGGTATAATCAACAGCTCCACACACCCTGGACATATTCTTTTTCACCTTCTTCCATCAGGAAAAAGATATAGAAGTCTGGGTACACGCAGCAACCGACTCAAGAACAGCTTCTTCCCTGCTGCCATCAGACTTTTGAATGGACCTACCTGATATTAAGCTGCTCTTTCTCTACACCCTAGCTATGACTGTAACATTACATTCTACATCGTCTCCTTTCCTTCTCTATGAACCCGATGCTTTGTCTGTAAAACGTGCAAGAAACAATATTTTTCGCTGTATATTAATACATGTGACAATAATTAATCAAATCAATCCACCTCATTGACAAAGTGACCTATTGGTGACATTCACAAAGAATGATCTTCTGTTTAAAATTCTGCTCCTTTGCATTTACATGAGTCAAAATATTAAAATATCAAATTATAAATATTATCTCTGTGATAAGAATCTGGAGAAGCAATGTAAAGACATGGAGTTAAGTCATAAATGTTCTTTGATAAATTATATTTAAATAGCATGATTTGTACACAGTGGTATCTGGACTGCTCAGTCTTGAGACATTTCATACCACACATCTATGAAAGCCATTGACAATAATTGAGTCATCGAGTTTTTCAGCTTGGAAATAGGCCCTTCGGCCCAACTTGACCATGCTCACCCTTTTCTTTTTATCATTAAGTTAGTCCCAGTTGCCACATTTGGCCCATATCCCTCTACACCCATCTTACCCATGCAACTATCCAAAAGTATTTTAAAAGACAAAATTGTACTTCCCTCCACTATTGTCTCTGGGAGCTCGTTCCAGGCACTTATCACCCTCTGTGAAAAAAACTGCCCCTCTGGACCCTTTTGTATCTCTTCCCTCTCCCCTTAAAACTCTGTCTCTAGTTTTAGACTCCTCTACTTTTGGGAAAGGATGTTGACTATCTAGCTGATATAATTCCCAAGGGACGATTCTCCCAACAAAATTCTAAGGTCTGAATTGTCTGGAAAATTGGTGTAAATGCCATTGTTTTTTTTTCAGTGGGAGTTCAGACTCGAATCTCCCACAGTCTGAGCAATGCAGAGTCCACATTAGTGAATATCATTAAAAGCTCGGGGGGGTGAGGCTTATTCATGCCGGAGTCTGACAGTTCCAGAACTCTGTGCTTGTGCAGTGGCCCTGAACTGTCAGCCCATTGCCGATAAGCTGGGTCTGTGTGATTCCCCCCATTGGCGATGAGCTGTGTCCGTGAGATTTCCCCCCACTCGTGATGAGCTGGGTATTTAATTTAAATGTTTTAATTAATTATTTTTCTCTGTTTCTTTTCCCCAGGAATTTGAATTTTGCAGACTGAAATGTGAGTTGGAACCCTTGGACCACAGCTTTTCTCCGGAGGAGGATGATGGACTGAGGCCTGTTCCAGGGCACACTCACCGGATCTCTTTATTACCCCGAGCAAGGTGGAGGGGGGGGAGGGGGAGGGTGGGGACAGGGAGACTGGAGTTTGAGGACCTGTGTTTGAAATAGCCAAACTTTGCAATTCTTCACAAATATGTTAATCTTTTGGTGAATGACAAAGAGAAAATTAATTCTGTAATATGAAACGGTCCATTAGTTTGTTTATATCCAAAATAACAGGAATGTGAGACAGAGCAATGAACCTAATTATTAAATGAAATGCACAGAGTTCTTTATAATTCTGTTTTAGAAGTCTAGGCTTTCATCACTCTAATTCCTAGGAGAGGGTGGGTGTGGGCTTTATTGCTTCTGCCTCTCTCTCTCTCTCTCTCTGTCTGCCCCCCTCTCTCTCTCTGTCTCTCTCTGTCTTACTCAGTGTGTGTCAGTATCTGTGATATCTCTGTGTGTTAATAGATTATGTTTATAAAAAGATAAAAAAGCAAATTTCAGCAGATGCTGGAACCTGAAACCAAAAGAGGAAACACTGGAACGTTTCAGCCGGTCTGGCAGCATTAATAAGGAGAGAAAAGAGCTGACATTTCAATTCCAGATATCCCTTTGTTAAAGCTCAAAGCTTTGGCAAAGGGAATTGAAACCTCGGCTCATTTCACTCCTTACAGATGCTGCCAGGTTTTTGAAAGGGTTTGGTTTGGCTTCAAGAGGGAGTGTAACCTTTCAGAGGACTGGAGGGAAATCTCCAGATTTGGGACAACACACACACATACACAGATGCTCACTGATATATATTGTAATATATATAATATACACACACACACACACGTACACAAAATACACAAAATACAAAAAAAGACATATACACACAGACAGACACACAATAATATGCACATACACTGGTATACACACACACACTGATATACACAACACACACCAGATTTCTGAGTGGTTGAAGCGCCTGTCACTCAGCAAATGGAGCTTCTGGATTTGTTCGGTGGTGGGGAGGCTGTTAGCTGCCAGTGTCCTGATTGGCCGACAAGGCTGTCAGTCAGAAACCCCTGTCTCTGATTGGCTCATCTGCTGTCAGTCAAAGGGTGGAGCCGACCATTGACAGACTTGGCTGTCAGGAATGAAGCGGCATTTCTGATGGGCTGATTCAGGCAATATTGTGTCTGGTCCCTGATTGGCTGAGGCGGTCAGTTAGCAATCCAGTCTCTGATTGGCTGAGGTGGTCAGTTAGCAATTCAGTCTCTGATTGGCTGAGGCAATCAGTTAGCAATCCAGTCTCTGATCGACAGAGGCAATCAGTTAGTGATGCTGCTCTCTGATTGGCTGAGGCAATCATTTATGATCTTGCTCTCTGACTGAGGCAGTCAGTTAATGATCCCACTCTGTGATTGTCTGTCAGTCAGTTTTGTTTCTTTATTGATTGAATGATTGATGTAATTGGATAGTTCACCGTGATTCTGATCTGCTCCCTGAATTTGGATTGAGTCACCACGTAAATAAGTGTGTTTGTGCAGCAACTTAAATCCTGCAAGATAAATCCAACTTCTTGAAATGTATATTCAGGAAGAGTGATAGAAATTAATCCTTTCCCTTTTGAATAGATAAAAAATATAGCAGACACAGCCCAGAGGAGAATGAAAGTCCCGGATATGCTGAAGAGTAAAATCATTGACTTCCTTCTGCTCTCCATCTCGGGGTCTCTGCTATTCTCTCCCTGACTCTGAGCCCTCAATCCCTTCCGGACTCGACTGGCCACTAAAATGTGACTGACTGTCAGAGCGTTAATAACCAGGATTAAACCAAACGAGAGCATCGGGGTTAAAACCTGATCAAACCAGGAAAATACAACCCACCTGGGATCAGTGAAAACACTTGTTTTTATCTGACAGCCCCACTGGACATTGTCGATTACACTTACATGTTCATTTGTAAAGTACCAGGGGATATTTTTCACAGCGAACAAGATGCCGGTTGTTGTCAGAACCACAGCTGCAGTTTTCCCTGTGCAATATTTAGTTTTCAGTTTCTGGCAGCGAATAGCCATAAATCGATCAAAGGAGAAAGTGACAGTGAACCAGACAGAACAGTCTCTGGCTGCAGACAGCAGGACACTTTGAACACGGCACACAGGGGTGAGGTCCAGGAAATTCAGGGGGAAATAATAACCATTTATCACGGTGAGAATGGGGTTAAAGATGATGAACAGTAGATCCGCCGCTGCCATGGCCACCAGGTAGCGAGTGGTGCAGGTGGAGAGGCCACACTTTCCCCGACTCAGAATCACAATTCCCAGTAAATTAGCTGTCAGAGAAAGAAAAAGGGATAAGAGCCGGGTTATTAGTGAGTAAATATTCTGCATGTCTGAACCGACAGTAAGGAGAGGTTTTCAGCATCAACCCCATAGACAGGGGTTTGCAAGGTAGCAGTATTTTTGGAGGAGTTGGAGATTAAAATTGCAGATTGGAAAGTAACTGCTGGTTAAGAAGGGGCGGGGGAACAGGAAGGTGTTGATTACACATCTCTCGCTTTAATGGAATCAATCTGCATATTCTGATCATTCAAACGTACATGAGAGGTTGGATTTGTCATTTGTCCTGTTTTAGAGGAATAACTCAGACAGGGCGGGTTTTCCAATTAGACCCAATCTGGACAGAAATATACCGGAGTTTGGCAATTGGATCTGCCATCCCTTCCTCACCCATTTATCAGAGCCTACTGCAGACTGAACACTTCCCTGAACTAGACAGCTGATGGATGTCAATTCAGGATTATTCTATTTATCGTCCCCTCTCCAAATTTTTCCCCATTCTACCTCTCTCTCCACCCTCCCCCTACTTTTTTCTGATTCTATTTTCCAGATACCTGCTGTGTTTTTCTTGTCTTCTCTTCCTCTATGTTTACCTCTTTTCTTCATGTATCTGTCTCTTGCCACCCTCTTCATCTCTCTCCAGTTTTCTTCTCCTTTCTCCAGATTTCTCTCCCTTCCAATCTCTTTCCATTCTTCAATATGAACGTAGAGAACATGGAACATAGAAAAACTACAGCACAAACAGGCCCTTCAGCCCACACATTGAGCCGAATATATCTCTAACTACTAGGCTTACCTATAACCTTCAATCTTACTAAGTCCCATGTTCTCATCCATAAGTCTCTTTTGACTTGGACTCGATTGAATCTGCCTCCACCACCACCACATTCAGCCGATTCCATGGACCCACCACCTTCTGAGTGAAAAACCCTGACATCTCCTCTGTACCTACTCCCCAGCGCCATAAACCTGTGTCCTCTTGTGGCAGCCATTTCAGCCCTGGGAAAAAGCCTCTGAGAATCTACTTGATGAATACCTCTCAGCATCTCATGCGCCTCTATCCGGTCACCACTCATCCTTTGTCTCTCCAAGAAGAAAAGACCGAGCTCTTTCAACCTATCCTCATAAGGCATGCCATCCAATCCAGGCAGCATCCTTGTAAATCTCCTTGCACCCTTTCAATGGCTTCCACACCCTTCCTATTATAGAACTGAGCATAGTACTCCAAGTGGGGTCTGACCAGGGTCCTATACAGCTGCAGCATTATCTCCTGACTCCAAACTCAATTCCTTGATTGATGAAGGCCAGTACACCATATGCCTTCTTAACTACATCCTCTACCTGTGAAGCTGATTTGAGAGTCCTATAAACCTGGACCCCCAAGACCTTTCTGATCCTCCACACTGCTAAGAGTCTAACCCTTAATATTATATTCCTTCATCCCATTTGACCTGCCAAAATGAACCACCACACACTTATCCGAGTTGAAGTCCATCTGCCACTTCTCTGCCCAGTCTTGCAGCCTATCTATGTCTCATTGCAACTTCTGACATCCCTCCAAACTATCCACAACACCTCCAACCTTGGTGTCATCGGCAAACTTACTAACCCATCCCTCCACTTCCTCATCCAGGTCATTTATAAAAATCACAAACAGCAAGTGTCCCTGGGGCACTCCACTGGTGTCTGACCTCCATGCAGAAAAAGACTCATCTACAACCACTCTTTGCCTTCTGTGAGCAAGTCAGTTCTGGATCCACAAAGCAATGTCCCCTTGGATCCCATGCCCCCTGCCTTTCTTAATAAGCCTTGCATGAGGGACCTTAATTGAACGCCTTACTGAAGTCCATATAAACCACATCTACCACTCTTCCTTCGTCAATGTGTTTAGTCACATCTTCAAAAAACTCAACCAGGCTCATAAGGCATGATCTGCCTTTGACAAAGCCGTGCTGACTATTTTTGATCATACTATACTTCTCTAAATGTTCATAAATCCTGTCTCTCAGGATCTTCTTCATCAACTTACCAACCACTGAGGTTAGACTCTCTGGTTGATAATTTGCAGGGCTATCTCTACTCCCTTTCTTGAATATAGGAACCACATCCACAATCCTCCAATGTTCCAGAATCTTTCCCGTCTCCATCGATGATGCAAAGATCATCGCCAGAGGCTCTGTGATCTCTTCCCTTGCCTCCCACAGTAACCTGATGTACATCCCATCCGGTCCCGGCGACTTATATGATTCTAGTTTCTTGCCCTCTTGTGCCTATCTCTCTCCAACATCTCTCTCTCTTGATACCTCTCTACTTCTTTCCAGCATTTATCTCTCTTTCCCTTGTTTTCTCCTCTTTTCTGTTTATTTCCCTCCAAAATCTCTCCCTCTTTCTCGCTCCAGTTTTTATTGTGTGGCTTTTTATCAGAGCAAGATCCCATGTACAGCAATGTGATCATATCCGGAGAGAAACAAGGAGAGACATTTCATTTCCCCAGCCTCACACCTGGTGTAATCCTCTCCATCACCCCATCAACACCATGTGTACACTGAGCTTGGATACATGGTCCCTCAGTGACAGAAAGAATAAACTCCCTAGTTCAAAATGGGAACAAGCTATGTTCATTCTTTCGATAGACTTCTTTTAAATGAGTCTCCCAGTATTTATTTATGTGTTTGTCTGTTTAATTGATTTTATTTATTTATTTATTGATTGGTTTGTGTAAATCAGGAATCCCCGAGTGTTCTGATTGAGGCTATTCTCCAGAGACTGGGAGCTTGGCACTGACCCCTAACTGGAGACCCCCAGACAATGTGGTTCTTCCCACCTCCTCACAGCAAGGTGATTTGTGGTTTTTGGCAACGAGGGTCAGAAATATTGTATCACTCACTTTAACATACAGCACGTGACTGAGAGGGAAATAGGCAGAAATATGGACAGAGAAAAGAAGTTCGAAGTGATGGATGTAGTATGAGGTGGAGGAGGCTGGGTGCAGGGACTAGGACCTAGATAAGAACATCCAAATTTACAATTATTGGGAGAGATACGGGCAGATGTAAAGAAGGGAAGAAAGGGGGCTAACAGAGAGAAAGGGGGAACACAGGGTGTGCAAGGTCAAAGCAAAGGTGGTGTTAGAGGGAGAGGATTTGAGAAAGAGAGACAGGATGTGAGGATCTCCAGTCTGTCGTCACTGGTTGCAGCTTCAATCATTTCCTCTCAGATAGTCTGACTTCTGGAGTAAAATCCTGGGAGGATTTAAAAAGTATCACAAATGAATCACTGCCCCTTCCCAAACTGGAAAAGGGAGTTGAGCTGCACAAAAGGGGATCTTCAGTCCATGGAGTCAGCAACGACACATTGGAAAAACCTGATCTTGCACCCAGTTCCATCTTCCAGCACTTGGCCCATAGCCCTGAATGCTATAATATGGTAAGTGCTCATCAAGATACTTTTTAAAGGATGTGAGGTAACCCACCTCTATTACCCTCCCAGGCAGCACATTCCAGACCATCGCTACCCTCTGGGTAAAAAATATTTTCCTCATCCGATCGAAAAGGTAGGCACGGTAGCACAGTGGGTTAGCACCGCTGCTTCACAGCTCCACGGATCTGGTTCGATTCCTGGCTCGGGTCACTGACTGTGTGGAGTTTGCACATTCTCCTTATGTCTGCGTGGGTTTCCTCTGGGTGCTCTGGTTTCCTTCCACAGTCCAAAGATTGCAGGTTAGGTTGATTGGCCACACTAAAATTGCCTGTTAGTGTTCTGGGATGCATAGGTTAGAGGGATTAGCAGGTAAATGTGTAGGGATCTGGGGATAGGGCCTGGATGGGATTATGGTCTGTGCAGACTCGATGGGCCGTAGGGCCTCTTTCTGCACTGTAGGGTTCTATGATCTATGTTAAACCTCCTGACTCTCACCTTGTCCCAATGTATGCTTGTGTCTTGCCCTTTAACTAAGGGGGATAGCTGCTCCTTATCCACTTTATCTGTGTCTCGAAAAATCTTGAGCACATTGATCAGGTCGCCTCTCACTCTTGTCTGCTCCAACAGAAACAACAAATATCCACCCAATCTCTCTTCATAACAGAAATTTCCCATCCCAGGCAGAATCCTGGTGAATCCCCTTTGCCTTCCCTCCAGTGCAATCACATCCTTCCAATAGCGTTGCGACCAGAACCACAGACAGTACTCAAACTGTGGCCTCGCCAATGTCCACAGAATCACAGAATACTGCAGTGCCCTTCGGCCCATCGAGTCTGCATTCGATGCATTTGATCCCTGACCTGCCCACCAAATCACACTTGCCAGCACTTGGCCCATAGCCCTGAATGTTATGCTGTACCAAATGCTCATCCAGGTACTTTTCAAAGGATGTGACGCATCTCGCCTCCACCACCCTCATTCTTATCTATGCGTTTTTGTGTCCCTCATTGTTTTGTCCATCGCTCAGCGTTCATTGTTCTGAAGAAAGCAATCCGAGCTGCACCAGCCTCGATTCATTGCAGAAACACTCCAGCCCAGACAATCTCCTGCTGAATCTCGCCTGTGTCCCTTCCAGAGAAATCACATCCTCCTTCTAGTGAGGCACCAGAACTCCTCACAGTACTCTAGCTGAGGCTTAATGAGCATTTTATACAGCTCCATCAGTACCTCCTGCTCCTATCTTCTGAACCTCAGCTAATAAAGACAAGTATCATATCTGCCTTCTTAACCAAGTGATCGTCAAAACTTAAACAGAGGATTGGAAAGCAATAGATGGTTTATGATATCCTTGAGTCTTAATCAGAAAATAAACACAATTCCAATCACAACCTCAACATGAACATAAATAATTGAATCAACTCGACTGGAGAAAAGAAACATCGAGTAACACAGACTATGATAAAGTGTAGGCAACCAAGTAATGTTAGAGGGCAAGCAGCAATATAGACAAAAGACTAGCTGGAGAAATCGAACACAAGGAGTTTGAGTTAAAGGGATTTACTCTGATTGCTGGAAGGTGGGAAATGATTTTCCATAAAGATCAGCATTGGGATCACTGTCCTTCACAATTTACATCAAAAATATGGAATCCCGAAGCAAAATGATAATTTCAAAATTCACAAAAAAATCTAAACTGAGAATGAGATTGAGTGCAGTGGAAGAATACAATTAATACAATAACACATGCTTCCCAATCACTTGGCAGTCTCTGAATGCTTTCAAGGAGTTTAAGAGTTCAGGTGATCAGATTCACAACTCATTTGAAGCAGCAACATAGCTTAAAAAGAACTTAACAAACTGGAAATGTGCATGGCAATTCATTTCCAATTGATCAAAATGTGAACAAATCACAATTTTTTGAAATGAAAAGCACAGAATATTGCACGGTTGTTGTTAGGTTGCTTACACATCAGGAAATAGATGACACCTGTTTCTTTTCAATAGGAGAAAGAGCTGTGGAGAAATTTTACATCATACACGGGCCAACAAACATCTTTAAAAGAAAGGCAAACTCTTCGTGTTTTACCAAAGATAAAAGAGACAGATCCATCAGATGGGGATCTCACTCACCAATTTATAATATGTATATTTCAGATTAGAACCAACTGATTTCAGTCCAGTCCCTTTCCCAAACACAAGTCAATTCCACATGGACCAATAACAGATTGTACGAGAGACAGATAGATACTTTGATCAGATATTCCACTCGGGTGAAGGAACCACAACCACCACAATTCTACACTGAAAATAGATGCTGTAATACTTGTTCACTGGTGTCAGATATTCCGCTCTGGTTAGTGATCCACACTCAATGTTTGATTTTGATCTTCTTCCCACTTAATGGTCTTTCAGAGAAATCTCCTTCACTGAGGTCCAATCTTGCATTACATATGATAGGTTGAGAGAACTTGATCTTTTCTCCTTAGAGAGACGAAGGATGAGGGGTGACCTGATAGAAGTGTATAAGATGTTGAGAGGTATTGATCAGGTGGACTTTCAGAGGCTTTTTCCCAGGGCTGAAATGGCTGCCACAGGAGGACACAGGTTTAAGGTGCTGGGGAATAGGTACAGAGGAGATGTCAGGGGTTAGTTTTTCACTCAGAGGGTGGTGGGTGAGTGGAATCAGTTGCCATCGGTGGTAGTGGAGGCAACATCGTTACGGTCTTTTAAGAGACTTCTGGATGACCACATGGGATTGAGGGTTATAGATAAGCCTAGGAGGTAGAGATAAGATCGGCACAACTTGTGGGCCGAAGGGCCTGTTTGTGCTGTAGTGTTTCTATGATTCTATTCTATGATTCCACCAATTGCAATAACTCCATTGATCAGTGAGCCCATCAGTTACATAGAGAGGTTCATTGTCAGGACAGAAAGGACTAACAGCACAGAGACATTTACGGACATTTGATTTAAATGAATGACATCACATATCTATGTCTGTGTAAGAGTGAGCATGATATCAGCCTGGAGCATTTTCAGTCAGGGTTTAAAAGCAGAGAGCCACTCACACACAGATTTACACAACCTGAATGGTTAGAGTCACTTACCAGGTACACCAATAATAGCAATGATTGGGTAGAATATTTTCTCAGCTACCTCTGCTGGATACGACATCTTCAGTGCAAAGCGATATGCCTCTTCGTGCTGCTGACAGTCTGTCTCTCTTAAACTCTGAGGTTACACATTCCCAAAGCCTTTAATTTATACACTGCAGAATCACCTCAGGGACATTGAGGTAGCAACATGGTTTGAAGATTTTTTTTAAATATATGAACAGTTACGACATTGAGTTCAGTGATGGATAATATTATCTTTAGATAGAGTTAACTCTTTCCAAACACCGAAAAATGCCGATGTAATTTTCAATTAAAGTAAGTGCAAAGGTGCTGTCCACTCAAACACCATCAGCCCCATCTCTAGATCTCAGATTGTTTCAGTGATATCTGTCACTAGACTGTGGCATTTCAGTAATTGAATTTGGACTGTTAGTGTCTCCCTCCCTCTCTGTGGTCTTTAACTGTGGACATTCAATTATGTGATTTAAGCGGGTTATGGATGAGCATAGGTCACAAGATTCCGTTCATCAATAACCTGGAACTATTTAACAAAGAACAAAGAAAAGTACACACAGGAACAAGCCCTTCCGCCCTCCAAGACTGCTCTGAACATGATGTCTGCCTAACCTAAAACTGTATACGCTTTTGGCATCTGTATCCTTCCATTCCCATCCTATCCATGTGTTCGTTTAGTTTCCCCTTAAATGCCACTATCACACTTGCTCCCACCACCTCCCTGGGCAGTGTGTACCAGACTTTCACCACCCTCTGTATAAAAAAAACTTGCCTCGCACATCTTCTTCAAACATTTCCTGACACACCATAAACCTATGTCCCTGAGTACTTGACTTTTCAACCCTAGGAAAGAGGATCTAACTTCCCCTTCTGCCAATGCCCCTCATAAACTTGTAAACCTCTATCAGGTCGCCTCTCAACCTCCACCACTCCAGTTAAAATAAACTGAGTTTATCCAATCTCGCCTCATACTTAATGCTGTCCAGACCAGGCAACATACTGGTGAACCTCTTCTGTACCCTCACACTTCCAATAAGTTCCAGTAAGTTTTTTGATTTTTCAGAGTAGAAAGAATGCCAGGCAGGATGTTGGAATGCTCCTCTTGCAGGATGTGGGAAGTCAGGAAGACCTCCGGTGTCCCTGACGACACCTGCAGGCGATGCATTCAGCTGCAGCTCCTAACAGACTATGTTAGGGAATGGTGCCATAAACCAAAATATTTCAAATGGTGCCGTGCACTACAGAAATTTCAAACAGTGCCATGAGCTAAAGACATTTCAAACATGCTATAAACCAGATATATTTAAAATGATGGCAATTAGTGTGCAGCACTGGTAAATATTTCTATATTGTATGGCACCGTTTGAAATGCCTTTACTGTACAGCACAGTTAGAAATGTATTTACTGTATGGCACAGTTTGAACTGCCGTTAAGGCATGGAACAATTTGAAATGTCTACCTTATGGCACCATTTGAAAGCTCTTTCGTGTACGGCACAGTTTGGAATGTCTTTAGTATACGGCACAGTTTGAAATGTCTTTAGTATACAGCACAGTTTGAAATGTCTTTCGTGTAAAATGCAGAGTGAGGATCTGGGGAGGGAGTATGAAAAGCTGGGAATGGAATTAAAAAGTAGAACCGACAAGGTGGTTATCTCTGGGCTACTGCCTGAACCGTGTGCAGATGGGCGTAGGGTTGACAGGATTAAGGAAGTGAATGGGTGGCTCAGGGATTGGTGTGGGAGGAATGGGTTTGAATTTATGGGGCATTGGCACCAGTATTGGGGTAGGTGGGACCTGTTCGGGCGGGATGGGGTTGGTCTGAACCATGCTGGGACCAGAGTGCTGGCGAATCGAGTAAAGAGGACTGTAGACATGGCTTTAAACTAATTGGGGGGGGGAGGGTGCGAGGGTAGGTGATGTTACGAGGTCTAAAGTTAAGGAGAGGGTACAGGTAAGAGAAGAGGCTGAGGATATCCCAATAATAGAGGGAGTAGGGGGCGTGAGTATAGTTGGTGGCGTTGCGGCAAATAGGGTCCAGGTGAAGGCTGGGATGAAAGCACTTTATCTGAATGCACGAAGCATTCGGAATAAAGTGGATGAGCTGGTGGCGCAAATCGACACAAATGGATACGATCTGGTGGCCATTACAGAGCCGTGGCTGCAGGGTGACAGGGACTGGGAGCTGAATGTACAGGGCTATCAAGTGTTTAGGAAGGATAGGCAGGAGGGAAAAGGGGGGGGGCGTAGCTCTGCTGATTAAGGATAGCATCACGGTGGTAGCAAGGGATGATATTGGAGCCAAGGAGCAGAGGGTCGAATCGTTGTGGGTGGAGATTAGGAACAGCAAAGGGAGGAAGACACTGGTGGGTGTCGTCTATAGGCCCCCGAATAATGATCTGGAGATGGGGCGGGCTGTTAACGCGCAAATAAGTGCGGCGTGCAGGAATGGGACGGCCGTAGTTATGGGGGATTTCAATCTGCATATTGATTGGTTGACCCATGTTGGACGCGGGGGGCTCGAGGAAGAGTTCTTGGAATGCTGCCGGGATAGTTTCCTCGAACAGTGTGTGTTGGAGCCGACGAGGGAGCGAGCTATCTTGGATCTGGTGCTATGTAATGAGGCGGGTAGAATTAGGGACCTTGTGGTGAAGGATCCTCTTGGGGAGAGTGATCATTGTATGGTGGAGTTTCTGGTGCAGATGGAGGAGGAGAAAGTGGGTTCCCGGACACGCGTCCTTTGTTTGAATAGAGGGGAGTATGGTAGGATGAGAGAAGAATTGGCGAATGTGGACTGGGGAGCACGTTGGAGGGAGGGTCTGTTGAGGAGCAGTGGAGGATCTTTAAGGAGATCTTTCTTGGTGCTCAGCGGAAATTTATTCCGATGGTCAAAAAGGATAGTAGGAGGAGAGGTAATAAGCCGTGGATAACGAAGGAGGTGAAGGAAAGTGTTAAACTAAAAGCGGAGGAATTTAGAGTAGCTAAGAGTAGTGGGCGAGAAGAGGATTGGGAGAGGTTTAAATGTCAACAAAGATTGACAAAGAAGTTGATAAAGAAGGGTAGGAGAAACTATGAAGCTGGGCTAGCGCTTAATATAGAAAAGGATAGCAAGAGTTTTTATAAATATATAAAAAGGAAGAGGCTGGCGAGGGTGAATGTTGGTCCTTTAGAGGATGAGAAAGGGGACCTAGTGGTAGGGGATGGGGATATGGCTAAGGTATTGAATAACTTTTTTGTTTCTGTCTTCACGGAGGAGGACGTGAATAATTTGCCGGGTGTTAGCGATGGAAAGGTGGTAGGAATGGAGTGTCTTAATGACATTACTGTTACTAGAGAGGCGGTGTTCGACAGACTGGAGGGGCTAATTGTGGACAAGTCCCCAGGACTGGATGGAATGCATCCGAGGGTTCTGAAAGAAATGGCGGAGGTGATAGTGGATGCCTTGGTGGTTATTTTCCAGACGTCGCTGGATTCTGGGGAAGTGCCGGATGATTGGAAAACGGCTAATGTTACGCCGTTGTTTAAGAAGGGTGCCAGGCAAAAGGCGGGGAATTATAGGCCGGTTAGTTTAACGTCTGTGGTAGGTAAAATGTTAGAATCTGTCATTAAGGAGGAAATTGCGAGGCATCTTGAAGGGAATTGCTTGATAGAGCAGACGCAGCATGGTTTCATTAAAGGGAAGTCGTGTCTGACAAACTTACTGGAGTTCTATGAGGATGTGTCTAAGGCGGTGGATAGAGGAGAACCGGTGGATGTGGTCTTTCTAGATTTTCAGAAGGCATTTGACAAAGTACCTCACAAGAGGTTATTGCAGAAGGTCGAGGGACATGGAGTTGGGGGTAGGGTGTTAGCGTGGATAGAGGATTGGTTGTCAAATAGGAGGCAGAGAGTGGGGGTCAACGGGTGCTGTTCGGATTGGCGGATGGTGACTAGTGGAGTGCCCCAGGGGTCGGTGCTGGGGCCTCAGCTATTTACTATTTATATAGATGATCTGGAGGAGGGAACCGAGTGTAGGGTGTCGAAATTTGCTGATGACACCAAGATTGGGGGAACGGCAAATTGTGCGGAGGGTGTGGAGAGTCTGCAGAAGGATCTAGATAGGCTGGGCGAATGGGCCAGGAAATGGCAAATGGAATTTAATGTTGGCAAGTGTGAGGTGGTCCACTTTGATAGGAAGAATGGTAGGAAGGACTATTACTTACGGGGCGAAAAACTGCAGCAGGCGACGGTGCAGAGGGACCTCGGGATCCTTGTGCATGAGTCGCAAAAACCCAGCTTGCAGGTGCAGCAGGTGGTCAGGAAGGCGAATGGGATGCTGGCCTTCATAGCGAGGGGGATTGAATATAAAAGTCTTGCTGCAGCTGTATAGGGCATTGGTGAGGCCGCAGCTAGAGTACTGTGTGCAGTTTTGGGCGCCGCACCTGCGCAAAGATATTTTGGCCTTGGAGGGAGTGCAAAGGAGGTTTACTAGGCTGATACCGGAGTTGAGGGGGTTGAGCTATGAGGAGAGGCTGAATAAACTGGGCTTGTACTTGTTAGAGTTTAGAAGAATGAGGGGAGATCTCATTGAGACGTATAAGATGATGAATGGGATGGATAGGATAGAGGTGGAAAGACTCTTCCCGCTCAAAAAAGACAGTAGGACTAGGGGGCACAGCCTCAAGATAAAAGGGGGGCGGTTTAGAACGGAGTTGAGGAGGAACTTCTTCACTCAAAGGGTGGTGAATCTCTGGAATTCTCTGCCCGTTGAAGTGGTGGAGGCTGCCTCGCTAAATATTTTTAAGACGCGGGTTGATGGGTTTTTGATAGGAGAGGGGATTAAGGGTTATGGGGAGAGGGCGGGAATGTGGAACTGAGTCACGACAGATCAGCCATGATCTTATTGAATGGCGGGGCAGGCTCGAAGGGCTGGATGGCCTACTCCTGCTCCTATTTCTTATGTTCTTATGTTCTTATGTACAGCACAGTTTGAAATGTCTTTAGTGTACGGCACAGTTTGAAATGTCTTTTGTGTACAGCACAGTTTGAAATGTCTTTAGTGTACGGCACAGTTTGAAATGTCTTTAGTATACGGCACAGTTTGAAATGTCTTTTGTGTACAGCACAGTTTGAAATGTCTTTAGTGTACGGCACAGTTTGGAATGTCTTTAGTATAGAGCACAGTTTGGAATGTCTCTCTCTCTCTGTCTCGTGCACGCTCCTGCTCGCTCTCTCACGCTCTCACTCTCTCGCGTGCACTTTCTCTCTCTCTCTCTCTGGGCTGGGGGTTGAACGCCTGCAAAAAAGAGACGTACGCAGTTTTCAGTGGCATCCGAGACCCTTCTGTGTGGAGTAAAAGGACCTTTACAGTACGTAGCACACAACATAAAGGGTCCACCATTGAAACTAATTCACACCCATTGGAACCCATCAAAAATGATGTGAAATAAATCAGACCAAAGCACACGATAGACTGACTCTTCAGACGATGCTTGAAAGCAGCCAGAAAGGTGTAAGAAGCCCATGCTAGCGGAGTTCGGCCTGATCCCCTGTCCAGCCTACCCAATAGCATATCCTCACCTAGCATCAACGACAGCACTCACCTCCAGACCAGAGAGAGACAGAAAGGGAGATGAACTTGAGAGATCAATATCCGGATGAGATCACGAGGATCCTAGCTAATATACAAATTTCTAAATGATCGAGTCACTAGAGACAGAGAAAGTAGTTAAAGTTGTAAAACTTAACTCTTACTGTTGAAACAAAGTTGTGAATTGGTTACTTACTATCAGTTCATGTGCATAGTCCTTTTGTTTGATAATAAGCAGAGGTGAACTTATTGTGAATCCTCGGCTCCAACAACCTATATATTCCAACAGATTTTGGGTCAGCTTCTCCGAACAGTACTGATTGGCTCCTTTCCCTCTGGTACCAAGCCAGCACCAGTGCATCATGATCAATGTTAGCTGGCACCTCTGATTATCCCCAGTATTCTGCCCTACAGTGCCCCAAATCCCAAAAACCACAAACACTGATTCGAAGGATATAGAAGCAATTTTAAACATTGTTCACCCAGCAGGAGGACATGGAGAAGGCAATTAATCCCAACACCATTGCCCTACCTGCCATATCCACTGGGTTATATCATATGGAAAGTTTTTATTTTGGCTGATACGGACATATGAATTCGGAGTGGAAGTGGGCCACTGGAGCCCTCAAGCCTATTCCGCCGCCATTCAGCAAGATCACAGATGATCAGACTGTGCCTCACCTCTGCGTACCTCTGAGAACCGTCGACTCCCTCGTTAGTCAGGAATCTATCTACCTCAGCCTTCAAAGTGTTCACTGACCTGATCCTCCAGCACTTTCTGGGGAAGAGAGATTCAAACCTTTCACAACCTTCAGGACAGAATCCTTCAGATAATCTTCTCACTCTGATCGTGACCCAAATGAAACCCAAGGGTGTTTGTCCATCAAGCCAAGGCCCTTGATTGGTTGATATTTCATAATATTACAGAGCAAGTCTCGCTGTCACACTGAGGATCACCTTGATATTAAACATCACAGTAGGTTCATCAGCACAACCATTTCCAGTGGAACACACAGATTCTGACTAACTGCTTGACCTATCTAGCGATGAAGGTGGGCGGCTAAGAAGAACGTTTTGAAGTGGGCATGACCAATTGGAATGGCGTCAACCAGTAGATTAAACAGAAAGCTGCAACCATTGAATGGATTGTCTCAACATCATTACCTTGTAATGTAGTTTGTGAACATGATAATAAGCAATGTGATCATTATAACAGACCCAGTAATATTGGTGCAGAGTAGGATGGATTAGTTAAAGTTGTGGTTGTTAATAAACCTTCAATATTGTTGCTCATAGATAGTCTTGGGTAATGATGGTCACACAGTTCAACTCTCAGGTGTGTCTCTCACCGGCTGGTTGCTATCTGTCCTTGAATTTGGTGCTCACTCCATTCTCTGTAAATGTTTGCAGCTGTATTACTGGCCTCAGCCTGAAGTGTGGGCAGTAGTGGCTGCCTCTACTGAGCCTCACACTAAAGGTTCAGGAAGGCATTTACACCTTCTACATTCTCCCCTCCACTCGTACACAATAAATCTGAACTGAAGTGGTTCATCAACTATTGTCCTTCTCTTGGGCAGTAACTTATTGGCAATTCTTGATCTAAACGACACGTACAGTGCAGTCTGAATTGGAATGGGTTCCATGTAAACCTTCCCATTGGCACCAATCAATTCCTCAGCAAATGAGTAAACCCCAGCCTCAATCCGGGTGAGGACAACAGGACAGCGAAGGTGATTGGCGTTTGCAGGAACATTTACATAGGTGCAGTCACCGTAACCAGGAGGTGATTGTGGAGGAGCTGTTGTAAAACGACAATTAAACTCCATACGCTACTTTGGTGTTTCCCTCCCCGTCTCCTCCTCTAACCAAAAAAAAAGTCGTCAGGAGGGCCACAAGTAAGGTGAGGGTGAGTTGTGATTTTTTTATTCTTTTACCTTTATAAGAGCAGTGTGGCAGTTAGGGCAGGGGGAGGTTCCAGTAGCAGCAAGGCCTGTGGCACCACACCTGGTTCTGCTGTAGAACAGTGCCTGGGAAAGAGCAAGCGAGCCGTAGTAATAGGGGACTCGCTAGCTGGAGGCACAGACAGGCATTTCTGTGGCCGCAATTGAGACTCCAGGTTTGTGTGTTGCTCCCTGGTACCAGGGTCAAAGACGTCTCTGAGCAGTTGCAGGACATTCTTAAGGAAGAGGGAGAACAGCTCGAGGTGGTTGCACATATTGGTACCAATGACATAGGCAGGAAAAGGGATGAGGACCTGAACTGTGAATGTAGAGAGCTAGGCAGAAGGCTAAAGCGCAGGGCCTTGAAGGTAGTAATTTCTGGACTATTACCGGTGCCACATGCTAGTGAGAGTAGGAATAGGAAAGGTGGGCAGATGAATGCCTGGCTTGACAGCTGGGTGTGGGGGCAGGGGTTTAGATTTTGAATCATTGGGATGTTTTCTGGGGAATGACTGATCTGATCAAGAGGGGTGGGTTACACCTGAACTGGAGGAGGATTAACATCCTGGTGAGATTTGCTAGAGCCACTCGGGAGGGTTTAAACTGGTTTGGCAAGGAGGTGGGATCCAAAGCAGTAGGGAGACAGAAGAGAAGGTTGAGGACAGCACAGAAGTTAAAGAGAGCACATTAAGTAGTAAAGGCAATGTCAGCAATCCTAGTACCAGACAGATCAGGCAAAAGCAAGAGAGAGCAAGGGAAGCCCAGATTAAACTGCATTTATTTCAATGCAAGAAGCCTGATGGGCAAGGCAGGTGAACTCAGGGCATTGATGGGTGCGTGGGACCAGAATATTATAGCTTAGACTGAAACATGACTTAAGGGAAGGTCAGGACTGGCAGCTCAATGTTCCAGGGTTCAGATGCTATAGGAAAGACAGAAGAGGAATTAAGAGAGGAGGGAGAGTTGCACTTTTAATTAGGGAAAACATCATAGCAGCACCGAGAGGTGATATATCCGAGGGTTCAGCCACTGAGTCTATATGGATAAAACTGAGAAATAAGAAGGGGGAAATCACTTTGATTAGGTTGTATTATAGGCCCCCAAATAGCTGGTGGGAAATTGAGGAGCAAATATGTAAGGAGATTACAGTTAGTTAGGGTAGTTGGAGATTTTAACTTTCCCAATATTGACTGGCACAGCCATTGTATCAGGGGGTTGGATTGAGAGAAATTTGTTGAGTGTATTCAGAAGAAATCTCTCATTCATTATGTGGATGGCCAGATACTGAATACTGAGATGACACAACTTGACCTCCTCTTAGGAAATAAGAAAGGGCAAGTGACAGAAGTGTAAGTGATGGATCACTTTGGGACCAGTGACCATAATTTTCTTAGATTTAAGATAGCTATGGAGAATGAGTGGCCTGGCCCAAAAGTTAAAATTGTAAATCAGGCAAGGCCAGTTTTGCTGGTAACAGGCAGGAACTTTCAAAAGCGAACTGGGGGAATTTGTGGGAAGGCAAAAGGATATCTGGTAAGTGGGAAGCTTTCAAAAGTGTGTTAGCCAGAGTTCAGGGTGAACACATTCCTCTTAGAGTGAAGGGCAAGGCTGACAGAAGTTGGGAACCCTGGATGACTCAGGATATTGAGGACCTGGTCAAGAAGAAGAAGGAGGCAAGTGACATGTATAGGCAGCTGGGATCAAGTGGATTCCCTGAAGAATATAGGGGATGTAGGAGTAGAGTTAAGGGAGAAATCAGGAGGGCAAAAAGGGGACATGAGATTGTTTTGGCAGATAAAGCAAAGGAGGACCCAAGCATCTTCTACAAATACATAAAGGGAGAGAGTAGGGCCTCTTAAGGCTCGAAAAGGTCATGTATGTGCGAATCCACAAGGGATGGGTGAGATCTAAATTAATATTTCTGATCAGTTTACTGTTGAGAAAAGCATGGATGTTAGGGAACTTGGGAAAATAAATTGTGATGTCTTGAGGAGTCTACATATTACAGAGAAAGAGGTGCTGGAAGTCTTAAAGCACATCGAGGTAGATAAATCCCCAGGACCTAATGAATTGTATCCCATTGTGGGAGGCTAGGGAGAAAATTGTGTGTCCCCTAGCAGGGATATTTGAATCATCAATAGTCATGGGTGAGATGCCTGAAAATTGGAGGGTGGCAAATGTTGTGCCTTTTCTTAAAAAAGGCTACAGGGAAAAGCTTGGGAACTACAAGCCATGAGTCCCACACCTGTGGTGGGTAAGTTGTTGGAAGGTATTTTGAGAGACAGGATCCACAGGCATTTAGAGACGCAGGGACTGATGAGGGACAGTCAACATGGCTTTGTGAGTGGAAAATCATGTCTCATAAATTTGATTGAGTTCTTTGAAGGCGTAACCAAGAAGGTCGACAAGGGCAGTGCAGTTGACATTGTCTACATGGACTGGCAAGGCCTTTGGCAAGATGCTGCATGGTAAGTTGTTACATAAGGTTAAATCTCACAAGATCCAGGGTGAGCTATCTAACTGGATACAAAATTGGCTCCTTGACAGAAGCCAGAATGTGGTTGTAGAGGGTTGTTTTTCAAACTGGAGGCCTGTGATCAGCGGTGACCCTCAGGGATCAATACTGGGTCCACTGTTATTTGTCATTTATATTAATGATTTGAATGAGAATATAGGATGCATGGTTAGTAAGTTTGCAAATGATGTCAAGATTGGTGGCGTAGTGAACAGTGAAGAAAGTTATTGCAACGGGATCTTGATCAATTGGGCCAATGGGCTTATGAATGGCAGATGGAGTTTAATTTCGATAAATGCAAGGTGATGCATTTTGGTAGATTGAAGAAGGGCAGAACTTACTCAGTTAATGGTAGGGCCCCTTGGGGAGCGTTAAAGAATAACACAATCTCATGGTACATGTTCATAGCTCCTTGAAAGTGGAGTCACAGGTGGACAGAGTGGTGAAGAAGGCATTTGGCACGCTTGGTTTCATTGGTCAGAACATTGAATACAGGAGTTGGGACGTCTTGTACAAGACATTGGTAAGGCCACACTTGGAATACTGTGTGCAATTCTGGTCACCCTGTTATAGAAAGGATATTATTAAACTAGAAAGAGTGCAGAAGAGATTTACTAGGATGCTACCGAGACTTGATGGATTGAGGTATAAGGAGAGGCTGGATAGACTGGGACTTCTTTCTCTGGAGCGTAGGAGGCTGAGGGGTGATCTTATAGAGGTTTATAAAACAGTGAAGGGCACAGATCAGCTAGATAGTCAATATCTTTTCCCAAAGGTAGGGGAGTCTAAAACTAGAGGGCACAGGTTTAAGGTGAGAGGGGAGAGATACAAAAGTGTCCAGAGGGGCAATTTGTTCACACAGAGTTTGTTGAGTGTCTGGAACAAGCTGCCAGAGGTAGCAGTAGAGGCGGGTACAATTTTGTCTTTTAAAAAGCATTTTGACAGTTAGATGGGTAAGATGGGTATGGGCCAAATGCAGGCAATTGGGACTAGCTTAGGGGTTTAAAAAAAAGAGCATGGACAAGTTGGGCTCCAAGACTCTATGACTAACTCTCCACGGTTTGAACTGAGTGATAATGAGCATCAGATCTGACGTTGCCATGGCTACCAGATAACGGGTGGTGCAGGTGGAAAGGCCACACATTTCCAGGGTTAGGATCACAATCGCCAGGAAATTCACTGCAAGAAAGAAAAAGGGAAAAAAATGGGAAATGAACACCTCTCTGTTCATGGGATTAGTGATTCAGGAGAAATGCATTCCTAGATCTTTTGGAGGAATGGGGGATATGGATAGACATGGGGAGCTTTGGAGTGCAGCAATTTGGGGTTGGTGTTTTGAGTTTTGGGGACAGGTTTGGGTGATAAGCAATGGGGTTTAGGCCGTTTCTGTGAGGGATGGGGGAGTGATCTCCCTGGTTTCAAATTACCAGGGTTCACATCTGTCTTCAAAGTATCATCAGGTGTGGAGTCTCATCTGGTTCAGAACATCTCCGGGTTCACATTCCCAGCAAAATCGCTCGATCAACATGTCCAACCAATCAGCCAGTTCAGACTCACACCAGGAATAGTCCATCTGACCCTTTGAATGACTCCAACATTCATTTTTATCATGACTGATCATCAGATCCATGACCCTGATCCCACTTCCTTCCAAATCCCTTCATCACTTTAGCCCCAAGTTTCTTCTTGAAATCACACCAGGTTTTTGTCTCAATTACTTTCTGTGGTAATGAATTCCATAGATTCACCACTCTCTGGGAAAAGCTGTTTTCCTTACCCCATTTCTATAAGTATCTCTTATCCTCAAATTATGACCCCTAGTTCTGGACTCCACCACCACCGGGAACATCCTTCCTGTATCTACCCTGTCTAAACCTGTTAGGTTTAGTGTTTATAAGTATCAGTGAGGTTCCATTATGAACTCCAATGAATAAAACCCTAAGCGACGTAGGCTCTCCTCATATGGCAGACTTGCCATCACGGGAATCGGCCTGGTAAATATTTGCTGTATTGCGTCTGTAACAAGGATATCCTTCCTCAGATTATGATATCAAAGCTGCACACAATACTGACGGTGTGGCTTCACCAATGTTCTATACAATTGCACTAAAATGTCTGTATTCCTGGCCTGAAATCACTTCCCTATGAAGATCAACATAACATTTGCTTTCTTTACTGCCTCTTGCGCTTATTTCCAGTGACTGATGCCCAAGGACACCAAGGTCTCGTTGAGTATCCACCTTTCTCAATATGCACCCATTCAAGTTATAATCTGCCTTCCTATTACTGCTACCAAGTGGATAACCTTACACTTATCCACATTATACTGCATCTGTCATGAATATGCACACACAATCATCCTAATCAAGTCAGGTTAAAAATAGCTGCATTCACAGTGACACAGTGGTTAGCACTGCTGTCTCACAGCGTCAGGGACTTGGGTTCATTTCCAGCCTCAGGTCACTGCCTGTGTGGAGTTTACATGTTCTCTCCTTGTTTCTGTGGACTCCATCCAGATGCTTTGGTTTCTCTCCCACAGTCCAGAGCTATGCGGGTTAAGTTGGTTGGCCATGGTAAATTAACCTTAGTGTCAGGATGGGGTTAGCAGGGTAAATATGTGGGGTTGCAGGAATAGGGCCTGGATGGGATTGTGGTCAGTGCAGACTCGATGGGCTGAATGGCCTCCTTCTGCTCTGAAGGGATTCGCTGATTCTCACACCTCACTCTCCCGGCAAATTTGTATCATCGGCCAATTTGGAGGTAAAACATTTCGGGCCTGATTTTTCCCATTTTCATTCTAAGTGCTGAATCTGGGTGCAAATCAGATCCGACTTGGAAATCTGTTCTCAGGCACCCCCATACGCACCCAGCCTGAAAAAAAAGTCATGAGTCTGAATCGCTCTGTGGGCGGGGCTTAGTGCACTGTGGGTGGGGCTTATCACACCCGAAACGATCGGAGCTGTGAAATGCGCATGCGCAGTTAGAAAAAATATTGAAAAAGTGCGTGTGTGTCAGATCGCTCCCGGGCCACAGAAAGCGGAGAAAGCGGCTCAAGAGCAAAACGCGGAAGCAATAGTGCAGACACACATCACTGTCCCTCTTCTCCACTCACCCATGCCACTACTCAGACCGATCATGACCCCCCTGCCCCCTTCCCCCCTCCACCAATCGCCCACAGAGTGGCACTGGCCCTCCCTGTCCCCTCACCAGAGATCCGTCTGCCGCGCCCACCCCCTCCACCGGAGATATATCTTACCTGCTTTCCTCCTTCACCCCCCCCACCCCCAGAGAATGATCATATGTACCATACATTCATATGTACCCACTGGTATCCCCTCTGGGATATTAACATTGCAACATCACTGAAATGGATTTTATTCACATGAACAAGCACATGACAACATTGATTTAAGTTGTGGAGCATATTTATTACTTGGATTGAGTTGCTGCCTTTCACAGAGTGGACAATACTGATCACATGAATTAATTTGTAATATTAGAGAATATTTCCCCCACCAAAAGTACTGTGATCTCAAACACCTTGCTGCAACTGTAGAGGGTATAGGGCACTGGTGAGGCCACAGCTGGAGTACTATGTGCAGTTTTGGTCGCCACACTTGTGGAAGGATATATTGGCCTTGGAGGGAGTGCACAGGAGGTTCACTAGGCTGATACCGGAGATGAGGGGGTTGGACTATGAAGAGAGACTAAATAGACTGGGTCTGTACTCGTTGGAGTTTAGAAGGATGAGGGGGGGATCTTATAGAGACGTATAAGATAATGAAAGGGATGGATAGGGTGGTGGTAGAGAGATTCTTCCTGCTTAGAAAGGACAGCAGTACTAGAGGGCACAGGCTCAAAATAAGGGGAGGGGGGCAGTTTAGAACGGAGTTGAGGAGGAACTTCTTCACTCAAAGGGTGGCGTATCTCTGGAATTCTCTGCCTGTTGAAGTGGTGGAGGCTACCTCGCTAAATATATTTAAGTCACGGGTAGATAGGTTTCTGATAGACAGGGGAATTAAGGGTCATAGGGAGAAAGTGGGAAAGTGGAACTGATCCACTTCAGATCAGCCATGATCTTATTGAATGGCGGGGCAGGCTCGAAGGGCTAGATGGCCTACTCCTGCTTCTATTTCTTATGTTCTTATGATCTTATGTACCACTCTCAAGATCCCATGTTGCTTCAGTGTTGTCCTTTGCCTGGCTGTGACCTTTCAATGATTCAATTCCATTTGGCTCTCTCAAGGCTGTTCCACTGTATCCTAGGATGTAGTTACCACTTTTAACTGTGGACATTCAGTTCATCCATTCAGCTTCTGTAATCGTGACTCCAATTTCAGACTTGATATAATAAAGTATTTGCAATGAAGTCAGCAATGTGGACAACGACAACCCTTCCAGTTCCAAATTCATCTGCAGCCAAGATAGGGTATCCTGAGCCAGGGTATGTGACAAGCAACAGAGCCCTTGGGATTCTCAATCCTGGCTACAGAGAGCAGCGTCTATCCCTCTGACTAAACTATCCCCACCTACAACTACATTCACCTTTTTCTACCCCTTTTGAATGGCTCCCTGAACCACGGTGCTGTGGTCATGTGCTGATCCTATCCACATCCCTCACTCTCGCCCGCACAGGGAAACAATAATCACAAACCTACCTTTATTTAATCATTCATGGAACATGGGCGTCATTGGCTGGCCAGAATTCGTTGCCCATCCTTAGTTGTCCTTGTGCGGCAGTTGAGAGTCAGCCACATTGCAGTGGCTCTAGATTCACATGCAGTCCAGACCAGCTAAGGGCTGCAGATTTCCTTCAGTAAAGTTAATGATTGAACCAGATGGATTTTTCCAGCAATGGTTTCATGGCCATCAGTGGATATTAATTCCAGATATTTTTTGTTGAATTAAAATTTCACCAGCTGCCAGTAAAAAACGGGAAAGCAAAGCTGAGACACTCAATTGTACAACTATACACTATGGGCAGCACAGTGGTTAGCACTGTTGCCAAAGACCTGGGTTCAATTCCCAGCTTGGGACACTATCTGTGCAGGATCTGCATGTTTTTCCCATGTCCGTGTGGGCTTCCTCCTGGTGCTCCGGTTTCCTCCCAAACTCCAAAGATTGTGTAGGTTAGGTGGATTTGCCATGTTAAATTGCCCCTTAGTGTCAGTTGAATCAGTAGGGTAAATGCATGGGATTGCAGAGATAGGGACTGGATGGGATTGTTGTTGGTGCAGACTCCATGAGCCAAAGGTTTCCTTCTGCACTGTCAGGATTTAACAGTCTTATTAAAATCCCAGTTAGTGAGAATAGTCTCATACGTACTTCTGTAGAATCATCGAATCCCTACAGTGCAGAAGGAGGCTATTTGGCCCATCGAGTCTGCACTGACCGCAATCCCACCCAGGCCCTATCCCCATAATCCACATATTGAACATGCTACCCCCTCCCCCAACAGCACCACCCCCACCGCTAATTTCTTGGCAACTATATTTTACAGATGTTTGTCAATCAAATTCCAGAAATGATACTCAAGGCAAAACTGTTGTCACTATAGTAAAGGCAAACCACATACATTCTGATACTCTTCCACTGTACTGTGGAAATCCAAAATATTCAGAAACAGGGGTGCATTTTGAAACATAAAAACTTTCTCCGTTTCTGGATGGACACTTTACAACTTCAGTCAGCATAGTGCTAGTTACAGAATGTCCCCTCACACAGCCTATATGGAGGCATAGAGCAATACAGCACGGAAACAAGGCGGTTGAGTAGGTTGGGTCTGCATTCATTGGAGTTTAGAAGAACGAGAGGCAACCTTATTGAAACATTGGGCGGCACAGTGGTTAGCACTGCTGCCTCACAACGCCAGGGATCTGGGTTCGATTCCTGTCAAGCGGAGTTTGCACATTCTCCCCATGTCCAAAGATGTGTGGATTAAGTCATGTAATTGCCCCTTATCTCAGGGGGCCTAGCAAGGGTAGATGCATTAGGTTATGGGGATAGGACCTGGGTGGGATTGTGGTTGGTGCAGACTCGATGGGCTGAATAACCTCCTTCTGCAGTGCAGAATTCTATGATTCTATGACATGTAGTATTCTCGGAATCCTTGGCACTGAGAGGCTGTTTTCCCTTGTGGGAGAGTCAAGGATCGGAAAGAATAACCCCAGAGTAGGGAGTCACAATTTTAAGACAGAGATGAGGAAGAATTTCTTGTCCGAAGGTAGTAAAGGTGTGGCAACGCAGAGGTTGGGTTTTTTTTTGTTTTTATTCCAATTCAATTGAACCAAGTCCAGTTCAGAGTCTCAACAAGTTGAGACATTCCCGATCCAAGCTGACAAGACAGGGCTCGCACCTCCTGTTTTGGGCTTGACCTACATGATCCAAGCTGATTGGAGTAGGTATAGCTCCTCCTCCAAGGCTTGATCTTATTTGCATCTTAGCCAAAAGGCCGAGATGCCGCTTTTAAAAATTGCTTCAAATGAAGCTAAATTGAACCTAATGCCTTCAACCAAGCGCAGCATCTCGATACTATACTTAATCTTAGCCAAAAGGCCGAGAAGGTTGGGTTCTTAAGTACGTTCAAGGCTGAGATGGACAGATTTTTAATCAGCAAGGGAACCAAAGGTTATCAGAATAAGGCAGGAAAGTGGATCAGTCAATGGTCTTATTGAATGGTGGAACAGACTGGATGGGCTGAATGATCAATGCTGCTCCTATGTCTTTAGGGGAATTTCACAGTAACTTCATTGCAGTGTTAATGTAAGCCTTACTTGTGATTAATAACAAAACTTTATAGTTTTATGGAGCACAGCAGCGATATTGGAAAGGGACTGGCTACGAGGTGCAGAGGAGGTTTACCAGGATGTTGCCTGGTATGGAGGGGAGGTCCTATGAGGAGAGGCTGAGGGATTTGGGGTTGTTTTCGCTGGAAAGAAGGCGGCTAAGAGGGGATCTTATTGAAACATATAAGATGATTAGAGGTTTAGATAGGATGGATAGTAATAGCCTTTTTCCTCTGATGGAGAAATCTAGCACGAGGGGGCATGGCTTTAAATTAAGGGGGGGTAGTTATAGGATGGATGTCAGGGGTAGGTTCTTTACCCAGAGGGTGGTGAGGGATTGGAATGCCCTGCCTGCTGCAGTTGTAAATGCGCCTAGTTTGGGGGCGTTTAAGAGATCCGTGGATAGGTTTATGGACGAAAAGGGATTGGTTTAGGTTAGTGGGTCATTGTTTTGTAACTGGTCGGCGCAACATCGTGGGCCGAAGGGCCTGTTCTGCGCTGTAATGTTCTATGTTCTATGTTCTATGAGGTAAGACAGTGGTACCAGAGTTTTGGATGACATCAAGCTTACGGAAGGCAGAATGTGGGAGAAGAGTCAGAAGCACCAGGAATAGTTAAATCCAGAGATAAAGAAGACAAGAGTGAAAGCTTCAGCAGCAGATGAGCTGAGTAAGGGATGAAGTCAGGTGATGTTAAGGAGGTGGGAATAGGCAGTGTTAGAGATGGAGCGATGGCGTGAATACGAGGTCAGGGAATCACCTTGGAATCAAATGAAACACAAAGGTTATGAACATAGACAAGCCCACGGATAACCTCACCATGCTCCACTTCTCCAGCTTCCATCCTAAACATGTTAAAGAAGTGATCCCCTGTGGACAAGCCCTCCGTATATACAGAATCTGCTCAGGTGAGGAGGATCGCAGCAGATACCTCCAGACGCTGCAAGGTGCCCACTTAAGAATAGGATATGGTGCTCGACTAATCAATCAATATTTCCAACGTGCCACAGTGAAAAAACACACCAACCTCCTCAGAAGACAAACACGGGACATGGCGAACTGAGTACCCTTCATTGTCCAATATTTCTCGGAGCAGAGAAGGTGCGACATCTTCTCTGGAGCCTTCAACATGTCATCGATGAAGATGAACATCTTGCCAAGGCCATCCCCACAGCCCCCACTTCCTGCCTTCATACGACCGCGCAACCTCAAACTGGAGCACCCGGAGGAAACACAAGCAGACACGGGGAGAACATGCAGACTCTGAACAGACAGTGACCCGAACTGGGAATCAAATGTGAGTCTTCATGCTGTGAGGCAACAGTGCTAACCAGTGTTCAACCATGCTACCCACTGTGGAAAAGGGAAAAAAATTCTCATAACTTTGAAAGGTTTAATCAATAATGAGGGTAACTTAGTACATTTTTTTTGACCTGATGTGGGAGGCAACCATTCTATCGTGGGCTTGTGGTACAGTAAAGGTGACCATCCTTGATGGAGATGCGTGTGTCCAAGAATGCAACTGATTCCAGAGAGTAGTCCATGGTGAGTCTGGTGGTGGGATTGCACTAGTTGGTACCATCATATAGTTGTTTCAATGATTGTTCGACATGAGTCCAAAGGAGGAAAACATCATTGATGTATCTACTGTATAGCATCAGTTGAAGGTCCTGTGCGGTGAAGAGGTCTTGTTCGAACCTGTGCATAAAGATGTTGGCATATTGAGGTGCGAATTTGGTCCACATGGCTGTTCCGTGTATCTGGATGAAGAACTGGTTGCTGAAGATGAAGACATCGTGGTCCAGGATGAAGCAGATGAGTTGTAGAATTGCATCTGGAGATTGGCAGCTGTCGGCACTGAGTACTGAAGCAGTTGTAGCAATGCCGTCATTGTCAGGGATGCTGGTGTAAAGCACCGAGACATCCGCTGTGACGAGGAGTCCTCCTGGTTCAACTGCTCCATGTGTGCTGAGTTTCTGGGAAGTCCGTAGTGAGATGACAGAAGCTGAGGGTTCTTTGTGCAATGGGTTTCAGGATGCCCTCGACGTAACCGGAGAGGTTTTCCCACAGGGTCCCATTGCCTGATATGATGGGACGGCCGGGTGTGTTGGCCTTGTGTATCTTTGGGAGGCAATAGAGATCTCCAACTTGGGGAGTACGTGGATGAGAGCAAGGAGAGTGTTCTGAAGGTCCAGATCAAAGGTCTTGATCAGCCTGTTGTGTTGACAGGTGTATTCTTTGGTCGGATCTTGCGGGTAACTGTTGTGTTCCTCATTGTTCAGTTGTTTGTGTACTTCTTTGCAGTAATCTGTTCTGTTCAGTATGACGATGGCTCCTCCTTTGTTGATCATCAGATTCCCTCTTACCCTTGTTGACTTCTCCTCATAATTCAAGTATATGCATATGGGGTATAAGGTGCCTCCTGCACTCCTGCACCTTCTGATACTCCAAATTCATATTCCAGTCACACTACTCTTGAAGAGTGGGCTCACACTGCCTGGTTACTGTGTTGTGCTAGAACTACCTTTCCATCTGTTCCTACCACTTTCCCGGCCCTTTCCACTCTTTTTTGTCCTCTCTTTTATAGTCAATCCTATCCCCTTTCTCATAGAATACCCCTGATGGTCTTATGCCATGCCTTCGGTCCCTTCTTATCCGTGCTGAAACCTCAGCCTTAATGAAGGCCTTTCTCTCTGCATTTAAGTGTGCAGAAAACATGGAGCTAATGCTTGTCCTTTCGAGCGCCAAGGGGACATATGTTCATATTGATGACAACTTTGGATTCCTCCTGTATACCAACTAGAATGGACAATAGCCATTTGGAACAACTTTTTTGCATGCACTGCCCATGCTAATACAACGTGCAATTTACAGTCTTGTTTATCCGCCACAATTTGATGCAATATGTCATCTGTAACCGTGTGATTCCTTTCACAGAGGCCATTGCTCTCTGCTGCAGTGTGCAGCAATATTTAAATTTTCGCACAAATTTAAACTCATCATTTGTGAATTCGCCCCCATTGTCCGACAAAAATTTAAATGGTGCCCCCAATCCTGTTCCAAGCCAGTGGGTCATTATTTTATCTATAATGGTCTTTTTTATCTTTACTGTAAACCACCATGGGTTTGCTAAACTGGGTGGCCATGTCCACAAAGTCCATAGATAGATGCTGTGAGCGCGAGCGGGCGAAACAACCACTACGGACTCAGGGTGGAAGTTCAATAACGGCACAGCTTTAATTTCTTTTTACGTTGACGGAGAAGCGCAGTCAGGACATACAATCGGACTGTCCCGAAAGTGTTCTAAAGACTCCCCCACAACGGGCTACCTGAACTTCGCATTTCAAATGCTAATCCTTTATTTACAGTATTCAGCCATCCTGTTTCGATGTTTTCGAGTGTTGGAGCAATTGTTTTAAGTGTGTGTTAATTGTTTTTGTTTGGTTGGTTATCAATGGTCTAGAATCTCTGGGGTTTGAGCCATAGGTGTGTTATTGATCTCAAGAGTTTTGAGGGGCCAGGGACACATCCCTAACTGTGTTAATTTTAGGTGTCTCCACGGGTTGTTTGACTGGTTTAGAAGTGCTGATTTTGATGGGGTGGGGATGTGTTCTTTAATTTAGTTCCTGTAGGTGCCATCCTGTCCAATTTACCTAATGTGTTAGCCCTCATTTGCATACTAAAAGCATGCTCTTGCCTACTGATCAGTGTCTGTTACTTTGTGATTTTAGTGGAGGGGTCTGAGGATAGCTTTAGTTTGCTTCCATTTTGTGTGCCCAATTTCATAAAATTTGTTGTCCGATAACAATGCCTTTGTCCTTGTCCCATATCTTTCAATCCATCACCACTACATCATTGAAATCTCGTGCTAATGATAGACTCATGACTGGATGTGGGAGTATCCTTCTATATTTTATGCGAATTTCACTCTGGGCTGATATTTGTTCTATAAGATAATTTTATCCTTTGTCCAGCACACCTGCGTCCTGCTTTCAGTGTCTGTGGTACTGGATGACCGTCATGTTGTTGTCCGTTAGCGACGCTAATTCCTCATGAATCGTTTGGTCTGATAATGTTGGTTGACTTAAAGGAAGACAATAATGGCCAGATCTTGTAAAATGTAGTTTTACCAAATACCACAGCTTTACCCTATTTCAAATCAATGGTCATCTGAGCTTTCTTCATCGCAGACCTGCTTAACAACAAAGGTACATCACTGGAAACCATATCGGTACATATAAATGAACTGATTCCTGCAATCTTACAGTGAAGTGTCTATCACCCTTTTGGAGGATATGAGAGTGTTGTCATCTCCAAATCTAAAGCAAGTGGAACTATCGCGTTCTTTAACTTTCTTTTGGTCTTTATGATCAAGAGACCCTAAATAATAATCTAGCCAATCTGGGCTGCAGACAGTGAACGTATATCCACTATCTAAAACAGCACAGTTGAAAGGGTCTATCCTCAGGGTGCTCATTATGGGACTCAATATTTCTGCCAACAAATCGTTTTCCACACTAGGTCAGTTATTAACGTAACTGTCTCTGTTTAAAGGCCATTTGGTGGGCACACAGTTGAGTCACAATTGACTCCTCTGTTCTGGGCGCTATGTCATTCCGGTCTGCACTGAACAAGATGGCGGGGAAGATTGTTCCCCCAAAAAAATCTTTTTAATGATGCTGCCATTTGATCAAAGAGGGGCTCTGTTCCCATTAATTGTATTCCAGTCATTAGTAAAAGAGTATCCATGCGACAGACATGCACAGTCCAACAACTTAAAGGCTAATAGAACATAGAACATAGAACACTACAGCGCGGAACAGGCCCTTCGGCCCACAATGTTGCGCCGACCAGTCTTATTTTTAAAAAAAAACATTGACCCACTAATCTAAACCAATCCCTTTTCGTCCATAAACCTATCCACCAATCTCTTAAACGCCCCCAAACTAGGCGCATTTACAACTGCAGCAGGCAGGGCATTCCAGTCCCTCACCACCCTCTGGGTAAAGAACCTGCCCCTGACATCCGTCCTATAACTACCCCCCCTTAATTTAAAGCCATGCCCCCTCGTGCTAGATTTCTCCATCCGAGGAAACAGGCTATCACCATCCACCCTATCTAAACCTCTAATCATCTTATATGTTTCTATAAGATCCCCTCTTAGCCGCCTTCTTTCCAGTGAAAACAACCCCAAATCCCTCAGTCTCTCCTCATAGGACCTCCCCTGCATACCAGGCAACATCCTGGTAAACCTCCTCTGCACCCTCTCCAAAGCCTCCACATCCTTCCTGTAATGTGGGGACCAGAACTGCACACAGTACTCCAAGTGCGGCCGCACCAGAGTTGTGTACAGTTGCAACATGACGCTGCGACTCCTAAATTCAATCCCCCTACCAATAAACGCCAAGACACCGTACGCCTTCTTAACAACCTTATCTACTTGATTCCCAACTTTCAGGGATCTATGTACACATACACCTAGATCCCTCTGCTCCTCCACTCTATTCAAAGTCCTCCCGTTAGCCCTATACTCAACACATCTGTTATTCCTACCGAAATGGATTACCTCACACTTCTCTGCATTAAACTCCATCCGCCACCTCGCGGCCCAGCTCTGCAACCTGTCCAAGTCACCCTGCAAACTTCGACACCCTTCCTCACAATCTACCACACCTCCGACTTTGGTGTCATCAGCAAACTTACTAATCCACCCAACTATACCCTCATCCAGATCATTAATAAAGATTACGAACAGCAGTGGCCCCAAAACAGATCCCTGAGGCACACCACTCGTAACCGAACTCCATGATGAATAATTACCATCAACCACCACCCTCTGTCTCCTATCTGCTAACCAATTCCTGATCCAAGTACCTAAATTACCACCAATCCCATACATCTGCATTTTCTGCAGAAGCATACCATGGTGAACCTTATCAAACGCCTTACTAAAATCCATATATACCACATCTACTGCCTTACCCCTATCCACCTCTTTGGTCACCTTCTCAAAGAACTCAATAAGGTTAGTAAGGCACGACCTTCCCGCTACAAAACCATGCTGACTATCTCTAATCAATTCATTACTCTCCAAATAACTATAAATCCTATCCCTAATAATTCTTTCTAAAACCTTGCCCACTACAGAAGTAAGACTCACTGGTCTATAATTCCCAGGGAAGTCTCTGCTCCCCTTCTTAAACAATGGGACAACATTCGCTGTCCTCCAATCTTCCGGTACTATACCAGAGACCAACGACGACCTGAAGATCAGAGCCAGTGGCTCTGCAATCACCTCTCTTGCCTCCCATAGAATCCTAGGGTAAATCCCGTCTGGACCAGGGGACTTATCTATTTTCAACCCATCTAGAATATCCAACACATCCTCTGTATCAACTACAATACTTTCTATTTTACACCCCTTCACCCTGATCTGTTCCACTTGCTTTAGATTTGGAGATGACAACACTCTCATATCCTCCAAAAGGGTGATAGACACTTCACTGTAAGATTGCAGGAATCAGTTCATTTATATGTACCGATATGGTTTCCAGTGATGTACCTTTGTTGTTAAGCAGGTCTGCGATGAAGAAAGCTCAGATGACCATTGATTTGAAATAGGGTAAAGCTGTGGTATTTGGTAAAACTACATTTTACAAGATCTGGCCATTATTGTCTTCCTTTAAGTCAACCAACATTATCAGACCAAACGATTCATGAGGAATTAGCGTCGCTAACGGACAACAACATGACGGTCATCTGGAATCTCCAAATTAAAATTAGCCTGTTATGGCCCCTATCAAAATCCATGATATACTCTTCCATGGACTGGCTGTCTTGTCTCCTAATCCGTCAAACATCACCCATCCTTCATAATTCTCCAAGAACTCATCTTTCTGGCGAAACTTATCTAAGTATTGGATCAGGAACTGTAGCCCATCTTCTTTATTCAGGGCATCTGCTGTCCAATCGGAAAATACTTCTTAACTTGCTACTAATTGGGAGCCACAAAGCTAATGCTGTACCTTGCTTTCTTTACAGCACTGTTGTGACAAGGGTAAACATTTCATCTCTGCCTTCCATTGCCAATATGGTTTGGCATAGAACAAATAACATAGTACAGCACAGTACAGGACTTTCGGCCCTCGATGTTATGCCGAAATATGTCTAAACCCAAGATCAAGCTATCCTACTCCCTATCATAGAACATAGAACATAGAACACTACAGCACAAACAGGTCCTTTGGCCCACAAGTTGCACCGATCACATCTACACCTACCAAGCCATAGAACTATCTGTAACTCCCAATCCCATTAAATCCCATGTACTCATCCAGAAGTCTTTTAAAAGACCCCAGCGAGTTCACCTCTACCACTACTGACGGCAGCCGATTCCACTCACTCACCACCCTCTGAGTGAAAAACTTACCCCTAACTTCTCCTCTGGACTTGCTTCCCAGCACCTTAAACCTGTGTCCTCTCGTAGCGACCATTTCAGCCCTGGGAAAAAGCCTCCGAGAATCCACCCTATCTATTCCCCTCAACATTTTATAAACTTCTATCAGGTCGCCTCTCAACCTTCGTCTCTCCAGGGAGAAGAGCCCTAGCTCCCTCAACCTATCTTCATAAGGCATGCCTCCCAATCCAGGCAACATCCTTGTAAATCTCCTCTGCACCCTCTCAATAGCTTCCACATCCTTCCTGTAGTGAGGCGACCAGAACTGCGCACAGTACTCCAAGTGGGGTCTGACAAGGGTCCTATAAAGCTGCAGCATTACCTCCCGACTCCTAAACGCAATCCCTCGATTAATGAAGGCCAGTACACCATTCGCCTTCTTGACCACATCCTCCACCTGCGAGGCTGATTTAAGAGTCCTATGGACCTGGACCCCAAGATCCTTCTGCTCTTCAACACAGCTAAGAGTCCTACCCTTGATATTGTATTCCTTCATCCCATTGGTCCTGCCAAAATGGACGACTACACATTTATCCGCGTTGAAGTCCATCTGCCACTTCTCCGCCCAGTCTTGCATCCTATCTATGTCACACTGCAACTTCTGACATCTCTCCAGACCATCCACAACACCACCAACCTTCGTATTGTCAGCGAACTTACTAACCCATCCCTCCATTTCCTCATCTAGGTCATTTATGAAAATGACAAACAGCAAGGGTCCTAGAACAGATCCCTGGGGCACTCCACTGGTGACCGACCTCCATGCAGAAAAAGACCCATCCACAACCACTCTCTGCCTTCTGCAGGCAAGCCAGTTCTGGATCCACAAGGCCAAAGGCCCTTAGATCCCATGCCCTCTCACCTTCTCAAGAAGTCTTGCATGGGGGACCTTATCAAACACCTTGCTGAAGTCCATGTAAACCATGTCCACCGCTCTTCCTTCGTCAATGTGTTCAGTCACATTTTCAAAGAAATCAACTAGGCTCGTAAGGCATGACCTGCCCTTGACAAAACCGTGCTGACTATTCCTGATCATTCTAAACTTCTCTAAATGCTCATAAATCTTGTCCCTCAGAATCCTCTCCATCAACTTACCAACCACTGAGGTCAGACTCACCGCTCGGTAATTTCCCGGGCTATCCCTGTTCCCTTTCTTGAAAATAGGAACCACATCCGCAATCCTCCAATCCTCCAGAACCTCTCCCGTCTCCATCGACGATGGAAAGATCATTGCCAGGGGCTCTGCAATCACTTCCCTCACCTCCCACAGTAACCTGGGGTACATCCCATCCGGTCCTGCTAACTTATCTATCTTGATAGAATTTAAAAGTTCCAGCACATCCTCTCTCTTAATATCCACACACTCAATCTTTTCAGTCTGCCGCAAACCTGTAGTACAACCTCCCAGATCACTTTCCACCATGAATACCAAGGCAAAGTATTCATTAAGCACCTCTGCCATTTCTTTCGGTTCCACACAGACTTTTCCCCCTTCACTTTTATAGGTCCAATCCCTTCACTTCTCATCCTTTTACTCTTCACATATTTGTAGAACGCCTTCTATCATTCTAGTGTGCTCCATGTGCCTATCCAATAACTGCCTGAAAGTTCCTAAAATGTCCAACTCCACTATCACAGCAGGCAGTCTATTCTACACCCCCACCACTCTCTGAGTAAAGAATCTACTTCAGACATCCCTCCTATATCTCCTGCCATGAACCTTATAGTTATGCCCCCTAGTAACAGCTACATCTACATACAAATAGTCTCTGCACGTCCACTCTAACTAACCCCCTCATCATTTTATAAACCTCTATTAAGTCGCCTCTCATCCTCCTCCGCTCTAAAGAGAAAAGACCCAGCTCCCTCAACCTTTCCTCATAAACCTACCCTCCAAACCAGGCAGCATCCTGGTAAATCTCCTCTGCACTCTCTCCAATGCTTCCACATCCTTCTTATAGTGAGGTGACCAGAACTGAACACAATATTCCAAATGTGGTCTCAGCAAATTCTGGTATAGTTGCAGCATAACCCCAGGCCTCTTAAACTCAAACCCCCTGTTAATAAACGCTAACACACTATAAGCCTTCTTCACGGATCTATCCAGCTGAGTGGCAACCTTCAGAGATCTGTGGTTATGAACCCCAAGATCTCTCTGTTCCTCCACATTCCTTAGAACCCTGCCGTTGGCCCTATAATCTGCATTCGAGTTTGTCCTACCAAAATGAATCACTTCACACTTATCAGGGTTAAAATCTATCTGCCACTTTTTTTGCCCAGCTCTGCATCCTATCAATGTCTCTTTGCAATCTACAAGAGCCCTCCACCTCATCCACTACTCCACCAATCTTGGTGTCATCAGCAAATTTACTAACCCACCCTTCAGCCCCCTCTTCCAAATCATTGATAAAAATCACAAATACAGAGGACCCTGTGGTACACCGCTGGTAGCAGCCCTCCAGTCTGAAAATTTTCCCTCCACCACCACCCTCTGTCTGCTATGAGACACAGTAAAAAGTCTGACAACACCAGGTTTTAGTCCAACCGATTTATTTGATAGTAAACGCACAAGCTTTCGGGGTTAGTCCCTTCGTCAGGTGAATGGAGAGTTCTGGCCTCAGACAGAGCATATAAAGCACAGACAGTTTACAGATTACTGATTAGAATGTGAATCTTTACACCTATCTTTACCTTAGGTGTAAAGATTCGCATTCTAACCAGTACCTTAGGTGTAAAGATTCGCAATCTAATCAGTAATCTCTAAACTGTCTGTGCTTTATATGCTCTGATAAAGGCCACTATCTGTTTGGGTATTTGTCAGTCACACACAGTTAAGTCAAGGTCTTGTATTGTACTTGAATTCTAGTATTTTCTGTAAGATAACTTATTGTTGGTCGGGTGGGTGATTATTGATTGTGGGTTTAAATAAATATTGTTTGTACTAATAAGACGTCTACTCAAAGTTATTTGTCCATTGTATAAGGGTTAAAACAGACTGATTTTTTACAACAAGATTGTCTCAGTCTTAGTGACATAGAAGCCCCATGAGCTCCTCACACTTGTGAGGATGGAGGAGGCAGGAGAGAGGGAGAGCCCATCAAAACGAACAATGGACCAAAACTCATTACTTGTATCCAGCACAATAAAATATTTAGCCTGTGGAATTTGTTTTAACAGCGTAGCCGGACTAGTGGCTATAGTTAACAGAGTAACCCATCAGGCTTTCATACTGGCCAAATTGGAGAATCGTTAATAGTAGTCACTGGATGCAACAACCCCTGCTGTAGCAGACTATCAATCACCTTAGCAACCTTAGGGAAAGCATATTGTCTGTGTAGTTTCAGATGTGGGCCTTTAACCATGATTTCACCCTCTATCCTTCCATAATCATTTTGCATTGCTCAAACCCAGCCTTGTGTTTGTCTATAATTCTTTGCATATTGAAATCATCAGACATGGTCTCAGGATTAAACCAAAATTCACCCACTGTGCAAATTCTATCTGTGTAAGATGCCACAGCTTCCTCTGCTGGAGCTTCATCTCTATCAGCTATTTGCCAAATACAACAATTAACTGAATCAAAAGAAAGGTTACACTTTGTCATTAAATCAGAACCCAAAATGTGCTCTGCCGCTGGGGAAAGATCGACTAAAATTACAAGGTGGTAACAATCAAAATCCTTATGCTTCTGTAATCAGCCGCTCTTGCAAGTGACCAGTGAATCTGCTGAGTAAGATTGTACCATTAGTACGGCACGATGGTTCAATAATTTTGGGTGTGTTAAGGGTAGTACGGGATCCCCCTGTGTCCCATAGGAACTCAACAGGGTGGCCTCGTACCTCACCATCCACCAAGGGTCACTCTACACCATCCCATCTTGTATTGCACACCCAAGTTGGAGAGGCCAGTCACCGTCATTGTCTGACTTCACATGGCGGGAGTTCAGGATAAAGAAAACTGCTCTTTCCTGTTTCTCTCACTGGAGTTAACATAGAACACTACAGCACAAACAGGCCCTTCGGCCCACAAGTTGCACCGATCACATTCATACCTACCAAGCCATAGAATTATCTGTAACTCCCAATCCCATTAAATTCCATATACTCATCCAGAAGTCTTTTAAAAGACCCCAGCAAGTTCGCCTCTATCATCACCAACAGCAGCCTATTCCACTCAGTCACCACCCTCTGAGTGAAAAACTTACCCCTAACATCTCCTCTGTACTTGCTCCCCAGCACCTTAAACCTGTGTCCTCGCATAGCGACCATTTCAGCCCTGGGAAATAGCCTCCGAGAATTCACCCAATCTATTCCTCTCAATATTTTATAAACCTCTATCAGGTCACCTCTCAACCTTCGTCTCTCCAGGGAGAAGAGACCTAGCTCCCTCAACCTATCTTCATAAGGCATGCCTCCCAATCCAGACAACATCCTTGTAATGTTGGCAAGTGTGAGGTGGTCCACTTTGGTAGGAAGAATGGTAGGAAGGACTATTACTTACGTGGCGAAAAACTGTAGCAGGCGACGGTGCAGAGGGACCTCGGGGTCCTTGTGCATGAGTCGCAAAAACCCAGCTTGCAGGTGCAGCAGGTGGTCAGGAAGGCGAATGGGATGCTGGCCTTCATAGCGAGGGGGATTGAATATAAAAGTAGGGAGGTCTTGCTGCAGCTGTATAGGGCATTGGTGAGGCCGCAGCTGGAGTACTGTGTGCAGTTTTGGGCGCCGCACCTGCGCAAAGATATTTTGGCCTTGGAGGGAGTGCAGAGGAGGTTTACTAGGCTGATACCGGAGTTGAGGGGGTTGAGCTATGAGGAGAGGCTGAATAAACTAGGCTTGTACTCGTTAGAGTTTAGAAGAATGAGGGGAGATCTCATTGAGACATATAAGATGATGAATGGGATGGATAAGATAGAGGTGGAGAGAAGTGGTGGAGGCTGCCTCGCTAAATATTTTTAAGACGCGGGTTGATGGGTTTTTGATAAGAGAGGGGATTAAGGGTTATGGGGAGAGGGTGGGAAAGTGGAACTGAGCCACGACAGATCAGCCATGATCTTATTGAATGGCGGGGCAGGCTCGAAGGGCCAGATGGCCTACTCCTGCTCCTATTTCTTATGTTCTTATGTTCTTATGTTCTGTCTGAGGCCAGAACTCTCCATTCACCTGACGAAGGGACTAACCTGAAAGCTAGTGAGTCTATTATCAAATAAATCGGTTGGACTAAAACCTGGTGTTGTCAGACTTTTTACTGTGTTTACCCCAGTCCAACGCCGGCACATCCTCATCATGACTGCTATGAGACAGCCAGTTACTTATCCAATTGGCCAAATTTCCTTCGATCCCACACCTCCTTGCTTCCTTCATGAGCCTACCATGGGGATCCTTATCAAACGCCTTACTAAAATCCATGTATATGACATCAACTGCTCTACCTTCACCTACACACTTAGTTACCTCCTCAAAGAATTCAATCAAATTTGTGAGGGAGTACTCCACGAAACCGTGTTGACTATCCTGGATTAAACTGCATCTTTTCAAGTGGTCATAAATCCTATCGCTCAGGACCCTTTCCATTAACTTTGTTTCCAAATGTGAGTAAACCCTGTCCCTAAGAATCTTTTCTAATAATTTCCCTACCACTGATGTAAGATTCATCGGCCTATGATTACCTGGATTATTCCTGCTGCCCTTATTAAACAATGGAACAATATTGGCTGAGCTCCAGTAACCTGGATATTGACCCATTGCCAATGAGGAGGTAAAAATTTCTGTCAAGGGCCCTGCAATTTCGATCCTTGCCCCCCCCTCAGTATTCTGGGGTAGATCACATCAGGCCCTGGGGGCTTATCTACTTTAATGCTTTTTAAGATGCCTAAAACCTCCTCCTTTTTGATATTGACATGAACCAGAATATCTGCACACTCTACTCTTGGCTCCTCATCCATCAAGTTCCTTTCTTTAGTGAATAATTATGAATGTTTCCTTTTCCTTTTTGACAAGGCTCATAATATCCCTCTTTTTCCAGGGTTCCCGAAATGTGCCACCCTTATCCTTCATCCTCACAGGTACATGCCAGTCCTGAATTCCAATCAACTGACTCCCACATGTTGGATGTTGATTTACCCTCAAACAGCCTCCCCCAATCTACACTCTCCAGATCCTGCCTCATGTTGGTATAATGAAATGCTAAATTTACGATTATCAATTCTAATTGTGAGACCTTAGGACCATGTTGTGTGTAAAATTACAGAATTTTATTGAAGAAAGGAAACACAAGCTCAAACACTCTTTGAACAAGGAACAAACACAGAGTGTAATTAAAATAAGTAGATTATTGTTAGTAACATAAACAGAACTTGATTAAAAACAAACAGGAAAAAAATGATTATATTACTTCTTGTAAGTAACATGTATGATTTGAATATTGTGACTAGATTATCAGGAGTATAATAAAAACACTTATCCGTATTTGGTGTATACTTATGTTAGAACAGCTGATGTATCTAAATGTTGGGTATGTAGTCATATACCAATTCATGCAGGGAAGAGATTGCCTTTGCGGCCAATCCCTTTAAGGTGGGACAAACTGATAATAAGGGATCAATTAACCCAATTGTTCAGGAAACCCAGAAGAAGGACAGTGAGATTTATAAAGGATTGTGAAAGATCAGATTTTTTTTTCAATGACAGATCATGCACATGAAAGTCAGCTAGCTTCACCAGATACTCATCTGTATTCAATGTAGCCAAAGGAGCACCCAATTTGATTCTCGTTGATAGAGAATTAGAGGAACAAGAAATCTTAAACACAGATATTGGGATTAGTAAACGGAACCATTCCATGATGGCAGGAGCAGGATTTTCTCAAGTCCACATAGAACATAGAACAGTACAGGCCCTTCGGCCCTCAATGTTGTGCCAAGCTATGTCCAATCTCAAGATCAAACTATCCCCTCCCTATCATTCTGGAGTGCTCCATGTGCCTATCCAATAATCGCTTGAAAGTTCCTAAAGTGTCTGACTCTACTATCACAGCAGGCAGTGCATTCCACACCCCAACCACTCTCTGAGTAAAGAATCTACCTCGGACATCCCTCCTATATCTCCTGCCATCAACCTTATAGTTATGCCCCCTAGTAACAGCTACATCCACCTGAGGAAATAGTCTCTGCACGTCCACTCTATCAATCCCTCTCATCATCTTATAAACCTGTATTAAGTCACCTCTCATCCTCCTCTGCTGTAAAGAGAAACCCCCCGGCTCCCTCAACCTCTCCTCATCAGACCTATCCTCCAAACCAGGCAGCATCCTGGTAAATCTCCACTTCACTCTTTTCAATGCTTCCACATCCTCCTTATAATGAGGTGACCAGACTGAACACAATATTCCAAATGTGGTCCCCCAATGTCCGGTATAGTTGCAGCCTAACCCCATGGCTCTTAAACTCAAACCCCCTGTTAATAAACACTAACGCACTATAAGCCTCCTTCACAGCTCTATCCACTTGAATGGCAACCTTCAGAGATCTTTGGATATGAACCCCAAGATTTCTCTGTTCCTCCACATTCCTTAGAATCCTGCTGTTGACCCTGTAATCTGCATTCAAGTTTGTCCTACCAAAATATATAAGAACATAAGAACATAAGAAATAGGAGCAGGAGTAGGCCATCTAGCCCTTCGAGCCTGCCCCGCCATTCAATAAGATCATGGCTGATCTGTCGTGGCTCAGTTCCACATTCCCGCCCTCTCCCCATAACCCTTAATCCCCTCTCTTATCAAAAACCCATCAACCCGCATCTTAAAAATATTTAGTGAGGTAACCTCCACCACTTCAACGGGCAGAGAATTCCAGAGATTCACCACCCTTTGAGTGAAGAAGTTCCTCCTCAACTCCGTTCTAAACCGCCCCCCCCCCCTTTATCTTGAGGCTGTGCCCCCTAGTCCTACTGTCCTTTCTGAGCGGGAAGAGTCTCTCCACCTCTATCCTATCCATCCCATTCAACATCTTATACGTCTCAATGCGATCTCCCCTCATTCTTCTAAACTCTAACGAGTACAAGCCTAGTTTATTCAGCCTCTCCTCAGCTCAACCCCCTCAACTCCAGTATCAGCCTAGTAAACTTCCTCTGCACTCCCTCCAAGGCCAAAATATCCTTGCGTAAGTACGGTGACCAAAACTGCACACAGTACTCCAGCTGTGGCCTCACCAGTGCCCTATACAGCCGCAGCGAGACTTCCCTACTTTTATATTCAATCCCCCTCGCTATGAAGGCCAGCATCCCATTCGCCTTCCTGACCACCTGCTGCACCTGCAGGCTGGGTTTTTGCGACTCATGCACAAGGACCCCCAGGTCCCTCTGCACCGTCGCCTGCTGCAGTTTTTCGCCCCGTAAGTAATAATCCTTCCTACCATTATTCCTACCAAAGTGGACCACCTCACACTTATCAGGGTTAAACTCCATCTGTCACTTTTTGGCCCAGCTCTGCGTCCTATCAATGTCTCTTTGCAGTGGCAAGAGCCCTCCACCTCATCCACTACTCCACCAATCTTGGTGTTGTCAGAAAATTCACTAACCCACCCTTCAGCCCCCTCTTCCAAGCCATTGATAAAAATCACAAAAAGCAGAGGACCCAGCACTGACCCCTGTGGTGCACTGTTGGTAACTGGCCTCCAGTCTGAACATATTCCCTCCACCACCACCCTCTGTCTCCTATGAGACAGCCAGTTACTTATCCAATTGGCCAAATTTCCTTCTATCCTTATCTTCTTCATGAGCCTACTATGGGGATGATCACATGTGCAATATTCAATATTGTTTCAGCACAGGATATATATACCCAATACTTAAAGGAACTTATTGGATTTGTGGAAACGCATGGCTGCCAACAGGTTGGAAAGGAGTTTGTTCCTAAGGATGTGTAGTTCCACATAGTTACCACACTGATCAATTACCAAAGGAAACTACTGGATGTCGATGTACTGCAGTGGGTATAGATTATTTCTTTGGGATAATGGTGCCAGGATAGTCACATGTAAGACTGACAATGGAATTGGAAAATATTGCTGATATCTTAGAAAAGGGTAGCTAATGGCACAGCCACTGCTTTATCACAGATCAATGATGAAATGGTAGCAATGCGTACAGCTGTGTTAGAGCATCAGATAGTGTTGGACTTCATTCTTGCAGCAAGAAGAGGACCATGTACTTTGATCGGATTGAAATGCTGCACCTACACATCAGATATTTCAGAGAATATCACCAATCTGGTATCTCATATTCAGAAGGGGGCCAAAAAGTTAGAAAAAACAGAGTCATTCTCTCTGGAAAAATGGATGGATCGGAAAATTGGGAAAGAACACATTAATCAGAACTGCATATCTTTTTGTTCATTTACTGCTGATTATTGTGACTATAATGCTACTCAAATGTTATTCCACCACAAGCCAGACTGTTGCAAGAGTAGCATCGATCAAGGAAGAAAAGGAAGAAATATCAATGACTTCTTTAGATGCTCCAATTTATGAGAACAAATCCACTAGAGCATCCTTTTAAAACACAAACAATTTTTAAACTAAAAACAATGAATACTTGATGGACATAATCAAGAATTAATTTGGATGCAATAATACATGGATTATAGGAATTAATAGACAGTGATAGATTTGGTCTAATATTGTTGTGACCAATATGGCCAACAGGGGGAGATTGTAGATGGGATTTTACAGTAGATAGGATGAGGTAGATTAGGAATTAGATATAGGAATTGGAATTAACTCAACATCAGATAAAACTGTTGTTTTATGTAAGTAACCAAATTACATTTTTAATATGTTGTTTTAAAGATTTGTTTTTTAAAAAGTTGCTAATGAAGATAATGGGATGATTACATTTAATCTGAATGAATGCTGTATGTATTTAATTCAAGGCCTTACGTGCAAATAAATTCGAACCAAGACAAAAAATTTAGCAACATAGTAAAACAAGCCTACAAAAACAATGGGATTCCTTGATCAAGAAACTGCACATTGAAACATGAAGTGTGTTATAATCTGGGCTGAAAGCCACACAATGGGTCGAAATGAGATATAGGAAAAAAACAGTTTGAACTGGAGAAAAAACAAGGGCCAAAAGAGAAAAGGCCTCATACGACATAGCAACAAGAAGTCTTCCTTAATGAGGCATCAATTCAATCAGTAAGAATGGACAAATAACAAATTTATATTTAAAGGTGTCAAACTATAATTGATTGAAGGACATGTCCTTGTTAGATTGACAGAACAGTGAATGAATGAAAATGCTTTGAATTAAGAACTGGGCTGTATAATCTGACAACAAAAACACATAACCATTCTGCTGTTTGGCATGGAATCAGAAATCTTTTGAGAAAGCCTCATAGCTCATTTGATATAGAAGTGAAACTGAGTTCTCCCTTGTATTTTCCTAATATTTTTATTTTGTAATGCCATTGATTCTAATGTTTAATAAAACCTCGTTTATTTGAAGAATTACATTGAATTGAATAAGGTTTTTTGCCTTTGTGAAAAAAAGATTTATTGAAAACATTTAAATAAATCAGGCCTTTAGAAGAACTTCCACAACAATTGATCAGATTAAATTGCCACTTAGTGCCAAAAATGTGCTGGTTAGGTGGATTGACCATGCTAAATTGCCCCTTAGTGTCCAAAGATGCACAGACCAGGCTGATGGTCATGGTAAATTCTCCCTTAGTATCCAAAGATGTGTGGGTTAGATGGATTGGCCATGCTAAATTGCCACTTAGTGTCCAAATATGCGTTAGGTGGATTGGCCATGCTAAATTGGCCTTATTCGCCAAATATGCATCAGTTTGATAAATTGGTCATGCTAACTTTCGCCTGAGTGTCCAAAGATGTGTGGGTTAGGTTGATTGGCAACATTAAATTGCCTCTTACTATTGGGGGATTAACAGGATAAATACATGGGGTCATGGGGATAGGGCCTGAGTAGGCTTGTTGTCAGTGCAAGCCATGTTTAATTGCCCCATGGAGTCTGAGGAGGTGCAGGTTAGGTGAACTGGTCATGCTAAATTGCCCATTAGTGTCCAAAGATGTGTAGGTTAGGTGGATTGGCCATGCTAAATTGCCCATTAGGGTCCAAAGATGTGTAGATTAGGTGGATTGGCGATGCTAAATTGCCCATTTGTGTCCAAAGATGTGTAGGTTAGGTGGATTGGCCATACTAAATTACCCCTTAACATCCAAATATATATTGGTTAGGTTAATTTGCCATGATAAATTGCCCCTTTGTGTCCAAAGATATGCAGGCTAAGTTCATTGGCTGTGCTAAATTTTGCCTGAGTGCCCAACGATGTGTGGGTTAGGTTAATTGGCCACACCAAATTGTCCTTTACTGTCAGAGGATTAACAGAATAAATAGGTGGGGTTAGGACCTGGGTGGGCTTATGTGGGTGCAGGCTTGATGTGCCAAATGGCCTTCTGCACTGTAGCAATTTTATTCTATGAACTTAATATCATTTTCAGTCATGACAGTACATGGAACCTACTGTAAAATAGAAAGGTAATGGCATAGGTGTGATTGAAGTGACAGGGGAGTTCTTTTATTTTTCATTATTTTTCATTTGTACAAAGGAACACGTTAACAGACACTTTAACTCTTCTCTGAATTTGCGTTGCAAAACTGCATAAATGCAGGTGTTGGTGCAACAAGCTAAGAGCTGAAGCATGAAGCCCAATTCCCGGATGAAAACGGGTAAATATACCATCTCATAGCCCAGGTAACCCATCCGCCAATAAATATTATACACCATGTAGACCGCCCACAGCAGGATGAAGTTCCCAGAAATAGCATACAAGGCAATCATGGACTTCCTGCGACTCTCAATCTCTGGATCACTGGGACTCTCACCAGTGACGTGACATCGGAGTTTCCTGCGGGCTCGGTTAGTCAGAAAAATGTACCTGACGGTTAAGGCATTGAACAACAAGACCAAGACAAATGGGATGCATGGTGTTAAAATGTAATGAAAAAATTCGACAGCGCCCCACACTTTTGATTGGGCAACACTCTGTGATATAGCACAGAACCAGGACTGGTTAATGAGCCAGTATTTATTTGTATACATAAAACACCAAAAAATATTTTTTAGAGAAAAGAGCACAGTAATTGTTGTTAAAACCTCAAGCGCTGTTTTCTCCAAGCAGTATTTGGCTCTCAGCTTCTGACAGCAAATGGCGACATACCGATCAAATGTGAAGCTAACTGTGAACCACACAGAACAGTCGGTAACAGTGCAAAGGACTGTGGCATGGATGTTACACACTGGCACCTTCGTCATGAAACTGAATTCCACACGGTAAATGGCAGGAATATGCCTCCATATCAGATCGACAATGATGACCAGGAGATCAGCTGTTGCCATGGCTACCAGGTATCTGGTGGCACATTTGGACAGGCCACACTTCCCCCGAGACAGGATCAGAATCGCCACCGTGTTAACTGTAAGGGAGTAAAGAGGTCAGATCAGATTAAGAGAAAAGGCATCCATTCACTGAGTTACCAGTAAGTTAATCTCATCGCTCTGACAAAAGGTCATCCAGACTTGAAACATTGGCTCTACTCTCTCTCCAGAGATGCTGTCAGAATTGGAAAGAACAAAGAACAACACAACTCAGGAACAGGCCCTTCAGCCCTCCAAACCCGTGCCAATCATGATGCCTCTCTAAACTAAAGCTGTATGTACTAATGGGGTCTGCATCCTTCCTTTCCCAGCCAATCCATGTATTCGCTTAGATGTCCCTTAAATGCTACTATCACACGTGCTCCCAACCAAGCAGTGCTTTCCAAACATTCACCATCCTCTGTATAAAAAACTTGCCTCATACATCTCTCCTAAACTTTTCCCTATGTTCCCTCATACTTTTCTACCCCAGGAAAGAATATCTGACTACCCACTCTGTCCATGCCACTCATAACCTGTCAGGTCACCCTGATTTTCCGGCAGTTTCTGTGTTTGTTCCAGGTTCCAGCATCCGCAGTACTTTGTTTTTAATCTTATCGCTATCGTTTCACTAATGTCCTTTAGGGAATTCAAGAAAAAGAAATATCTGGAATTAACAATCCACAAATGGCCATGAAGTCATTGTCGATTGTCGCAAAAACCCATCTGGTTCCTTTAGAGAAGGAAATCTGCCGTCTTTACCCGATTTGGCCCACATGTGACTCCAGAGCAATGTGGTTGACTCTCAACTAGGGATGGGGAATAAATGCTGGCCATGAATGAATAAGAAAAAATGAAATCTAATTGTAGTTTTGGCAAGGACAGATTTATAATTGTGTTTGCAAGGTAGGAATTCATAATAATTGAGTCTGTTCTGAATAACACCTGAGAATAAATCATGGAATTCCTATAGTGCAGAAGGAAGCCATTTGGCTCATTGAGCCTGCATCAACCACAGTTACACCCAGCCCCGATCCCCTTAACCACATGTATTTACTCTGCTAGTCCATTGACACTAAGGGGCAATTTAGCATGACCATCCAAACGAACCTGCACATCTTTGGAGTGTGGAAGGCAACCCATGCAGACACGAGGAGAATGTGCAGTCTCCACACAGGACCCGAGGCCAGAATTGAACCCAAGTCCATGGCGCTGTAAGGCAGCAGAGCAAATGGGTGGGTTAGCCATGCTAAATTGCCCCTGAGGGCCCAAAGATGTGAGTGGACATCTTTGGACTCTAAAAGGCAATTTAGCATGGACTGGCCATGCTAAATTGCCCTTTAATATTGAAACATGTGAAGGATAGATGGATTGGCCTTGCTAAATTCCCCCTTGGTATCCACAGCAGTGTGGGTTAGATGGATTGATCATGCTAAATTGCCCTTTAGTGTCCAAAAATGTTCAGGTTAGGGGGATTGGCCATGCTAAATTGCCCTTTAGTGTCCAAAGATGTTCAGGTTAGGTGGATTGGCCATGCTAACTGGCCCCTTAGTGTCCAAAGATGTGCAGGTCAAGAGGATTTACCATGCTAGATTGCCCCTTGGTGTCCAAAGAACGCATGTTAGGTGGATTGGCCATGCTAAATTCCCTTTTACTGTTCAAAGATGTGTGGAATTGGTGGATTGATCATACTAAATTGTCTTTTTGTGTCCCATGATGTGCAGTTCAGTTGGATTGGCCATGCTAAATTGCCCTTTAGTGTCCAAAGTTATGCAGGGTAGGTGGATTCACCATGCTAAAGTGCTCTTTAGGGTCTAAATATGCATATGTTAGATCAATTGGCGATGCTAAATTGCCTCTTAGTGTCTCAAGATATGCAGGTTTGGTGGATTGGCCATGTTGAATTATACCTTAGCGTACAAAGATGTGTAGGTTAGGTGAATTGGCCATACCAAATTGCCCATTATTGTTCAAGATGTGCAGGTTCGGGAGATTGGCCATACTATGTTGCCCCTAAGTGTGCAAAATGTGCAAGGGGTGGATTTGCTATGCTAAATTGGCTCTTAGATTCCAAAGATGTGCAGTTTAGGAGCATTGGCCATGCAAAATTGTCCCTTAGTTTCCAAAGAGTCATATTAGGTGGATTGACTGTACTAAATTGCCCCTTAGTATCTAAAGATGCACACGTTAAGTGGATTAACCATGCTAAATTTCCCCTGTGTCCAAAGATGTGCGGGTTAGGTGGATTCCATGCAAAATTGCCCCTTAATGTCCAAAGATGTTTTGGTTATCTGAACCTCGTTAAAAAATGTATTCAGCTTTAACAGAACGAAAAAAAAGCCACCAAAATATTTTATTGCTGACCCTGAAGTATGCTGGGAAAATATTTATTCCCTGCTCTCTCTGATAGATGTTGTAAAATCTAACCAGCTCAGTCCACCATCCCTACCTCTTCCTATAGCCACACGGTGTTATCCCCTTCACATCATTACTCAATTCTCCTCTCAACCTCACTGTTTCAATATTTTTAATCAGCCTTGAATGTTATTTGCTTGCTGCATAAAACAGAAAATTGTCAGCTCCCCTTTGGAACTTTAGCCAGTTACGTTAATCTGGTGGCACGGTGGCACAGTGGTTAGCACTGCTGCCTCACAGCACCAGGAATCTGGTGGTTCGATTCCCGGCTCAGGTCACTGTCTGTGTGGAGTCTGCATGTTCTCCACCATGTCTGCATGGGTTTCCTCCCAGTGCTGCAGTTTCCTCCTACAGTCCAAAAGACGTGCTGGTTAGGTGGATTAGCCAGGCTAAATTCTCCCTCAGTGTACCCGACCAGGCGCCAGAGTGTGGCGACTGGAGCATTTTCACAGTAACTTCATTGCAATGTAAATATAAACCAGCACTAATGAATAAACGTTAAACTGATGACAGTCTTCATGATGACATGTATAAAACCCATGAAATCCCTTCTCAAATGTTACAGCTCTGTGTGAAAAGGAAGGAGACAAAGAACAAAGAACAAAGAACAAAAACAGCCCGGGAAACAGGCCCTTCGGCCCAACGAGCCCGCGCCGCCATCTCAACATCACCAGTCCACCTCTCTACCCATGATCCTTGTCTAATGTTTTAGGGCCATCCAGATTGAGGGAAACTGATTTAGGGACAATTTATTACTGCCAATCAGCCTAACAGCACATCTTTGGGGTGTGGGAGGAAACCGGAGCCCCTGGAGAAAACCCACGCAAGCATGGGGAGAATGCGCAAACTCCCACAGACACTGGCCCAAATCCATGTGCCTGCACAGCAATCAGTGATAGTCACTGAGCTGTCATCTTGCCCAGTATCTGGTCCAGTTTAGGCACACACTAACGACATGAAGCACTAGGCCAATCTCGAACAACCAAGAGCAGCCCCAGTACGACCCATCGCGTGTATGCCCCTCGTTGGACACAAGGCGGACCGACTTAAAACCTGTGAATGAAAAGGAAAGAGGAAAAAAAATGCAGGAAACAATTGGCTGGTTAGCCTAACTCCTATGCTTGAATCCATCATCAAATACGTAGTAGCAGGAAATTTTAAAAAATTATGATATAGGCAAGTTAAGGTGGTTAGCACTTCTGCCTCACAGCGCCAGGGATCCATGTTCAATTCCCGACTTGGGTCACTGTCTGTGTGGAGTCAGCATGTTCTCCCCGTGTCTGCATGGGTTTCCTCCAGATAGTCCAGTTTCCTCCCACACTCCAAAGATGTCCAGGTTAAGTGAATTGGCCGTGTTAAATTGTTCTTCAGTGTCCCACGATGTGCGGGTTAGGTGGATTGGCCATGCTAAATTGCCCCTTATGTCCAAACATGTGTGAGTTAGATGGATTGTTCATGCTAAATTGCCCCTTGGTGTTGGGGGATTAGCAGGGTGGGGCTACAGCAATAGGGCCTGGGAGGGAATGCTGTTGGTGCAGGCTCAATGGGTCAACTGGCCTTCTTGTGCACTGTAGGGATTCTATGATCTGGATTTCCTAATGGCGTTCGATAACCAATGCAATCCACCTAACCTTCATCTCTTTGCGGGCCCTCTATGTGCTGAATTCCCTCTCCTGGCAAATCATTTGAGCCCAGCTCTTTGGATATTTTCATATTTATTGTGACGTTATATTCTTCTGAAATCATAAAATGACAAATATAGACATCGTACTCCAATAATGCATGATTGTAACACTTAGTTGATAAAAAAAGATTATCCTGTCAGCACAGATTATAATCTACCAATGACAATGAAAACACAATGTTGTAGGTAAATAAAATTGAGACAGCTCACTTTATCTAACGGTCTTGCAATGACCATGCAAGGACAGCGCCAGGAACCTGGGTTTGGTTCCTGGTTTCTGGCACTGTCTATATGGAGTCTGCATGTTCTCCCTGTGACTGCATGTGTTTCCTCTGGATGCTCCAGCTTACTCCCACAGTGAGAAAGATGTGCTGGTTACATGCATTGGCCATGCTAAATTCCCCCTAAGAGTAACCGAACAGATGCCGCAGTGTGGTGACAAGGGGATTTTCACAGTAAATTCATTACAGTGCTAATGTAAACCTAATTGTGATACTAATAAACAAATTAATAAATAAACATAAAATTTAAACTTAACCTGAACTGGCTCTCTAATTCCTCATAACTCAGTAGCACAGAGTCCGTCAGATATAAGCAATGTCAGGCATAGCATGTTTCTAATCTGATGTTACTGGTAAGTGCAAACACACAATGTTGACTGTTGAACACACAGTATCGCTCAAAAATGTTGATGATGTGAAAAGTAGTGAAGAAGGCAGGCTGCCCTTCATCAGTTAGAGCATTGATCCTCCATGTTCATCCTCAACACCGGTGCCCCACAAAGCTATGTCCTCAGCTCCAACCATACTCCTTATACATCTTTGACTATTTTGCCAAATTCCCCTCCAACTCCATTTTCAAGTTGCTGATCATCAGCAACGATGATACAGAGAATAGGAATGAGATAGAGAATCTAGTTAACTGCTGAGGTGACAATAATCTCTCCCTCAATGTCAACAAATGAAGGCGATAGCCATTGACTTCAGGAAGTGTAGTGGAAGACTTGCCCCTGTCTACATCAATGGTGACAAAGTAGAAATGGTCGAGAGCTTCAGATCACCAACAATCCATCCTGGTTCCCCCCATGACAATACTATAGTTAAGAAAGCCCACCAACACTTTTATTTTCTCAGAAGATGAAGGAAATTTGGCACGTCAGCTACAACTCTCACCAACTTTTACTGATGCATCATAAAAAGCATACTTTCTTTCTGGTTATATCGCAGCTTGCCCAGTTCTGCCCAAGACCACAAGAAATTACAAAAGGTTGTGAATGTTGCCCAGTCCATCACGCAAACCAGCCTCCCATCCATTGACTCCGTCTACACTTCCCGCTGCCTCGGGAAAACAGCCAGCCAAATCCAGGGCCCCACGACCCCTGGACATTCTCTCTTCCACCTTCTTCCATCGGGAAAAGGATACAAAAGTCTGAGGTCATGTACCACAAACTCAAAAACAGCTTCTTCCCTGCTACCGTCAGACTTTTGAATGGACCTACATTATGTTGACAGTTTTGTTACACTGCGTTCTGCGCTCTCTCTTATTCTCTGTGAACGGTCTGCTTTGTCTGTATAGCACGCAAGAAACAATACTTTTCACCATATCCCAATACATGTGACAATAACAAATCAAATCAAATCAGATACCCTCTCATCCTTCCAAACTGAATTGATGCACTAATAGCAGCGGCAAGCTGAGAAATAATAATAGCAACCTTGCAATTGAACAGATACATTGCAACACCATACTGTGAGTTACCTGGTATACCAACTGTATCCATCTCTGATACATTGAAATACCAGTTCCAGAAATAACAGGGGAGAAGTGTAACTTACAAGAAACACCGAAAACAGCCAGGAGAGGATAGTATATTTTCTGTACGTCCGTGAAAGCAAAACGTATCTTCAACAGTGTGAATAGGGACCACCCGGAGTTTGGGTTCTGAATGGAACTGAATCCTCTGTGATAATCCAGCATTTTCCTTTGATCCTCTGTCCGCTTCCCACGAGGAAGCACGCAATCCGCAGGCAGAGTCAGATGGAAGCTCCCAGATATATTAAACAGCAAACCCTCTGGTGATTCAGTAAGGGTCCATGGGGGTTGATTTAATTCCAGCCACTGAACAAACAGCTACTGGCTTGTTACTGGGACACATGGAGCAAAGCAGATTTATGGCATGTTGTTTTCAAAGTCAGTTCAAACTATTAAGAGTTTTGTAATCTATTCGAATGATCCGTTCATAGAATCGCAACAGTTCAGAAACGAAAAGCAACATTGGAAATGAATTGTGTCCTTGAACACAGCTGTAAAATGAAAGGAGGCTGTGTTATTTAGTGTTGTTTGTGGGATGCAGTGTAAAGATCTGCGCTGGAAATCTACTCCCCCGCCCGCCACGGATTCAGAGCAGGCGAGGGGTGGACAATAGAAATGTCCGTTGATCTCGGGTGGGATTTTCCAGTTTCGGGATGCGCAAGACTGTAAAACCCTGCCCCTTGGGGAATATGTTTTAAAGATTATTTAATAGCGTCACAGTAGGCTTACATTAACACTGCAGTGAAATTACTGTGAAAATCCCCTAGTTGCTACACTGTTCGGGTACACTGCGGGAGAAGTTAGCATGGCCAATACACCGAACCAGCATATCTTACAGACTGTGGGAGGAAACCAGAGCACCAGCAGGAAACTAATACAGACAAGGGGAGAATGTGCCAACTCCACACAAACAGTGACCCGAGCTGGGAATCGAACCCGTGTTCCTGGCACTATGAGGCAGAATTCTGGGAGATGCTTTTGCAGAGGCTCTGCTAACATTCCCCAGCATTTTCCCAGATTGCACCATCAATAGTGAAATGGCGAGAGACTCATCCGATTTCCTGCTATAGCACGAACCACAGATCCAGTGCTCTGCTAGGCTGGTGATACCACACAATCCCTACAGTGTGAGAGAGATAGAGGCCATTCAGCCCATCGAGTCTGCACTGACACTCCGAAAGACCATTCGTCCCCGTGCCAGTCTATCCCTGTGCATTTGGTATGGTTAATCCACCTAACCTGCACATCCTTAGACAGTAAAGGGCAATTTAACATGATCAACGCACCTAACTTACACACCTTGGATACTAATGGACAATTTAACATGGTCAATTCATCCAACCTGCATATCTTTGGACAGGTATTTTACAACCTCCCTCGGGCGAGTCTCGTAAAATCTCACCTGAGACCAATGGAGGATTCCTTTCAACGAGCCACATCCGCCTCAATTCTGGGGCACGAAGTGGTAAAATTCACTTAAAAGTCAATTCACCGAACCTACACATCTTGGGAAACTAAGGGTCAATTTAGCATGACCGATCCTCCTTAACCTAGAATCTTTGGATGCTGAAAGGCACTTTAGCATGGCCAATCCACACAACTTGCACATCTTTTGACTGTGGGAGGAAACCGGACCACCCGAAGGAAACCCACACAGACGTGGGGAGAATGTGCAAACTCCACACAGACAGTCACCCGAAACCAGAATTGAACCCAAGTCCCTGGTGCTGTGAGGCAGCAGTGCGAACTACTGTGCCGCCCGAATTAAACCTAATTTCCCTCAAAGCTCAGCAATTTTTTCTCTCCAAATAATGACAGAGGTCACTTTGGAAGGCCACAACTGATTCTTCCTCTGTCACTCACCTTAGACAGTGCAGTCCAGCTCATGCCCACACACTGCGTGATGATGTTTACTCTTCATGTGGGCACAGCCTAAATCTGTGTTCTCTGCTATTCAGACCTTCCAAATGCAGGAACAATTTCTCCACACCCACAGGGCAGGATTTTTCAGCCTCACTGGCCCCGAAACTGGAAAATCCCACCTTTCTGTGGCCTGCCTCTTGCGGAACAGGGAAATTCACCCCTCAACACCCAAATGCTCCATCATCACGATTACAACTAATTAAATTTAGCCTCAGTCATTGGAAGAGAGCATCCCCATGTCCTGCAATGTATCAACTTCACTGACCTTCTTCAGCTCAGGAATCCTCTCTAATACCTTCATATCCTTCCCACAGTGTGGTGCTCAGTACAACGTGCTGTTCTCTACTTCACGTGCTTCCTTTAAGGCCATGGAGGCATACAATCCTTACAGAGGCCATTTGGCCCATTGGGGCTGCACCAACTCTCTGAAAGAGTAACACGCTCAAGGGTCTCCTCCCACCCATCATATCCCTGAATCCCCACACATTTACCATGACCACCCAACCTGCTCACCTTTGGACACTAAGGGGAAATTTAGCATGGCCAATCCACCTAACTTGACATCTTTTGACTGTAGGAGGAAATGGGAGCACCCGAAGAAAACCCATAGACACGGGGAAAAGTGCAAACTCCACACAGACAGTCACCCAAACCAAATTGAATCTAGTTCCCTGACATTGCAAGGCAGCAGTGCTAACCATTGTGCTGCTGGGCTGCCTGCAGTTGCTATCAAGGAAGTACTCAATGAATGGTAGGACACTAGGAAGTTCTGTGGAACAAAGGGATCTTGGTGTGTTTGTCTACAGATTTCTGAAGATGGAAAGGTATATTAGTAGGGTGGTGAGAAAAGACATATGGGACTCTTGCCTTTATCAATCGTGGCATAGATTACAAAAGCATGGAGGTCATGTTGGAGTTGTATAGAACATTGATGAGGCCACAGCTGGAGTACTGTGTGCAGTCCTGGTCACCGCATTACAGGAAGGATGTGACTTCGCTGGAGGGGGTGCAGAGGAGATTCTGCTGAGGCTGCTGCCTGGGATGGAACATTTAAGTTATAGGACGGGTTTGGATGGGCATGGGTTGTTTTCGTCAGAGCAGAGAAGACTGAGGGGGGAACTGATCGAGGCATACAAAGGATTCTGAAGGACATGGGCAGAGTGGATAAGGAACAGCTGTTCCCCTTAGTTGAAGGGTCAGTCACAAGGGGACATAGGTTCAAGGTGAGGGCAAGGAAGTTTTAGGGGAATGTGAGAAAAAAAACTTTTTTACCCAGAGGGGTGGTGATGGTCGGGAATGCGCTGGCTGGGAGGACGTAGAGGCCGGTTGCCTCACATCCTTTAAAAAGTACCTGGATGAGCACTTGGCACAGTATCACATTCAGGGATATGGGCCAAATACTGATGGATGGGATTAGGTGGGAGTTCAGGTGTTTCTGATGTGTCAGTGTAAACCGATAGGCTGAATGGCCTCCTTCTGCACTGCAGGGTTTCTATGGGCACGTATGGGGTGTCAGGGAGGGGTATTACCTTTGGTGGGGGAATATGTCGCATCCTTTCAGGGCGGTTTGTTCACCCTTTGTCCCCACCTGGCATTCAGCTCTCACCTGTGGCTCCCTGTAGCTGTTTGCAGGCGACAGCGGCCACACCCCGGGCAACAGCCCTGACAAGCCGGCTAAACCCTCGGTGAGATAGGGAGATGTCTATCCCAGCATGTGAAGACAGACTCCAGCGGACTGAGCGGAAGAGACCAATGGAAGGTCCAAAGGTCAAGAAGGCGGTCTCTGCAAGCATCGTGGAACGCAAACAGCAGGACAAGACACAGAAGACATCCTGGTCATCCACCGCGCCTAGTCTCATCTCTTGTCTTGCCATTGGATCTAGATGGGAATTGGGAAGAGAGAGTGAGGCTGACGCTGCGCAACTACAAAGAACAAAGAACAATACAGCACAGGAACCAGGCCCTTCAGCCCTCCAAGCCTGCACTGCTCATTGGTCCAACTCTCCCTCACTTTAATCCAAATCAAGCGCTAGTTTCGACACCATAAGAACATAAGAACATAAGAAATAGGAGCAGGAGTAGGCCATCTAGCCCCTCGAGCCTGCCCCGCCATTCAATAAGATCATGGCTGATCTGTCGTGGCTCAGTTCCACATTCCCGCCCTCTCCCCATAACCCTTAATCCCCTTGCCTATCAAAAACCCATCAACCCGCGTCTTAAAAATATTTAGCGAGGCAGCCTCCACCACTTCAACGAGCAGAGAATTCCAGAGATTCACCACCCTTTGAGTGAAGAAGTTCCTCCTCAACTCCATTCTAAACCGCCCCCCCCTTTATTTTGAGGCTGTGCCCCCTAGTCCTACTGTCCTTTCTGAGCGGGGAGAGTCTCTCCACCTCTATCCTATCCATCCCATTCATCATCTTATACGTCTCAATGAGATCTCCCCTCATTCTTCTAAACTCTAACGAGTACAAGCCTAGTTTATTCAGCCTCTCCTCATAGCTCAACCCCCTCAACGCCGGTATCAGCCTAGTAAACCTTCTCTGCACTCCCTCCAAGGCCAAAATATCCTTGCGTAAGTACGGCGCCCAAAACTGCACACAGTACTCAAGCTGCAGCCTCACCAATGCCCTATACAGCTGCAGCAAGACCTCCCTACTTTTATATTCAATCCCTCTCGCTATGAAGGCCATCATCATCATCATTCTGTTCAACCCTTGAAGTCCTGTGGTGATGGGCGAGTGATGAAGCAGCAGGTGTGGATACACTGGGAGCTGTAGTCATGGACCTGCACACAGGCGGCTCAGGTCTAATGGTCACTTTCCGCTGACTGAAGCAGCAGTGAAACTCAGCATCTACCTTGGCGACTGAGCAGTCCTCTTCAGGAACGCACTGCTCACCTCCCTAGAATGAGGAATGGGCTAGAAAAGGTGCCCTAAACATTGCCTGCTTCACTACACCCTGGCCAGTTTACAGCGGCTGGCGGGGATCCCATCTTGCGGTCGAACAAACAAAATAAAACACAAGGTGACACCGCTCACATTGGCATTTGGAACATGCGCACACTTTTGGACAACCCTACAGCAGACAGACTAGAGAGAACAGCCTTAGTTGCCAGAGAGCTTGCAAGATACAACATTGACATTGCAACCCTGAGTGAAACTCGTCTTGCCAACGTAGGTCAGTTGACTGAAACTGGAAGTGGATACACTTTTTTCTGGAGTGGTCGTGGTAGCGATGAACGTCGTGATGCTGGAGTTGGATTCGCTGTCAGGAGTCACCTTCTTTGGAAACGTGATAGTCTACCCAAGGGTGTGAATGACTGGCTTATGACATTACAGCTTCCGCTACAGAACAGAGGTCAAGCCACTCTGATCAGCGCCTACGCCCCCACAATGAACAACCTGGATGAGATGAAAGACAAGTTCTACGAAGAACTGGATGCCCTACTATCAGCAGTGAGCAGTACCGACAAGCTGATCTTGTTTGTCGATTTCAATGCAAGAGTAGGGTGTGACTCTGCAATCTAGCAGGGAGTCATTGGGAGGCATGGAATGGACAAGTGTAACAGTAATGGCCTACTCTTAATGAAGACCTGTGCAGCACACACGACCTCCTCATCACCAACACAACCTTCCGTCTGCCTACCCGCAACAAGACCTCCTGGATGTACCCCCGCTCTAAGCATTGGCATCTTATCGACTATATCATTGTCAGGAGAAAAAACAGACAGGATGTCAGAGTAACCAAGGCCATGTGTGGTGCTGACTGCTGGACAGTTCACAGGCTCATTGTCTCCAAAATAAGGCTGTGCATCAGACCCAAGAGGCGACCACAAGGAAGCAAGGTTATGAAAAGAATCAATGCGGCCAAGCTAAAGAATCCCACTGGCTGAAGACTTAGAAATCAAGCTTGCTGACCTACACCTTGCAGGCAGTGCTCAGGATGACTGGGAACGCTTCAGGGATACTATCCATATGTCTTTGCTGATGATGCTCAGGTCCTCTCTCCGCAAGCAGCATGATTGGTTCGATGAGAATGATGAGGAGATACAGGTTCTACTTGTTGAAAAGCACTGTCTTCAGCGAGTCTGTCAGGACAACCCATCATCAGCTGCCAAGAAAAATGCTTTTACCAGTGTTCGCAGGACTGAAACGACTTGAAACAGTTCTATGAAGCCCTCAACACTCTCTACGGACCTCAATCTCTTGGGAGCTCCCCCGTCCTGGGTACAGATGGTACAACTTTCATTACAGAGAAAGATCATATCCACAGAGATGGGCTTTGAAGCCGTCCTCAACCGACCGTCATCTATTAACGAAGAGACAATAGACAGGGTTCCCCAGCGCCACGGATGACCCACCGGTAGTAGCTGAAGTCACTAAAGCTGTCAGCCAGCTATCCAGTGGCAAAGCCCCAGGGGCAGATCCATACCCACAGAGATCTATAAAGCTGCTGGTCCTGTACTTATCGAGAAGCTCTCCGAGTTGTTCCAGTCCTTTTGGAAGCAAGGATCCATTCCTCAGGAACTTAAAGATGCTTCCATCGTACACCTCTACAAGAGGAAGGGCAATCGGCAAGTATGTGACAACCACTGAGGAATCTCACTCCATCACAGGAAAAACCCTCGCAAGAGTCCTGCTAAATCGTCTGGTCGCTCATCTGGAGCTGGGCCTGCTTCCAGAGTCACAGTGTGGCTTCTGCAAAGGTCGTGGGACTACTGAGATGATTTTTGCTGTGCGCCAACTTCAGGAGAAGTATCAGGAGCAGAATCGTGAGCTCTACACAACCTTTGTTGGCCTCACGAAAGCCTTCGATACTGTCAGCCGACAAGGCCTACGGAGGATCATGTCAAAGTTCGGCTGCCCCCCGCCAAATTCATTCAGATGGTACGCCAGTTCCATGATGGCATGATGGCCAGAGTACTGGATGGCGGAGAATCCTCTGAGGCATTCCCAGTCACCAATGGCATCAAACAGGGCTGTGTGCTCACACCCACACTGTTCAGCATGATGTTGACTGCCATGCTGAATGATCCCTTCCAGGACAGTGCGGCTGGAATCAGCCTCAAGTACAGAGTGGACGGGAAGCTCTTTAACCTGAGGAGACTTCAAGCTATTACCAAAGTGAAAGAGACTGTTCTGAGAGATTTCCTCTTTGCCGATGACTGCGCCCTGTATGCTGGCTCAGAGCCAGAGACACAAGTCAGTATGGACAAATTTTCCACGGCTTGTGATAACTTTGGACTCACCATCAACATTAAAAAGACCAAAGTCATGCACCAGCCTGCTCCTCATGCACCGTACACAGAACCCATAATCACAATCCAAGGACAGAAACTACAGGCAGTGGACCAGTTCACTTATCTTGGCAGCATCCTCTCCCAAGCAGTGACTATTGATACAGAAGTTAACTGCAGAATAGCAAAGGCAAGTTCTGCTTTTGATAGACTGTGCTCCACTGCATGGGAACATCGAGGAATCAGCCCAGCAACAAAACTGAAGATCTACAGCGCCTTGGTACTCACTACCCTCCTGTACGCCTGTGAAACGTGGACTGTGTATCGAAGGCATGCAAGACAGCTCAATCATTTCCACATGACTTGTCTTCGCAGAATATTAGGCATCAGATGGCAAGACAAAGTACCAGACACTGAAGTTCCCTCTCGAGCAAGTCTACCATCAGTCCACACACTGCTGATGAGAGCACAGACCCGGTGGGCAGGTCATGTCATCCGTATGTCAGATGAGCGCATACCCAAGCAGCTCCTTTTTGGGGAACTCTCTGCTGGAAGACGCTCGCATGGAGGGCAGAAGAAACGTTTTGAAGACACACTCAAAGCCTCCCTGAAGTCGCTTGACATTGACACGACCACCTGCGAAACACTGGCACAAAAACCACCCTCCCTGGCACTGCCTCATCCACAAAGGCTGTCAAGCTCATGAAGCAAGGTGTATTGCTGAAGTACAACTTAAACGCGAGCTGTGCAAGTCCACAGCCACCAGTGCAACAACTACAGTGTCTACACGAGTCTGTCCAGTATGTGCCAGGACATTCCGTGCCCGAATTGGCCTGATAGAACATAGAACATAGAACACTACAGCGCAGAACAGGCCCTTCGGCCCACGATGTTGCGCCGACCAGTTAAAAAACAATGACCCTCTAACCTAAACTAAACCCTTTCCATCCATAAACCTATCCACGGATCTCTTAAACGCCCCCAAACTAGGCGCATTTACAACTGCAGCAGGCAGGGCATTCCAATCCCTCACCACCCTCTGGGTAAAGAACCTACCCCTGACATCCGTCCTATAACTACCCCCCCCTTAATTTAAAGCCATGCCCCCTCGTGCTAGCTTTCTCCATCCGAGGAAAAAGGCTATTACTGTCCACCCTATCTAAACCTCTAATCATCTTATATGTTTCAATAAGATCCCCTCTTGGCTGCCTTCTTTCCAGCGAAACCAACCCCAAATCCCTCAGTCTCTCCTCATGATCCTCTCTGATCAGTCATCTACGGACACACAGCAACCAGCCTCAAAATGATTAATGGTGTCATCGATGACGATGGACGAACAACAGTGCACGGCACCATTTCAATTATCTTTAGTGCACGGCGCCATTTGTAATGCCTTAAGTGCACGGCACAATTTGAAACGTCTTTAGTATACAGCAACATTTCAAATGTCCTTAGTGTATGGAACTGTTTGAAATGTCTTTAGTGTGCGGCACTGATCTGTTTAATATGGCACTGTTCCAACTCTATCCCAATAAACATGAGTCCATCTCCTCACAGTCTTTCCCTCACAGATTTTCCCCCTGCACCACACACCCCACCCTCCCATGACAGCTTAATGCACACCCACTAATAAGAGCAGAAGGCTCACCCTGATGACAGCAACCCCTTCCCTCTGATGACGGCTAGGCCCCACCTGCTGATGATGCAACAGAGTCAACCATTGAGCAAAGGCAGGGCTTAGCAGAAGGGGGCGGGGTTTCAGTCCCTCCCGCACTGAGCATGTGCAGGCCTCCACTGATTGGCTGTATGCCATGCTCTTGCTGCCCTTTCAGTGGCTGAGAGAACAATGGACAAAGCAGCAAAGATTATTGGAAGGGCAGCAGCTTAGAATGCAGCAAAGGGTGTGGGAAAATAACTCTGACATGGAGATGCCAGCGTTGGACTATGGTAAACACAGTAAGAAGTCTCACAACATCCGTCCTATAACTACCCCCCCTTAATTTAAAGCCATGCCCCCTCGTGCTAGATTTCTCCATCAGAGGAAAAAGGCTATCACTATCCACCCTATCTAAACCTCTAATCATCTTATATGTTTCAATAAGATCCCCTCTTAGCCGCCTTCTTTCCAGCAAAAACAACCCCAAATCCCTCAGACTCTCCTCATAGGACCTCCCCTCCATACCAGGCAACATCCTGGTAAACCTCCTCTGCACCCTCTCCAAAGCCTCCACATCCTTCCTGTAATGTGGGGACCAGAACTGCACACAGTACTCCAAGTGTGGCCGCACCAGAGTTGTGTACAGTTGCAGCATAATGCTGCGACTCCTAAATTCAATCCCCCTACCAATAAACGCCAAGACACCGTATGCCTTCTTAACAACCTTATCTCTTGATTCCCAACTTTCAGGGATCTATGTACACATACACCTGGATCCCTCTGCTCATCCACACTATTCAAATCCTCCCGTTAGCCCTATACTCGACACATCTGTTATTCCTACCAAAGTGATTTACCTCACACTTCTCCGCATTAAACTCCATCCGCCACCTCTCGGCCCAGCTCTGCAACCTGTCTAAGTCTTCCTGCAAACTATGACACCCTTCCTCACTATCTACCACTCCTCCGACTTTGGTGTCATCAGCAAATTTACTAATCCACCCAACTATACCCTCATCCAGATCATTAATAAAGATTACAAACAGCAGTGGCCCCAAAACAGATCCCTGAGGCACACCACTCGTAACCGAACTCCATGATGAATATTTACCATCAACCACCACCCTCTGTCTTCTATCCGCGAGCCAATTCCTGATCCAATTCCCTAGATCACCCCCAATCCCATATATCTGCATTTTCTGCAGAAGCCTACCATGGTGAACCTTATCAAACGCCTTACTAAAATCCATATACACCACGTCCACTGCCTTACCCCCATCCACCTCTTTGGTCACTTTCTCAAAAAACTCAATAAGGTTAGTAAGGCACGACCTACCCGCCACAAAACCATGCTGACTATCTCCAATCAATTCATTACTCTCCAAATAACTATAAATCCTATCCCTAATAATTTTTTCTAAAACCTTGCCCACAACAGAAGTGAGACTCACCGGTCTATAATTCCCGGGGAAGTCTCTGTTCCCCTTCTGAAACAATGGGACGACATTCGCTAACCTCCAGTCTTCCGGTACTATACCAGAGGCCAACGACGACCTGAAGATCAGAGCCAGAGGCTCTGCAATCACTTCTCTTGCCTCCCAGAGAATCCTGGGGTAAATCCCATCCGGACCAGGGGACTTATCTATTTTCAGACCCTCCAGAATATCCAGCACATCCTCCTTATCAACTGTAACACTGTCAATTCTACTCCCCTGCAACCCAGTGTCCTCCTCAGCTATATCCATGTCCCCCTGCGTGAACACCGAAGAGAAATATTGGTTCAATGCCTCTCCAATCTCCTCCGGTTCCACACATAACTTCCCTCTGCTGTCTATAACTGGCCCTAATCTTGCCCTAACCAACCTTCTGTTCTTGACATACCTATAGAACGCCTTAGGATTCTCCTTAACCCTATCAGCCAAAGTCTTCTCATGTCCTCTTTTAGCCCTTCTTAGCTAACTCTTCAACTCCCTCCTAGCCAATCTAAAGTTTTCTAGTGCACTACCCGAGCCCTCACGTCTCATCCGAACGTAAGCCTCCTTTTTCCTTTTAACCAACAAATCAACTTTTTTGGTGCACCACGGTTCCCTAGCCCTACCAATTCCTCCTTGCCTGACAGGGACATACCTATCACGGACTCGCAGTAGCTGCTCCTTGAAAAAACTCCACATTTCGGACGTTCCCAGTCCCTGTAATCTCCTCGTCCATCCTATGCTTCCTAATTCTCTCCTAATAGCCTCATAATTACCCTTCCCCCAGCTAAAACCACTGGCCCGAGGTTCATGCCTATCCCTTTCCATCACTAAGGTGAACGTAACCGAATTGTGGTCACTATCACCAAAATGCACACCAACTTCCAAGTCTAGCACCTGGTCTGGCTCATTTCCCAGCACCAAATCCAATATAGCCTCACCTCTAGTTGGCCTATCTACATACTGAGTCAAAAAACCTTCCTGCACGCTTTGTACAAAAACTGACCCCTCTAACGAGCTAGAGCTATAACAATTCCAATCAATATTAGTAAAGTTAAAATCCCCCATAACAATTACCCTATTACTTTCACTTCTAACCAGGATCGTCTCCGCAATCCTTTCCTCAACCTCTCTAGAACTTTTAGGAGGTCTATAAAAGACTCCCAACAGGGTGACCTCTCCACTCCTATTTCTAATCTCCGCCCATACTACCTCAACAGACAAGTCCTCATCAAACTTCCTCTCTGACACTGTGATACAATCCCTGACCAATAATGCTACCCCTCCCCCCCTTCTACCTCCTTCTCTACTCCGACTAAAACATTTGAACCCCGGGACCTGCAACAACCATTCCTGCCCCTGCTCTATCCATGTCTCTGAAATGGCCACAACATCGAAGTCCCAGGTACTGATCCACGCTGCAAGTTCATCCACTTTATTGCGAACACTCCTCGCATTAAAGTATACGCATTTCAAACCCTGCCCCGCTCCACCCCCATGATGCTGTGCATTGCAGTCCCCATCTATGCCCCCCTCACTTTCAACCCCTCTACTCAGGATCCCACCCCCCCTCCGAATCAGTTTAAACCTCCCTGCATAGCCTTAGCAAATTTACCCCCCAGGATATTGGTCCCCCTCTGATTCAGGTGTAGACCAGCCCTCTTATAGAGGTCCCACCTTCCCCAGAATGAGCCCCAATTGCTCAAGTACCTGAACCCCTCCCTCCTGCACCAACCCCTCAGCCACGAGTTCAAACTTTCCCTCTCTCTATTCCTCTCTAAACTATCCCGTGGCACAGGCAAGAGTCCGGAGATAACCACTCTATCAGACTTGGCCTTTAGTTTCCACCCCAACTCCATAAATCTCTGCTTAATATCCCCTTCCCTTAACCTCCCTATGTCATGTGTCCCCACATGAACTATAACTTGGGGTTGATCTCCCTCTCCCCTAAGAGTCCTGAATACCCTTTCTGATACATCCCGGACCCCAGCCCCTGGTAGGCAACACACCAGCCCTGAGTCCCTACCTTTACTTCCAACTCTCCTATCTGTCCCCTTAACTGTGGAGTCCCCAATCACGAGGCCCAATCTTTTACAGCCCCTAACCACCTGAGCTTTCACACTAGGCTCATCCCCAGAGACCTGCTCCCTTTGGCTATCCCCAGTTGATTCCTCCTCAACTGTAGTCTCCAGGACTGAAAACCTATTTTGGAGGGGAACAGCCCCAGGGGATTGTCCCCCCGATTGCTTCTTTCCCCTCTTCCTGGCAGTGACCCAAGACTCATTTCTAGGAGTGACTAACTCCTTATAACTCCTATCGATTTCCACCTCCGCCTCCCGAATTATGCGGAGTTCCTCTAATTCCCCCTCCAGCTCCTTTACACGCTCCTCCAGAAGCTGCAATCGAACACACTTCCTACAAGTAAAATCACCTGAAACACTACTAGATTCCCTCACCACATACATCCCACAGGAGATGCAGCACACTGCCTGAACTGCCATCCCTGAAACAATTACCAGCAGAAAAATAAAAATAAAAAAAAAACTCCCCCCACACTTATAATTAGGTTAGAGGAGGTGGGAGGGTGGGATTCTCTACCAGTGTAGAGGATCGGGTATCCTCTCTACACTAATTTATAGGGTTAGGGGCCCGAGAAAAAAAAACTACAACTACCGGCAAGCGTCCTAGTGACGATTTCCGGTTTCTAACTAATTTAAAAAAAACCGCCGAAACTCGCAACTTTAAAAGTATAAATAAAAAGTTAAACAATATAAACAGAAAAATGTACCTTTTTGCTGCCTCCTCTCACGCCCAAAAATCGCTGCCTCTCGATACTGCTCCTCAGGAACAATGAGGCCGATACACGGAGGTAGGTGCTTATAAACCCGAGAAAAAAAAAACTACAAATACCAGCAAGGGGCATCGATTGAAGGCGTGTCAGGAAATGTTTGAAGAAGATGTGCGAGGCAAGTTTTTTTTATACAGAGGGTGGTGAATGTCTGGTACACACTGCCCAGGGAGGTGGTGGGAGCAAGTGTGATAGTGACATTTAAGGGGAAACTAAATGAACACATGGATAGGATGGGAATGGAAGGATACAGATGCCAAAAGCGCATACAGTTTTAGTTTAGGCAGACATCATGTTCAGAGCAGTCTTGGAGGGCGGAAGGGCTTGTTCCTGTGTGTACTTTTCTTTGTTCTTTGTTAAATAGTTCCAGGTTATTGATGAACGGAATCTTGTAATCTATGCTCATCCATAACCCGCTTAAATCACATAATTGAATGTCCACAGTTAAAGACCACAGAGAGAGAGGGAGACACTAACAATCCAAATTCAGTTACTGAAATGTCACAGTCTAGTGACAGATATCACTGAAACAATCTGAGATCTAGAGATGGGGCTGATGGTGTTTGAGTGGACAGCACCTTTGCACTTACTTTAATTGAAAATTACATCGGCATTTTTCGGTGTTTGGAAAGAGTTAACTCTATCTAAAGATAATATTATCCATCACTGAACTCAATGTCGTAACTGTTCATATATTTAAAAAAAAAATCTTCAAACCATGTTGCTACCTCAATGTTCCTGAGGTGATTCTGCAGTGTATAAATTAAAGGCTTTGGGAATGTGTAACCTCAGAGTTTAAGAGAGAGAGTCTGTCAGCAGCACGAAGAGGCACATCGCTTCGTGCTGAAGATGTTGCCTCCAATAAAGGTAGCTGAGAAAATATTCTACCCAATCATTGCCATTATTGGCGTACCTGGTAAGTGACTCTAACCATTCAGGTTGTGTAAATCTGTGTGTGAGTGGCTCTCTGCTTTTAAACCCTGACTGAAAATGCTCCAGGCTGATATCATGCTCACTCTTACACAGACATAGATATGTGATGTCATTCACTTAAATCAAATGTCTGTAAATGTCCCTGTGTTGTTAGTCCTTTCTGTCCTGACAATGAACCTCTCTATGTAACTGATGGGCTCACTGATCAATGGAGTTATTGCAATTGGTGGAATCATATGTAATGCAAGATTGGATCTCAGTGAAGGCGATTTCTCTGAAAGACCATTAAGTGGGAATAAGAACAAAATCAAACATTGAGTGTGGATCACTAACCAGAGCGGAATATCTGACACCAGTGAACAAGTATTACAGCATCTATTTTCAGTGTAGAATTGTGGTGGTTGTGGTTCCTTCACCCGAGTGGAATATCTGATCAAAGTATCTATCTGTCTCTCGTACAATCTGTTATTGGTCCATGTGGAATTGACTTGTCTTTGGGAGAGGGACTGGACTGAAATCACTTGGTTCTAATCTGAAATATATATATTATAAATTGGTGAGTGAGGTCCCCATCTGATGGATCTGTCTCTTTTATCTTTGGTAAAACACAAAGAGTTTGCCTTTCTTTTAAAGATGTTTGTTGGTCCGTGTATGATGTAAAATTTCTCCACAGCTCTTTCTCCTATTGAAAAGAAACAGGTGTCATCTATTTCCTGATGTGTAAGCAACCTAACAACAACCGTGCAATATTCTGTGCTTTTCATTTCAAAAAATTGTGATTTGTTCACATTTTGATCAATTGGAAATGAATTGCCACGCACATTTCCAGTTTGTTAAGTTCTTTTTAAGTTATGTAGCTGCTTCAAATGAGTTGTGAATCTGATCACCTGAACTCTTAAACTCCTTGAAAGCATTCAGAGACTTTGCCAAGTAATTGGGAAGCTTGTGTTATTGTGTTAATTGTATTCTTCCACTGCGCTCAATCTCATTCTCAGTTTAGATTTTTTTTGTGAATTTTGAAATTATCATTTTGTTTCCTGATTCCATATTTTTGATGTAAGTTGTGAAGCGCAGTGATCCCAATGCTGATCTTTGTGGAAAATCATTTCCCATCTTCCAGCAATCAGAGTAAATCCCTTTAACGCAAACTCCTTGTGTTCGATCTCTCCAGCCAGTTTGTTGTCTATATTGCTGCTTGCCCTCTAACATTACTTGGTTGCCTACACTTTACTATAGTCTGTGTTACTCGAAGTTTCTTTTCTCCAGTCGAGTTGATTCAATTATTTATGTTCATGTTGAGGTTGTGATTGGGATTGTGTTTATTTTCTGATTAAGACTCAAGGATATCATAAACCGTCTATTGCTTTCCAATCCTGTGTTTAAGTTTTGACGATCACTTGGTTAAGAAGGCAGATATGATACTTGTCTTTATTAGCTGAGGTTCAGAAGATAGGAGCAGGAGGTGCTGATGGAGCTGTATAAAATGCTCATTAAGCCTCAGCTGGAGTACTGTGAGGAGTTCTAGTGCCTCACTAGAAGGAGGATGTGATCTCTCTGGAAGGGACACAGGCGAGATTCAGCAGGAGATTGTCTGGGCTGGAGTGTTTCTGCAATGAATCGAGGCTGGTGCAGTTCGGATTGCTTTCTTCAGAACAATGAATGCTGAGCGATGGACAAAATAATGAGGGACACAAAAAACATAGATAAGAATGAGGGTGGTGGAGGCGAGATGCATCACATCCTTTGAAAAGTACCTGGATGAGCATTTGGTACAGCATAACATTCAGGGCTATGGGCCAAGTGCTGGCAAGTGTGATTTGGTGGGCAGGTCAGGGCCTTTCATGCATCGAATGCAGACTCGATGGGCCGAAGGGCACTGCAGTATTCTGTGATTCTGTGGACATTGGCGAGGCAACAGTTTGAGTACTGTGTGTGGTTCTGGTCGCAACGCTATTGGAAGGATGTGATTGCACTGGAGGGAAGGGAAAGGGGATTCACCAGGATTCTGCCTGGGACGGGAAAGTTCTGTTTTGAACAGAGAATGGGTCGACATTTGTTGTTTTTGTTGGAACAGAGAAGAGTGAGAGGCGACCTGATCAATGTGCTCAAGATTATTCAAGACAGATAAAGTGGATAAGGAGCAGCTATCCCCCTTAGTTGAAGGGCAAGACACCAGCATACATTGGGACAAGGTGAGAGTCAGGAGGTTTAGATCGGATGAGGAAAAACATTTTTTACCCAGAGGGTAGTGATGGTCTGGAATGTGCTGCCTAGGAGGGTAATAGAGGTGGGTTACCTCACATCCTTTAAAAAGTATCTTGATGAGCACTTACCATATTATAGCATTCAGGGCTATGGGCCAAGTGCTGGAAGATGGAACTGGGTGCAAGTTCAGGTTTTTCCAATGTGTCGTTGCTGACTCCATGGACTGAAGATCCCCTTTTGTGCAGCTCAACTCCCTTTTCCAGTTTGGGAAGGGGCAGTGATTCATTTGTGATACTTTCTAAATCCTCCCAGGATTTTACTCCAGAAGTCAGACTATCTGAGAGGAAATGATTGAAGCTGCAACCAGTGACGACAGACTGGAGATCCTCACATCCTGTCTCTCTTTCTCAAATCCTCTCCCTCTAACACCACCTTTGCTTTGACCTTGCACAACCTGGGCTCCCCCTTTCTCTCTGTTAGCCCCCTTTCTTCCCTTCTTTACATCTGCCCGTATCTCTCCAATAATTGTAAATTTGATTGTTCTTATCTAGGTCCTAGTCCCTGCACCCAGCCTCCTCCACCTCATACTACATCCATCACTTCGAACTTCTTTTCTCTGTCCACATCTCTGCCTATTTCCCTGTCAGTCACGTGCTGTATGTTAAAGTGAGTGATACAATATTTCTGACCCTCATTGCCAAAAACCACAAATCACCTTGCTGTGAGGAGGTGGGAAGAACCACATTATCTGGGGGTCTCCAGTTAGGGGTCAGTGCCAAGCTCCCAGTCTCTGGAGAATAGCCTCAATCAGAACACTCGGGGATTCCTGATTTACACAAATCAATCAATAAATAAATAAATAAAATCAATTAAACAGACAAACACATAAATAAATACATAAATAAATACTGGGAGACTCATTTAAAAAAAGTCTATCAAAGGAATGAACATAGCTTGTTCCCATTCTGTCACTGAGGGACCATGTATCCAAACTCAGTGAACACATGGTGTTGATGGGGTGGTGGAGAGAATTACACCATGTGTGAGGCTGGGGAAATGAAATGTCTCTCCTTGTTCTCTCCAAATATGATCACATTGCTGTACATGGGATCTTGCTCTGATATAAAGCCACGCAATAAAAACTGGGGAGAGAAAGAGGGAGAGATGTTGGAGGGAGATGCACAGAAAAGAGGAGAAAGGAGGGGAAAGAGAGAAAAATGCTAGACTGGGATAGAGATATCAGGAGAAACAGTAAGAGAGAGAGAGAGATGTTGGAGAAAGATAAGCAGATGAGGCAAGAAGCTAGAATCAGATTGAAGGATGGAAAGAGATTGGATGGGAGAGAAATCTGGAGAAAGGAGAAGAAAACTGGAGAGAGAGAGGAAGAGGATGGCAAGAGAAAGATACATGAAGAAAAGGGGTAAATTTAGAGGAATAGAAGACAAGAAAAAGACAGCAGGTATCTGGAAAATAGAATCAGAAAAGGCCGGGGCGGGGGCTTGGGGAGGGAGATTTGGAGCGGGGAAGATAAATAGAATAATCCTGAACTGGCATCCAACTCCATTGGCTGTCTAGTTCAGGGAAGTGTTCAGTCTGGAGTGGGGTCTGATAAATGGGTGAGGAAGGGATGGCAGATCCAATTGCCAAACTCCAGTGTATTTCTGTCTAGATTGGGTCTAATTGGAAAACCCGCCCTGTCTGAGTTATTCCTCTAAAACAGGTCAAATGAGAAATCCAACCTCTCATGTACGTGTGAATGATCAGAATATACAGACTGATTCCACTAAAGTGAGAGATGCGTAATCAACACCTTCCTGTTCCCCTGCCCCTCCTGAACCAGCGGTGTTACATTGGTTACTTTCCAATCTGCAATTTTAATCTCCAACACAACTCCTCCAAAAATACTGCCACCTCGCAAACCCCTGTCTATGGGGTTGATGCTGAAAACCTCTCCTTACTGTCGGTTCAGACATGCAGAATATTTACTCACTAATAACCCGGCTCTTATCCCTTTTTCTTTCTCTGACAGCTAATTTACTGGGAATTGTGATTCTGAGTCGGGGAAAGTGTGGCCTCTCCACCTGCACCACTCGCTACCTGGTGGCCATGGCAGCGGCGGATCTACTGTTCATCATCTTTAACCCCATTCTCACCGTGATAAATGGTTATTATTTCCCCCTGAATTTCCTGGACCTCACCCCTGTGTGTCGTGTTCAAAGTGTCCTGCTGTCTGCAGCCAGAGACTGTTCTGTCTGGTTCACTGTCACTTTCTCCTTTGATCGATTTATGGCTATTCGCTGCCAGAAACTGAAAACTAAATATTGCACAGGGAAAACTGCGGCTGTGGTTCTGACAACAACCAGCATCTTGTTCACTGTGAAAAATATCCCCTGGTACTTTACAAATGAACCTGTAAGTGTAATCGACAATGTCCAGTGGGGCTGTCAGACAAAAACAAGTGTTTCTACTGATCCCAGGTGGGTTGCATTTACCTGGTTTGATCAGGTTTTAACCCCAATGCTTTCATTTGGTTTAATGCTGTTGATTAACGCTCTGACAGTCAGTCACATTTTAGTGGCCAGTCGAGTCCGGAAGGGATTGAGGGCTCAGAGTCAGGGAGAGAATCGCAGAGACCCTGAGATGGAGAGCAGAAGGAAGTCAATGATTTTACTCTTCAGCATATCTGGAGCTTTCATTCTCCTCTGGACTGTGTCTGTTATATTTTTTATCTACGCGAGGGTAAAAGGAATAATTTCCATCACTCTTCCTGATTATACATTTCAAGAAGTTGGATTTATCTTGCAGGATTTAAGTTGCTGCACAAACACACTTATTTATGTGATTTCTCAATCCAAATTCAGGGAGCAGATCAGAATCGCAGTGAACCATCCGATTATATCAATTATTCAATCAATAAAGAAACAAACCTGACTGTCAGCCAATCACAGAGCCGGATCACTAACTGACCGCCTCAGTCAGAAAGCAAGATCAGAAATGACTGCCTCAGCCAATCAGAGAACAGCAGCACTAACTAACTGCCTCAGCCAATCAGAGACTGGATTGCTAACTGATTGCTCAGCCAGTCAGAGACTGGATTGCTAACTGACTGCTTCGGCCAATTAGGGGCTGGGCCAACTACTGCCTGAATCAGCCAATCAGAAATGCCGCTTGATTCCTGACAGCCAAGTACGCCAATGATTGGCTCCACACTTTGAGAGCAGATGAGCCAATGAGAAACAGCTGATTCTGACCGACAGCCGTGTCAGCCAATCAGAATCTGATATGTGCTGTGTGTGTGTGTGTGTGTGTGTGCGCGCGCGTGTGCACCAGTGTGTGCATATATATCTTTTTGTATTTTTGTGTATCTTGTGTACGTGTGTACACTGTATATATTATAATATATAGCAGTGTGAATCTGTGTGTGTGCGTGTATTGCCCCAAATCTGGAGATTTCCCTCCAGTCCTCTGAGAGGTTAGACTCCCTCTTGAAGCCAAACCAAACCCTTTTAAAAACCTGGCAGCATCTGTAAGGAGTGAAATGAGCCGAGGTTTCAATTCCCATTGCCAAAACTTTGAGCTTTAACAAAGGGATATCTGGAATTGAAATGTCAGCTCTTGTCTCTCCTTATTAATGCTGCCAGACCGGCTGAAATATTCCAGTGTTTCCTCTTTTGGTTTCAGGTTCCAGCATCTGCTGAAATTTGTTTTTATCCTTTTATAAACATAATCTATTAACGCACAGAGATATCACAGATACTGACACACACTGAGTAAGAGAGACAGACAGACAGAGAGAGAGGGACACAGAGAGAGACAGGCAGAGAGAGAGGGGGGGCAGACAGAGAGACAGACAGAGAGAGAGAGAGAGAGAGAGGCAGAAGCAATAAAATCCACACCCACCCTCTCCTCGGAATTAGAGTGATGAAAGCCTGGACTTCTAAAACAGAATTGTAAAGAACTCTGTGCATTTCATTTAATAATTAGGTTCATTGCTCTGTCTCACATTCCTGTTATTTTGGATATAAACAAACTAACGGACCGTTTCATATTACAGAATTAATTTTCTCTTTGTCATTCTCCAAAAGATTAACATATTTGTGATGAATTGCAAAGTTTGGCTATTTCAAACACAGGTCCTCAAACTCCAGTCTCCCTGTCCCCACCCTCCCCCTCCCCCCTCTCCACCTTGTTCGGGGTAATAAAGAGATCCGGTGAGTGTGCCCTGGAACAGGCCTCAGTCCATCATCCTCCTCCGGAGAGAAGCTGTGGTCCAAGGGTTCCAACTCACATTTCAGTCTGCAAAATTCAAATTCCTGGGGAAAAGAAACAGAGAAAAATAATTAATTATAATATTTATATTAAATACCCAGCTCATCACGAGTGGGGGGAAATCGCACGGACACAGCTCATCGCCAATGGGAGGAATCACAAAAAACAGGCTCATCGGCAATGGGGGAGCTGCACAGATCCAGCTCATCGCCAATGAGGAGGATCACACAGGCCCAGCTCATCGGCAAAGGAGGGAATCGCACAGGCCCAGCTCATTGACAATGGGGTTGGCTAGTGATCAAGCTGGACGGGAAATTGCAGGCTGACAGATCAGGGCCACTGCACAAGCGCAGAGTTCTGGAACTGTCAGACTCCGGCATGAATAAGCCTCACCCCCCTCCCCCCCCCCGAGCTTTTAATGATATTCACTAATGTGGACTCTGCATTGCACAGACTGTGGGAGATTCGAGTCTGAACTCCCACTGAAAAAAAAACGGCATTTACACGAGTTTTCCAGACAATTCAGCACTTAGAATTTTGTTGGGAGAATCATACCTTGGGAATTATATCAGCTAGATAGTCAACATCCTTTCCCAAAGGTAGGGGAGTCTAAAACTAGAGGCAGAGTTTTAAAGGGAGAGGGAAGAGATACAAAAGGGTCCAGGGGGCAGTTTTTTCACAAAGGGTGATAAGTGCCTAGAATGAGCTCCCAGAGACAATAGTGGAGGCAAGTACAATTTTGTCTTTTAAAATACTTTTATACAGTTGCATGGGTAAGATGAGGGATATGGGCCAAACATGGCAACTGGGACTAACTTAATGATAAAAAGAAAAGGGTGAGCATGGTCAAGTTGGGCCGAAGGGCCTATTTCAATGCTGTAAACCTCGATGACTCAATGACTAACTTTCATAGATGTGTGGTATGAAATGTCTCAAGACTGAGCAGTCCAGATACCACTGTGTACAAATCATGCTATTTAAATATAATTTATCAAAGAACATTTATAACTTAACTTCATGTCTTTACATTGCTTCTCCAGACTCTTATCACAGAGATAATATTTATAATTTGATATTTTATTATTTGACTCATGTAAATGCAAAGGAGCAGAATTTTAAACTGAAGATCATTCTTTGTGAATGTCACCAATAGGTCACTTTGTCATAGGTTAAACAATGAGGTGGATTGATTTGATTAATTATTGTCACATGTATTAATATACAGCGAAAAATATTGTTTCTTGTACATTTTACAGACAAAGTATCCTGTTTGTAGAGAAGGAAAGGAGAGGATGCAGAATGTAATGTGACAATCATAGCTAGGGTGTAGAGAAAGAGCAACTTACGATGAGCTAGGTCCATTCAAAAGTCTGATGGCAGCAGGGAAGAAGCTGTTCTTGAGTCGGTTGCTGCGTGTACCCAGACTTCTGTATCTTTTTCCTGATGGAAGAAGGTGAAAAAGAATATGTCCAGGGTGTGTGGAGTTGTTGATTATACCGGCTGCTTTTCTGAGGCAGCAGGAATTGCAGACAAAGGCATAGATGGGAGGATGGTTGGTGTGATGGACTGGGCTTCATTCACGACCATTCATTCAAGGTGTTTAGTGGGGTAAATATGTGGGTTTGTGGCGATAGGGCCTGGGTGTGGTTGCCGTTGATGCAAGCTCGATTGACTGAATGGCCTCCTTCTGCACTATAGGGTTCCTATGAGTCAATGATTGTAGGATTTTCAATGAATGGATCAACATTGGGTAATAATTACAAATCATGAAAGCATTCTCGTTCAATGAAATGCCCAGATCGATGGCAATAATGATGTGAGTGCCCTAAACAAATCAATTATTTGGACAAATGAAGATTTCAAAGTGATTCTTTTCAAATAATATTAAAGCAAATCTGTGTCATTCACAGCAGAAGGCTCACATTTGAATTATGGCAATTTTTTTTGGCATAATCATCCAAGGACACAGAACAACTTGTTGATTCTTTTAGATGGAGGCTTCAGATCTAGGGCCGTGCAATTAGAAAATAATCTTTGTAAATCTTTGTAATCCAACCCTGACTCACTGTGAATGAATCAGAGAAATATCCAGGGAAGTTTAAATTACACATCGGTTTAAAGTTGATTTGTTAGTTTTGCAAATAGCGAGGGCAGTACAGTCGTTGGCACTTTTAGCCTCTCAGATCCAGGGATCTGGGTTTGATTCCAGCCTCAGGTGGATGTGGAGTCTGCATGTTCTCCCCATGTCTGCCTGGGTTTCCTCCAGGCGTTCCAGTTTCCTGCCACACTCCAAAGATGTTTAAGTTAGGTGGATTGGCCATGCTAAGTTGTTCCTTAGTACCCAAAGATATGCCAGTTGAGTGGATTGGCCATGCTAAATTATGCCTTAATGTCCAAAGATTAGGAGGATTGGCCATGCTAAATTACCCCTTTTGAGTCCAGTGATGTGCAGGATAAAAGGATTAGCCAAGCTAAATGACCCCTTAATGTCAAGACTCCAGCAAGACAAATACAGGGTTTCAGAGATAGGGCCTGGGTGTGATTGTTATCGGTACAGGCTCAATGGGCTAAATGGCCTCCTTCTGCACTGCAGGATTCTATGATTCTCTGATTAATTCAGCACTCAAATTAAAACTCCAGTGCTTGACAGAAGAGTTATTCAGGAAATTTAAAATAAAGTTTATTTATTTGTGTCACAAGAAGGCTTACATTAACACTGCAATAAAGTTACTGTGAAAATCCACCACACTCCGGCGCCTGTTCGGGTACACTGTGAGAGAACTTAGCATGGCCAATGCACCTAACCAGCAAACCTTTCAAACTGTGGGAGGAAATTGAAGCGCTGGACTTTGCTGAAGTATTTCGGACATCGGCTCATAGATCAATATTCAAAAAATATAAGAGGAAGTAACATTGAAAAGGGAATATATTCAGTGGGCTGTGATTGGGCAGGGAGAAAAGATTAATGAGGTAGTTATTACAAAGAACTGGCATCAATAGATTGGGTCGCATTGTCTGCCATTTCCCACATCGTTCACACTCAAAGGATGTCACTTAAACAGAAATAAAAGAGTTCAGGTTTTCCATGTCCAGGCATTTCCTTCTTTCCAAGTGTTAGAGCAAAATGATAAGTAATCTGAAATCAAACAACCATAAATAGAAAAGTTTCATGTGTTGTAAGGGTCATGCCAGTTTATAGATCACAAATTTAATGATGCATTGTAAAATGCAATGAATGTTATTTAATTCCACTTGAACAGATAACAAGTGTGTATGTTGACGGGTTATGTGTGTGGATATGGTAATAGTTTTGAATTATATTGTTTTCATTGTATGTATTTGTTTTACCAAATGGAATAAAGACAGAAATATTATTAGTGTATAAATACAAATCCCTTTATTGTACCCTTTTTGATTTAAAGTTTAAAGTTCATATATTAGTGTGACAAGTAGACTTACATTAACACTGCAATGAAGTGACTGTGAAAATTCCCTAGTTGCCACACTCCGGCGCATGTTCAGGTATACTGAAGGAGAATTTAGTGTGACCAATGCATCGAACCGGCACATCTTTCGGACTTTGATTTGATTTATTATTGTCACATGTATTATTGGTAGACAGTGAAAATTATTGTTTCTTGTGCACTATACACCAAAGCATGCCATTCCAGAGAAGGAAAGGAGAGGGTGCAGAATGTAATGTCACAGTGATTGAGGATGCAGAGAAAAATGAACGTAATTCGAGGTAGTTCCATTCAAAAGTCTGGTGGCAGCAGGGAAGCTGTTCTTGAGTCGGTTGGTATGTGACCTCAGACTTTTGTATCTTTCTCCTGATGCAAGAAAGTAGAAGAGAGAATGTCCGGGATGTGCGGGGCCCTTGATTATGCTGGCTGCTTTGCCAAGAAAGCGGGAAGTTTAGACAGAGTCATTGGATGGATAGCTGGTTTATATGATGGGCTAGGCTTCGTTCATGACTCTTTGTAGTTTCTTGCAGTCTGTGACACACCAAACTGTGCTACAACCAGAAAGGATGCTTTCTATGGCACATCCATAAAAGTTAGTGAGAGCCATAGCAGACTTTGCAAATGTCCTTAGCCTCCTGGGGAAGTGAAGGCATTGGAGCTTTCTTAACTATAGAATCGGCATGGAGGGACCAGGCTAGGTTGTTGGTGATCTAGACACCTAGAAACCTGAAGTTTTTGACCATTTCCATTTCATTCTCATTGATGTAGACAGAGGCATGTCCTCCACTATGCTTCCTGAAGTCGATGACTATCTCCTTCATTTGAGTGACATTGAGGGAGAGATTATTGTCATTGGACCAGTTCACCGGTTCTATGTCTCATTCCTGTACTCTGTCTTGTCACTGTTTGAGATCCGACCCACTATGGTGGTGTCATCAGCAAACCTGGAAATCATGTTGGAGGGAAATTTGGCCACAAAGTCACAAGTGTATAAGGAACATAATAAGGAGCTGAGGACACAGCCTTGTGGGTCACTGATATTGGGGATGGTCACAGAGGAGGTATTGTTGACTCCCCTTACTGATTGCGGTCTGTGGGTTAGGAAGTCTACCATCCATTTGCAGAGGGAGGAGATGAGCCCCAGGTCGTGGGGTTTCGAGGTGATCACCATTCATTGATTGTTATGTGTGTTAAAATTGCAAGGTGGAGAATCAAAATTGTCGATGAAATTAAATTCTGATTGTTTTGCGAATGTGATCTTTATTAGGGGAGCAAATACTTGAATTATATTCAAAGAATCATCAAATCTTCCAGTACAGAAGGAGACCATTCGGTCCATCATATCTACAGTGACAACAATCCCATCCAGGCCATACCCCCATAATCCCATGCATTTACCGGAGCTGTTCCCTTGACATTATGTGGCAATTTACTGTGGCCAAAAAACCTAACCTGTACATCTTTGGAGTGTAGGAGGAAGCCGGAGCACCCGAAGGAAACCCACGCAGACACAGGGAGAAGGTACAAACTCCACACAGACAGCGACCCAAAGCTGGAATTGAACCTGGGTCCATGGCTCTATGAGGCAGCAGTGCGAATCATTGTACTGCAGATCAAATATTGAACCTTAAAACACAAATACATCTAGAACTTGTACAGATTTACCAATCACAGTGCCTCCCCACCCTCCCCCGCAGGTCGGCACTCCAATCCTTTGGTTTTATTGACAGACACAAACATGATGTGAAGTCCATTTTCTGTACAGGTCAGTCTGCTGAAGTAAAGTTCCTCACGCAGGAAGAAAGAATCACTAATGATAAAATAAAACAGATTTTGGTGGAGAAACATGAGGTTACCAACAAATAGAATACACAAAATTGCAATAATTTGCATTGTGATGTCCGATTGACCATCTGAGCAACACGTCCACAATTTTTTCTTTTGTTCCACTGGATATGGCAAGAGAAACAACTCTGGTAAATGTTTCAATTCAGATCATTCATTATTCTGCGCATGAATTTTGGATATAGAATGACAGAATCCCTACAGTGCAGAAGGAGGCCATTCGGCCCATTGAGTCTGCACAGACCACAATCCCCACCCAGACCCTATCTGCATATATTTACCCCGTTAATCCCTCTAACCTATGCATCCTGGGACACTATGGGACAATTTAGCATGGCCAATGCACCTGACCAGCATATCTTCAGGCTGTGGGAGGAAACAGGAGTACCCGGGGAGAATGTGCACAGACAGTGACCCAAACCGGAAATCAAACCCAGGTCCCTGGAGCTGTGAGGCAGCAGTGCTAACCACTGTGCCACCGTGCCACCCTCATAATCTCATAAACAGACATCTGTCTGAGTTGTGACAGCCCACATTTTATTTTGTGACAGCATCTTACAAATAGCTATTAAAAAAAGGAGACTCCACACCTACAGACAGCCACTCCCTCCACTGCCGACACTCAGTAGCAGCAGCGTGTACTATCTACAAGATGCACTGCAGCAATTCACCTGAGACAGCACCTCCCAAACCAACAATCACGTCCATCTCAAAGGACGAGGGCAGCAGATACCTGCAAACACCACCACCTGCAAGTCTCAGCCACTCACCATCCTGACATGGAAAGACAACAGCCATTCCTTCAAAGCCGCTGAGTTAAAATCCTGGAATTCCCTCCCTAACGGCATTGTAGGTCAACCCACAGCACATTGACTGCACCGATTCAAGAAGGCAGTTTTCCACCACCTTTTTTTAAATCAATTGTGGGAACATGGGTGTCGCTGGCTGGGCAGCATTTATTGTCCATCCCCTTGAACTGAGAGTCTCGCTCGGCCATTTCAGGGGCAGTTGAGGGACAATCACATTTTTATGGTTCTGGAGGCAAATGTGGGCCAGACCAGGTAAGGACGACAGGTATCCTTCCTTAAAGGACACTCGTGAACTAGATAGGTCTTTCTGACAGTCAACATGGTCATCAGTCAGTTCTTAACATACTGAATTCAAATTCCACCACTTGCCGTGATAGGATTTGAACCAGAGTTCCTAGAACATTGGTTGAGTTTCTGGATTAATGGTCTAGTGATGTTACCACTGGCCATCGCCTTCTCCCCAAACTAAGGGATAATATTGCACATGGAGGATGTGTTGATGCCTATCTTTGGTGTTGAAAAATTGGGCACAAATCTGTGTAGCACAATTGATCAATAACTTCAAATTGAGTATAAATGAAACGATGAAGCTCTTTCGAAGGAGAGAAGTGAGACAAAGACTCGTGAGGACCATAAAGTCCCAGTTCTATTGTATAAGTATTGTATCAATATGAATTTTGTATTGGGTGAAATCAATAATGCTCATACAAATGTCCATCAATCATTGACACAATCACTATGGATACTCTCGTCATCACCACCCCTAACATTATGTTAAATATATAATTTTATTAAAATTCTTCAACATTTTTAATTTGATTTGATTTTTTATTGTCACATCTATTAGTGTTTTGTGAAAGTATTGTTTCTTGTATGCTGTAGAGACAAAGCATCCCCTAATAGAGAAGGAAAGGACAGGGTGCAGAGTGTAGTGTTACAGTAACAGCTAGGGTGCAGAGAAAGCTCAACATAATGTGAGGTGGGTGTATTCAAAAGTCTGATGGTAGCAGGTAAGAAGCTGTTCTTGAGTCGGTTGGTGCGTGACCTCCGACTTTTTATCTTTTTCCTGATGGAGGAAAGTGGAAGAGAGAGTATCCAGGGTGCATGGGGTCCTTCATTTACCCGATCTGTTTCTGCTGATCCTGACTGGTAGTCTGCCTCAAATATTCTGCCTCAAAATCAAATAAGTCAGTTTCATGTTGAGCGCACACTGTTGAGTCTTGATGTTATCTCAAACACAATTAGTTCCTTTTGAAGGACTCTCCCGCTCCCCTGAATTCTCCATCCTCACCCCCAACAACAAGTGTGAGGAGCTGATCGAGCTTCTTTATCACTAAGATCGAGACAGTCCCATCAGACGTCACTGCTGCTCCCTTACCTTCCACTAGCCCACATGGATAAAATGTCTGGAAAAATCCCATTTGTCTGAAGCCATATCTTTCTCCAGTTTCTCTCCTATCTCCTCTCCTCCCCTTTCAGTTCACTTGTCCACTTGTCCACGAGACACCTCACTTGCTCCATTGACTCTATTTTCATTAACACCCAATGTTCACTGATACAGTTGACAGTTGCCTCACCTGAATTCCTGTCCCTTTCACACAGAAATCTACACTCATCATCTCACCCCCAAAACTAAAACCATTACCCATATCATCCTTGCAAAATACTGCCCTATCTCCGCCATCAGTCTAATGTCCACACTGTTCAAGATGCAGCACCCATGCAAACACTAACATTCTCAATGTGGAGAGAGTGGGATATGTTTGGGGGCAGGATGTCCCAGTTCCTCATGCTGGGATTCTCAGTGTGAACAGGGTGGGGTATGTTTAGGGACAGGACGTCCCCAGTTCTCCATCTTTAAAAGGATGGGTAGGAAAGTAGCTGGGCAGATTGGCACCGCTCACTGACAGCACTGCAGTACCTGGTAACCATCCTCCCTGATCAGTTTGTATTTCTGAATAAAGTTTCAAAGTTGTTGATACTGGAGTCTTGAACCTGTAAAGTTGCAGTGGTAATGAATGTCCTGGGGATATGAGTGTGAATCCCCCAGCCCCAACACAGGGGAAGTGACCATCCAACTCCAGATTTCCCAGCACTAAATGCTGCCAGTAATCAGTTATGATGTGGAGATGCCGGCGTTGGACTGGGGTAAACACAATAAGAAGTCTCACAACACCAGATTAAAGTCCAACAGGTTTATCTGGTAGCAAAAGCCACGAGCTTTCGGAGCGCTGCCCCTTCAGCAGGTGAGTGCATATAAAAGGGCACATAAATACACCAACTAAACTTACAAAATAATGATTGGAATGCACAATCCTCCATATACACTGGATCTGCTCAGATGAGGAGGATTGAAACAGACACCTCCAGATGCTGAAAGATGCCCTCACAAGAACAGGATATGGTGCTCAATTCATCGATTGACAGTTCTGACTCGCCACAGAGAAAAATCGCACCAACCTCCTCAGAAGAGAAGCATGGGACATGGTGGACAGAGTACCCTTCGTCGTCCCGTACTTGCCCGGAGCAGAGAAACAATGACATCTTCCCCGGAGCCATCAAGATGTCATTGATGAAGATGAACATCTCACCAAGGCCATCCCCACATCCCCACTTCTTGCGTTCACAAAACCGCACAACCACAAACAGATCATTGTCCGCAGCAAACTACCCAGCCTTCAGGAGAATAGTGACCACGACACCACACGATCCTGCCACAGCAACCTCTGTAAGACATGCCGGATCATTGATATGGATGCCATCACCTCACGTGAGAACAGCATCCAGCAGGTACACGGTACATATTCTTGCAACTCAACCAACATTGTCTATCTGACATGCTCCAGGAAAGGATGTCCCGAACATGTAATATTGGGGAGAACATGCAGACGCTACGACAACAGATGAATGAACACCGCTCAACAATCACCAGGCAAGGTGTTCCCTTCCTGTTGGGGAGCACTTCAGCTGTCAGGGCATTCGGCCTCTGATCTTTGGGTAAGCATTCTCCAAGACGGCCTTCACGTCATACGACAGCACTGAGTCACCGAACAGAGACCGATAGCCAAGTTCCCACACACATGAGGACAGCCTCAACCGCTATCTTGGGTTCATGTCGCACTATCTGTAACTCCCATGACTTGCCTGAGCTTGCAAAATCTCACTTACTCTCCTGTCTGGAGACAATACACATCTCTTTAACCTGTGCTTAATGCTCTCTCCACTCACATTGTTGGCACCTTTAAGACTTGAAATAGCAGGTTAGTTGTAAAGAATCACATTCTAATCAGTAATCTGTAAACTGTCTGTGTTATTATATGCTCTGTCTGAGGCCAGAACTCTCCATTCACCTGACCAAGGGGCAAACCCTGAAAGCTTGTGAGTTTACTATCAAATAAATTGGTTGGACTAAAACTTGGTGTTGTCAGGCTGCTTACTGGTTGATTGACAGCAGCTCCGGAAGTGGGAGGAGAGGGGGCGGAGCTGGAGGACTGATCGGGAGCGGCTGGTCCTCCATCAAATCAGAGTGAATGAGGGGCGGGGCTGGGATTGGAGCATGCGCAGTGTGAGGAACGGCGATGGGATGAGGGCGATGTGATGTCCAGTCGGTGACTGGGCGGAATGGCGTCTCGGGGTGGAGCGATAGATCTGATGGGTGGGTGGAGAGGATTCAGGTGCTGTAAAGTGGAAACTCAGGAAAAAAAAAGTCCCCGGCTCCCCGTTTGTACCCAGCGGAGCCCAGTCCCGTTCCCCGTTTCTGCCCCGAGTTCACGGCCGACAGGTTTCCACCGGGGCTGTGCGCATGCGCCGCGGCCGCCATCTTTATGAAGGGCAATGTGAGGAGAGCGCATGCCCAGTGCCATCTTTGCCTTTGACCAAAGGGCAGAGGTTAAAGGTGAAGAGTTTTTTCAGAGGGCATGTGAGGGATGAATGTTTTGCAGACTGTGTTGGAAATCTGGAACTCGCTGTCTGAGTGGCTGCTGGAGACAGGGACTCTCTCATTTAAGGAGCATCTGGACAGATACATCATAGACAAGGTATATTTGAATTGATTTATTGTTCTCATATATATTAGCATACAGTGAAAAGTATTGTTTCTTGTGCACTGTACAGACAAAGCATACCGTTTGTAGAGAAGGAAAGGAGAGAGTTTAGAATGTAGTGTTACGGTCACAGCTAGGGTGCAGAGAAAGATCAACTTAATGCGAGGTAGGTCCATTCAAAAATCTAACAGCCGCAGGGAAGAAGCTGTTCTTGAATCAATCGGTGTGTGACCTCAGACTTTTGTAGCTTTTTCCTGAAGGAAAAGCTGGAAGAGAGAATGTCCGGGGTGCGTTGAGTACTTAATTATGCTTGCTGCTTTGCTGCGGCAGTGGGAAGTTAGTCTGAGTCGATGGATGGGAGGCTGGTTTTCGTGATGGGCTGGGCTATATTAACAACCTTTTGTATTTCTTTGCAGTCTTGGGAAGAGCAGGAGTCATAGCAAGCTGTGATAAAATTAGATAGAATGCTTTCTGTGGTGCATCTGTAAAAGTTGGTGAGACTTGGTGGCAAGTCAAATTTTCTTAGTCTTCTGAGAAAGTAGATACGTTGGTGGGCTTTTTTAATTATAGTGTTGGCACAGGGGGACGAGGATAGGTTGTTGATGATTTATACACCTAAAAACTTGAAACTGTCAATCCTTTCATCATCCAAGTGGAAGTAAATTGATTGGAGTCATTTGGTATTGAGGGGATTGCGGAGGAGGGGTAGGGGGGCGAGGGGACTGCGGAGGAGGGGCGGGGGGGCGAGGGGACTGCGGAGGAGGGGCGGGGGGGCGAGGGGACTGCGGAGGAGGGGCGGGGGGCACGAGGGGACTGCGGAGGAGGGGGTGAGGGGTTACGGGGAGCGCGGAGGAGGGGGTGAGGGGTTACGGGGAGCGCGGAGGAGGGGGTGAGGGGTTACGGGGAGCGCGGAGGAGGGGGTGAGGGGTTACGGGGAGCGCGGAGGAGGGGGTGAGGGGTTACGGGGAGCGCGGAGGAGGGGGTGAGGGGTTACGGGGAGCGCGGAGGAGGGGGTGAGGGGTTACGGGGAGCGCGGAGGAGGGGGTGAGGGGTTACGGGGAGCGCGGAGGAGGGGGTGAGGGGTTACGGGGAGCGCGGAGGAGGGGGTGAGGGGTTACGGGGAGCGCGGAGGAGGGGGTGAGGGGTTACGGGGAGCGCGGAGGAGGGGGTGAGGGGTTACGGGGAGCGCGGAGGAGGGGGTGAGGGGTTACGGGGAGCAATAGCTTGAGGGGGGAGGGGGCGAGGAATTGAGGGGTTCTGAAGGGAATGGGTTGCGGGGTGAATGGTTGCAGGGTCGGAGGGCAGGGAGTTGTGGAGAGAGCAGGCAAGGGAAGGAGCAAATTGCTGCAGGGGGAGGGGTCGAGGGATTTCTGGGAGCGAGAGATTGTGGGGGGTGGGGACGACCTGTTGCGGGGGAAAACGGGGAGGGGCATAGGGTTGTGGGGTGTGAGGGGGTGAGGAGTTGAGAGGGTTGCGGGGAAGGGCATGAGGAGTTGTGGAGGTGAGGGATTGCTATGGGCACAGTGTTGTAGTTGCAAAGGTGTTTCGGGGTAAGGGACCATGGGTTGCAGGGGGAGAAGGTGAACAGTGCTGGCGGGGTTGGTAGGGGATGAGAGGTTGTAGCGGAAGAGGTTGCAGGGAAGGGGATGAGGAATTGTGGGGTGGGTGTGGTGGGGCTAGGGGGCAAGGAGGAGGGAAGGGGGGATGGGGCAAATCCTCACATTGATGGGTTCTGGAAACTCCCTTTACAGGGGATTAGAAGGAGGCATCTACAGGCACACAACTCAAATCAAGACTAATGTTTGTCTTTTGAATTAGGCACGAATGGGCCCGAATCAAACATACTGTCTGTCTCTGTCAGAACTAACCCCCCCCTGCCCTCTGACGACCATATCCCTCTATTCCCATCCTATTCATGTATTTGTCAAGAATCCCCTTAAAACTCACTATCATATCCACTTCCACTACATCCCCCGGCAGTGAGTTCCAGACACCCCACACCTGAGCTCACATGGCTCGTTCCCTTCAAGGAATGCCCCAACATATGTAACATTCCTTCTGTAAATCATAGCAACCCCGCCCCCCCCCCCCCCACCCTCCTGGACAGCAATAGCATTTGAAACAATTTACAAACAATTGTACATGTTTCTCTATTTACTTCATACGGGCTTGGTGCAGAATCCACAGCATATTAACAATATAATACAGCCCGGAGATCATTCATCGCCCTTAAGTCCATCTCACATAGACCTTATCAGTGGGAACAACAATCCCTTGGGGGTTGATGTCTGGGGACTGGAGCCAGTTTTAAGATCCTTTCTGGTGAGTGAGGTCTGAATGAACCCACCAGTATTTGATCCTCTTACCGCTTGTTGTCAATAACCAATGGAGGAGCTGTTGATATCAGGCCTCCCTGGCCTCCCACATAGTAGAACAGAGAGTACAGAAGGTGGCAGGAATCTAACCTCAGGCAGAACAAAACATATGACAAGTATGCAAAGGGAGATGGTCAATGCAGGACTGAGTGCATTGTACCTAATTGTGCACAGTATATGGAATAAGCTAAATGAGCTTGTTGCACACGTCGAAATTGGCCAGTATGATGTTGCTGGCATCACACAGACGTGGATGCAAGGGGATCAGGGCTGGGATCTAAATATCCAAAGATATGTGTCCTATCGAAAGGACAGACAGATGGGCAAAGGGGGTGGGGTTGCATTGTCCGTAAGGAATGAAGTTGAATGTGCAGCAAGAAGTGATGTAGGATCAGAATGCATCGAATCTCTGTGGATAGAGTTGAGGAATCACAAAAGTAAAAGGAGCCTGATGCGGGTTATGTACAGCCTGGCATGATGTGGAGCAGAAAATAGATCAGGAGATAGAAAAGGCATATAAAAAAGGCAATATTACAATAAACATGGGGGAACTTCAATATGCATTTGTATGGGAAAATCAGGTTCCAAGGAAAGAAATTTGTGGAATGTCTAAGAGATTGTTTCTCTTTTTGGAGCATCTTGTGACAGACCCTACTAAGGAACAGATAATTCTATATTTGGCGACATATAATGAGGCGGACTTGATTAGGGAATTTAAGGTGAAGGAACCGTTTGGGAGAAGTGACCCCAATATGACAGAATTTACCCTACAGTTTGAGAGGGAGAAGCAGGAGTCAGATGTAACCATATTACAAATTAAATAAAGTTAACTACAAAGACATGAGGGAGCAGCTGGCCAGAGTTGATTGGAAAGGGAGCATGCCAAGGAAGGCAGTGGAACAGCAATGGCACGAGTTTTTGAGAATTATTCCGGAGGCACCACAGACATTCATCCCAAAGGGGAGCAAACGTTCTAAGGAGAGAACATAAGAAGTAGGAGCAGGAGTAGGCCGTCTAGCCCTTCGAGCCTGCCCCGCCATTCAATAAGATCATGGCTGATCTGAAGTGGATCAGTTCCACTTTCCCGCTTTCTCTCCATAACCCTTAATTCCCTTGTCTGTCAGAAACCTATCTACCCGTGACTTAAATATATTTAGTGAGGCAGCCTCCACCACTTCAACTGGCAGAGAATTCCAGAGATTCACCACCATTTGAGTGAAGAAGTTCCTCCTCAACTCCGTTCTAGACTGCACCCCCCCTCCTTATTTTGAGGCTGTGCCCTCAAGTCCTGCTATCCCTTCTGAGCTGGAAGAATTTCTCTACCTCTACCCTATCTATCCCTTTCATTATCTTATACGTCTCTATAAGATCCCCCCTCATCCTTCTAAACTCCGACGAGTACAGGCCCAGTCTGTTTAGTCTCTCTTCATAGTCCAACCCCCTCATCTCCAGTATCAGCATAGTGAACCTTTTCTGCACTCCCTCCAAGGCCAAAATATCCTTACGTAAGTGTGGCGACCAAAACTGCACACAGTACTCCAGCTGCGGCCTCACCAGTGCCCTGTACAGTTGCCACAAGAACTCCCTGCTTTTATATTCTATCCCCCTCGCTATGAAGGCCAGCATCCCATTCGCCTTCTTGATCACCTGCTGCACCTGCAGGCTGGGTTTTGGCAATTCGTGCACAAGGACCCCCAGGTCCCTCTGCACCGTAGCATGCTGCAGCTCTTCGCCCTTTTAAATAGTAATCCCTCCTACTATTATTTCTGCCAAAGTGGATAACCTCACACTTGCTAACGTTGTACTCCATCTGCCACATCCTCGCCCTCTCACTCAGCCTATCCAGATCCCTCTGCAGACTTTCCACACCCTCCGCGCAATTTGCTTTTCCACTCATCTTCATGTCATCAGCAAATTTCGTCACCCTACACTCAGCCCCCTCCTCCAGATCATCTATATAAATGGTAAATAGCTGAGGCCCCAGCATCGATCCCTGCGGCACTCCACTAGTCACCAGCCGCCAATCAGAATAGCACCCATTGATACCAACTCTCTGCCTCCTATTAGACAACCAATCCTCTATCCACGCTAACACCTTACCCCCAACTCCATGCACCCTAACCCTCTGAAGCAAGCTTTTGTGAGGCACCTTATCAAATCGAGAAACACCACATCCACCGGTTTCCCTCTGTCTACCGGACTCGTCACATCCTCATAGAAATCCAATAAATTCGTCAAACACGACTTCCCCTTAACGAATCTGTGCAGCGTCTGTTCTATCAAACCATTCCTTTCCAGGTGCCTCGCTATTTCTTCTTTGATGACGGATTTAAGCATTTTTCCAACTGCAGACGTTAAACTAACTGGCCTCTAATTCCCTGCCTTTTGCCTGCTACCTTTTTTAAACGGCGGCGGAGCATTAGCCGTTTTCCAATCTTCCGGCACTTCCCCGGAATCCAGCGAATTTTGGTAAATAATCACTAAGGCATCCACTATCACCTCTGCCATTTCCTTCAGAACCCTGGGATGTATTCCATCCGGTCCTGGGGACTTGTCCACCGTCAGTCCCATTAGCCTATCAAGCACTGCCTCTCTAGTGACAGTAATCGCATTCAGGCCCTCAACTCCTACCATCCTTCTATCTTTAATATCCGGCAAACTATTCGCGTCCTCCTCCGTGAAGACCGAGGCAAAAAACTTATTTAAGGCCTCCGCCATTTCCTCATCTCCCACCAATAAATCCCCCCTTTCATCCTCTAAGGGTCCAACATTCACTCTAGCCAGCCTCCTCTTCTTTGTAAAAACTCTTACAGTCCTTTTTTATATTTAGTGCTAGTTTAGCTTCATAGCCTATCCTTCCTTTCTTTATCAACTTCTTAGTCATTCTTTGTTGATTTTTAAACCTTTCCCAATCTTCTACTTGCCCACTACTTTTAGCCACCCTGAACGCATCAGCTTTTCATTTAATACTCTCCTTTATTTCCTTCGATAACCACGGCTGGTTATCCCTTCTCCTACATTCCTTTTTTACCATCGGAATATATTTCTGCTGAGTACCGAAAAAGATCTCCTTAAAAATCCTCCACGGTTCCTCAGCAGTCCTACCAACCAATCTGCGCCCCCAATCTACATTTGCCAATTCCTCTCTCATCCTATCGTACTCCCCTCTGTTTAAACAGAGGGCACAGGTTCGGGACCCTCCTTTCTCATCCTCCATCTGCATCAAAAACTCAACCATACAATGATCGCTCGTCCCAAGAGGATCCCTCACAACAAGATCCCTAATTCTACCTGCCTTGTTACACAGTAACAATTCTAAGATAGCTTGCTCCCTCGTCAGTTCCGTCACACACTGTTCAAGGAAACTATCCCGACAGCATTCCAAGAACTCTTCCTCAAGACCACCGCGTCCGACTTAGGTCAACCAATCAATGTGCAGATTGAAATTCCCCCATAATTATCGTCGCTCCATTTCTGCACACATAAATTATTTGCTTGCTTATAGCCCACCCCACCTCTGTTATTATTTGGGGGCCTATAGACCACACCCACCAGCGTCTTCCTCCCTTTACTATTCCTTATCTCCACCCACAACGATTCCACGTTTTGCTCTTTGGAGCCTATATCTTCCCTTACCACCGCCCTGATATTATCCTTAATCAGCAGAGCTACCCCACTCCCTTTTTCCTCCCGTCTACCCTTCCTAAACACCTGATACCCCTGGACATTCAGCTCCCAGTCTCTGTCACCCTGCAACCACGTTTCTGTAATGGCTACCAGATCATATCCATTTGTGCTGATCTGCACCACCAGCTCATTCACTTTGTTCTGAATGCTTCGTGCATTCAGGTAAAGTGTCTTTATCCCAGCCTTTATCTGTACCCTACTTGAAGGACGCTACCAACCTTTCTCATGCCCCCTACTCCCTTTATTATTGGGACATCCTCAACATTTTCCCGTGCTTGTACTCTCTCTTTTACTTTAGATATTGTAATTTCTCCCACCCCTGCACCACCCCCCCACCCCCCCCAACCAATTAGTTTAAACAGTCCTAGTTATACGATTCACCAGAACTCTGGTCCCAGCACGGTTCAGACTAAGACCATCCCATCTGAACAGGTCCCACCTGCCCCAATACTGGTGCCAATGCCCCATAAATTCAAACCCATTCCTCCCACACCAATCCCTGAGCCACCCATTCATCTCTTTAATCCTATTTACCCTATGCCCATCTGCATGTGGTTCAGGTAGTAATCCAGAGATAACCACTTTGTCAGTTCTGCTTTTTAATTTGATTCCCAGCTTTGCATACTCCCTCTGCAGATCCTTAGTTCCCAATTTTCCTATGACGTTGGTACCCACGTGTACCACAACGACTGGATTCTCACCCTCCCACTCCAAGTTCCTCTGCAGCCCAGATGATACATCCTGGACCCGAGCACCAGGCAGACAGCATACCCTTCTGTATTCTTTGTGACAAAGGACAGTGTCTATGTCCCTAACTACACTATCCCCAATTACCACTACATTCCTCTTCTTCCTCTTTGTCCTGTTTCTGCACCACTGTACCATGGGCAGTTTGCTCATCAACCTTACAGCCCTCGTTCTTGTCCACACTGGGAGCAAGAACCTCCAACCTGTTGTGCAGATTGAGAGGCTGAGGCCTTTGGGTCCTCCCCTCCTTCCTCCCCACTCCCCCCTCCTTCCTCTCACCATCACACCCCTCAGCAGCACCCTCTTGTTCCTGACCCTCAGAGTTAGCCAGTCTCGGGGGTGTGAATCTCTCTTGTACCCCATTATTCAGTTTGCATTCTCCCTCCCTGATGAGCCTCACTGTCTGAAGCTGAGTTCAGCTTGTCGACTTTGAGCTGGAGCGCTTCAAGCAACCAGCACTTACTGCAGACATGGTCACTGGGAAGGACCTTGGGGTCCACCAGCTCCCACATCATACAGAAACAGCACATAACATGTCCCTCCATCACAGTCTCCCAGTGATTTCTAAACACAGTTAAGAATTTAGACTTACCTTGCCCTTTTCTCCCAAGTCCTGTGATCCAAAGCCCTTACAGCTCACTCTGCTGCCCGCTCCCGACGCTGCCCGCTGTCTACAGCAATCCTCCTTTTATACTTTGCACGGTAAAAAAAAATCCCTTCCCACAAAGCCCCGCGGCCCACTTCCTGTCTAACTTTTAAAGCAGAATTACAGTTAAAAAGCCTGTGAAAATCTTTACAAAGGTAATCGCTGACCTTTACTCTGTGCAACCTTCACTCCGCTCGCTCCAACGAATGAGTGGACTATTGATGTTTCCTCTGAGGTTGTGCCCTCGGGCCTGAGTCTCTCCTACTATTGGAAACATCTTCCCCACATCCACTCTATCCAGGCCTTTCGTTAGTCTGTAAGTTTCATTGATATCCCCCTCCTCATCCTTTCAAACTCCACCGAGTACAGACCCAAAGTCCTCAGACACTCCTCGTGCGTCAAGTCTTTTATTCACCAGACCATTCTTGTGAACCTCCTCTGGACCCTCTCCAAGGCCAGCACATCCTTCCTTAGATATGGGGCCGAAAAGGACCAAGAAAGAAAATTACAGCGTAGGAACAGGCCCTTCGGCCCTCCAACCTTGCACCTACCGTGCTACCCGACTTCACTCAAACCGCCCCCCGAACCAAGAGTGCTGACCATATTCGGAATGTGGTCTGAACAAAGATTTACAAAACCTCAGCAGTACACCCCTGCTGTTGTATTCTATCTCTCTCGAAATGAAGCCGAGCAGAGAGACTCTGTTATATCGAATGAATATTGAAAGAGTTATGGTTTGACCCTCCATTGTTTCCAAATTTCCCTGATCATCAACACCCCATCTAGGCTGTAAATATTCTACTTTGGGTATAAAAAGTGTTGGATTGAACGGGGTGAAGTGAAGCTGTTTGTTTAGTGACTGTAATTGATGTGAGTCTCCATGGATCCGATTAGTCTGCCTGGACGATTTCCCCCTTCTATTAATAAGGGATTCTGTTCAATGTGTTGTCCCATTGAGACAGCGGGAGCGACAGCTCCAAACTAACAGAGATCAGCGGCTGTGGAGAAAGGGAGAGGAGAGATCAGGATCTGGGAGCAGTGGATTAGAATCTCCCAACAATGCATCTGAATCTGGGAACAATCAATTGGAATGTTTCCACAATGGATCAGAATCTGGGAACAATGGATTTTGATGTTCCAACCAAGGGCAGGAGTTTATCATACTGGATTTCTTGGTTTACTGAAGATGGCTTACGGATAACATTATTTGGTCGGATTCGATATCTACTGCATGTGATTCAATGCTTTTACTATCCCCTCCTGGCTATTGTTGGTGTTCCGGGTAAGTCCCTGGCTGGAATTTTACCGGCCTGACTGCCAGGGAATTGGAGCAGGCGAGGGGCGGGAGCATGGGAGGGTCTGTTAAACACGGGAGGGATTTTGCAGCTTCGGGGAGAGTGAGGCTGTAAAGTCCCGTCCCCTGTGTCCAGTTTGTCTTGCTAGAAAGGCTGTTTAACTGTGTTGATTTCCCTGTCATTTACTGTACTCAGTTTGCTGCTCTTGTTTCTGTTGAATCTCTGTGTCCAGTTATTATTTCTTTCAGCCACTTAGAATTGTCTCAGGGCCCATGGGCTGGGATGTCTTCTGTGTGCTGGGACTTTTCATAGACATGTGACATCAAACACGATTCCTTCATGAGTAAAAGATTGAGACAGAATCCATTTTACCCTCGACATATAACATATAGCAGTTCACTGCTTATCACCCACCCAGTCAGCAGGCTGCAGAATCCATTTTTATTGTTTACAGCAAGATCTCACTTGTGTATCTCAATTGTGTATTTGCAACCACATAGGTTTGGTACATGGTTGGGAACACAGCTGCAAGTCATAGAAATCATAGAAACCCTAGCAGTTGTAAATGCGCCTAGTTTGGGGGCATTTAAGAGATTGGTAGATAGGTTTATGGACGAAAAGGGATTGGTTTAGATTAGTGGGTCAATTTTTTTTTTGAAATAAGACTGGTCGGCGCAACATTGTGGGCCGAAGGGCCTGTTCCGTGCTGTAATGTTCTATGTTCTATATCCCTCCATATTTTACCCACTAATTCTCTAAGCTATGGTTCTACGGTCAATTTAGCACGGCCAATCAACCTAACCCGCACTCCTTTGGACTGTGGGAGGAAACCGGAGCACCCGGAGGAAACCCACGCAGACACTAGGAGAATGTGCAAACTCCACACAGTGACCCGAGCCGGGAATCGAACCCAGGACCCTGGAGCTATGAAGCAGCGATGCTAACCCACGGTGCTACCGTGCCTCCCCCGCAATCTGTCTGTCTAAATGAAGATTTTTTTGGGGATAGGGCTGGGTGGGATTTTGGTCGGTGTCTGTGAAAGTTCTGCTCATACCTCATGCATTCGTGTCTAGACCACCAATGTACACTACAAACAGCAAGCGACCCAGCATTGATCCATGTGTAATCCCACTGGACACAGGCTTGCAGTCACAAAAGCAACATTCAACCATCACCCTCTGCCTCCTGCCACTCAGCCGATTTTGAATGTAATTTACCAAATTGCCCTCGATCCAATCGGCTATTACTTTCCTGTTCAGTCTCCCATGAGGGAATTCTTCTCTGAAGTCCATTTAGACGACATCGACTGCACTTCCCTCATCTACTTATGCAGTCACCTCCTAAATATATTCAAACAAATTGTAGACATGATCTCTACTTGACAAAGCCATGCTGACTATTATTCATCAACCCTTACCTCTCAAAGTGGAAATTAATTCTGTCCCTCAGATTGATTTCCAATCATCATGATTTCCAATCATGGACATAGTGATGATGCCGTCTTGGGCGTGATCTTGGATGTCTCCAGGACACCTTGTAGGATGGCAGTAGAGCACAATGGTTAGCACAGCTGCCTCACAGCATCAGGGATCCCGGGATTCCATCATCACCAGTGATGATTTTTTGTTTACTTTGAAACCAGCTCCATTCTCCCACATTGCCTGTTGGGATTTCTCCTGTTACAAGAACGTGTCGTGTTTCTCTGGAAAGCATTCACATTGAGGAGGTCCAGTTTCTTGCAGCTCCCCAGTGTCACATTGACCCTTGTAAATTTATCTCGATCACAGCAATCCTGTGCACGTCATCAATCTGCGTAAGTTCATTGGTAAGGCCAGGGCACATCGTGCTGATGTTCCAGCTTGAGGTGTGAAAGACTGATTTGGTTTGGTTTGATTTGAATTGATTTGTCTTATTGTTGTCATATATATTAGTATACGGTGAAAAGGATTGTTTGTTGAGTGTTCGACAGACAAAGGATCGTGAATAAGAGATTGTAGAATGTAATGCAGTTATAGCTCGGGTGGAGGAAAAGATCAACTTAATGCCGTATAGGTTCATTCAAACGCCTGCTGGCAGCAAGAAGAAGCTGTTGTTGAGTCATCAGCATGGTGGCACCATGGTTACCACACCTGTTTCATGTCTCCAAGGACATGAGTTCAGCTCCTAGGTTGGGTCAACGTCTGTGTGGAATTTGCACATTCTCTGTGTGAGTTTCCTCCGGATGCTCTGTTTTCCACCCATAGTCCAACGTTTGGTTGATTGGCCATGCTAACTTACCAATTAGCATCCCGTGATATGCATGTTAGGGGGATTAGCAAGGTACACATGTGGGACTTCGGGGATAGGGTCTGGCTAGGATTGTCGATGGATCAATTGCCCCCTTCTGCAGTGTAGCTTTTCTATGGATTGGTTGGCACAAAACCTCACGCTGTTTTTTCTCTAATGGAACTAGTGGGATGAGTATATATCCATGGTGCGTTATTCCCTAATTATGCTGGCTGTTATTGCGAGTCAGCAAGAAGCTCAGACAGATTTGATGAGTGGAAGATTGATTTGAGTGAGGGACTGGTCTGCATTCACCAAGTTTGAAGTTTGTTCCAGTCTAGGACAGAGCATGAGCCACATCAAACTACAATATTATCTATGATGCATCTGTAAAAGTGGGTGAGAGTCGTAGCTGACTTGCCAAATGTCCTTAGTCCTCTGAGAAAATAGAAGTGTTCGTGGGCTTTCTTAACGATAAAGTCATCATGGAAGGACACAAAAAGTTACAGGTGATCTGAACCCTGAAACCTGAAGCTCTAGACCATTTCAACTTCATCCCATTGATGTAGATAGGGGCATGTACTCCATGATACCTCCTGAAGTCGATTTGCTTAGTTGACATTGAGGAAAGGATTATTGTGGTCACAATAGTTCACCAGATTCTCCAACCCTTTGCTGTTCTCAGTCTCATCATTGTTTGGGATCCGACCCACTACGTTGGGGTCATCAGAAAACTTGTAAATTGAGTTGGAGTGGAATTTGGCCACACAGTCATCGGCGTAAGGGGCTGAGGACACAGTCTTGTGGGGCACCGCTATTGAGGATGATTGTGGAAGAGGTGTTGTTGCCTCTCCTTATTTATTGCTGTTTGTGAGTTAGAAGTTCAGGATCTAACTGCAGAGGCAGAAGCCGAGTCCCAGGCCACAGATTTGGATGTGAGTTTAGTGGGAATAATGGTGTTGAAGGTTGAGCTGTAGTCGATAAACATGAGTCTGTGTTACAGGGTTGACTGTCGGGCCAGGGAGATGGTGGGTGTAGAACGTAGAACATAGAACATTACAGCGCAGAACAGGCCCTTCGGTCCACGATGTTGCGCCGACCAGTTACAAAACAATGACCCACTAACCTAAACCAATCCCTTTTCGTCCATAAACCTATCCACGGAAACCTGTTGAGTTGACCTGTTGAGGTAGATGAACTGGAGTGGATCAAGGCAATCTGGGAGGCTGGAATTGATTTGTGCCATGACTAACCTTTTGATATCTTTCATATTATTGGATGTCATTCTCACTGGATGATTGTCATTATGGCAGGCTGCTTGGTTTTTCTTTGGTAATGGCCTTTGTTGAGTTTTTCTTACCAGGTGCACAGATTGTCAACCTTCCTGCCAAGAGAGGACTCACTGACCTTCACTGGTCCAGTAGACCACAGTGGGGCAGCAGCAAACCCACTGGGAATTATGGACGGTCACTATTCACTGAACACTGAAGTTTTCTCAAACACTTGAAAGCAAACCCTGGCAGTTGTGTCCTGTGCCAACCGAGTGTGAAATTTCCATTTCTTCCTGTGTTGTACTAATTTGGCAACAATGCTGTGGTCTCCTCTCCAGGGTACAGCCCAGGGTAAATATGATAGAGATTCTGTGCTGTCAAGGCATCGGGACCTCCCTCTGTCAACTGTTAGTATGAGTCAGAGGCAAGGGTGAACCAGCACTGTTTGGTACCAGTTCTGCTGCAGGGGTTGTCCGTAAGCTGTCTGAGAGATGACAGATTACCATCTACAGGGATTTCTGTCAGGGTTTACTCCCTCAGCCTTCTTACCCTCCAAATCCCCCACAGGGTAGAAGGGCTATTTCCATGTAGCTGAGTGAGGATCAATGTTGTGAACTCCTCTGAAAACTCCCTCCCAAATGTATACCATTGTGTTGTCGCCATGGTGCAGCATGGCGACACTGTGGTTAGCACTGCTGACTCACAGCGTCCGGGACCTGGGTTCAATTCCTCATTTGGGTCATTTATTGTGTGGAGTTTGGAGCTTCTCCCCATGTCTGTGTGGGTTTCTTCTGGATGTTCCTCTTTCCCCTTTACACTCCAAAAGACGAGCTGGATTTTTAAAAAAAGTTATTTTGTATGTGTGGACATTGTTTTTATTTTCACCTATCCTCAGTCTAAATGGTCGCATTCTCCCCTGAATGATGTCTAATTTTAATCTTAATCTTCCTTCCTAACAGTGAACATAATCACAATTGTGACACTGACAAACAGAAACTGTGGTCTGTCCAAATGTGTTACTAGTTACCTGGCGGCCATGTCGGTGGGGGATCTGCTGGTCGTTATCCTTGACCTTACATTGAGACACATTCCCATAGTTTATTGGGAACAGTTTTATTTCCTGCTGTCGGTTCCTGTGTGTAACATCCACGCCGTCTTGCTTTACGCAGCCACTGACTGTTCTGTCTGGTTCACCGTCACTTTCACCTTTGATCGATTTGTGGCCATTTGCTGCCCCAAGCTGAAAAGTAAATATTGCACTGAGAAATCGGCGTCTGTGGTTCTGGGAACAGTGACGGTGCTGAGCTGTTTAAAGAACATTTTCTGGTATTTTATGTTTTTAAATGGATATCAGCTGGTGAATGATCCCTGGTTTTGTGATGTCGCATGGGATGTTATGAAATCTGTGATCTGGAGTACAATCGAGTTCCTCCACTTCATTTTAACTCCGTGTGTCCCATTCATCCTGATTCTGCTGCTCAATGCTTTCACTGTCAGACACATTTTAGTGAGCAGCAGAGCCCGCAGGAGACTCCGGTGTCACAACAGTGGGGAGAATCCCAGAGACCCAGAGATGGAGAGTCGAAGGAAATCCATCATTTTACTGTTTGTTATCTCAGCCAATTTCATCCTGTTATGGTCAATATTATTGGTTTATTCAATATGGAATCGGATGGATTATTTGGAATACAAGTCGGTAGTGCTAAATTATTTTGTTCTGGAATTGGGTTTCATGCTGCAACTCTTGAGTTGCTGTACAAACACGGCCATTTATGCTGTGACACAGACTCAATTCAGACAGCAGCTACTAATTCTCCTCAAATATCCCTTTACTGCAATTATTCATCTCATTACAACCTCAGAAGTTACTGCAACTCCAAGATCCCTGACTCTTCCTATTGGACATTCAAACTCTAAACAACAAACAGCCTCACAAAGACAGAAAGAGTAACAGATAGAGAGAGAGAGAGAGCAGTGAAAGCAAAAGTGAGAGTGATAGAGAGACAAAGATAGATAGAGAGAGGAAAGGGCACAAAGGCATGAAGAGAGACAGCATTTGAAATAGTTTTGAACAGATAGAGGGAAAGAAACAGACAGACAGAGAGAGACAAACAGAGATAAAGGACAGAGAGAGAAACAGATTCTCTCAGAGTGAAAGAAATAGGGATAGAGGGGGAAATGGCAAGGGTGATTGACAGGGAATGAGAAAGGGAGACAGGACATACATGGGAAGATGTAATAAGGAAGGAAAAGGGCAACTAAGAGGGAACCGGAGACCGAAAGGAGGGCAGAGATAAATAGTCAGAGGAAGAGAGAAACAGACAGAGAGAGAGCATGGGAACAAATGGGAAAGAATGAGACTGAACACATACAATGGACACAACAAGAGCAAAAGGCAGAGCAAGGCATAGAGAGAGAGAGAGATAAGAAAAGTGGGACAGAGACAGAGAGAGAGAGGGAGAGGGAGATGGAGACAGAGCAGGACAAGGAGAGTGAGATTAAAAGGGAGCAGGAGAGATAGAAGAAGAGGGAGATGCAGAGAGACATTAAGAGACACAGAGAGACACAGAGAGATGCACAGGCAGACAGAAAGCGACAGATTTATTTCATGACTTTAATGATAACCATCAGTTGGACCTATTGGAATATGAATTCCCTGATTGAGCCAGTTAATGCTATCCAATCAGGGAGGTCTGCAGACTAATGGTGTATCTAGGGTACTGGAAATCAGGGCCTGTATACTCAGGATGTGGGTATGATGGTCTGATGGTTTTATCACTCGACTATTAATACAGAAACTCAGCTAATGTTTTGGGCACACGGGTTCTAACCCCATCACGGCAGATGGTGGGATTAAAATAATTATATCTGGCATTCAGAATCCACTGGTGACCATAAAACTATTGTCGATTTTTGGGAAAAAAAAATCTGGTTCACCAATGTCCCAGGGAAGGAAATCTGTCGCGCTTACATGATCAGGACACTTATTTGCCCTCTCAGCAAGGGCAACTGGGGATGAGCCCTCAGCAGTTACTCAGACCTAGATGAGAAGGGGTGCAATGGCTTCAAACAGGTTCATGCACAAATATAAACTTCTGAACTGGGCCTGTTAAATCTGCCCACAGAGTGCAAGCTACAAAGAGTGAAACTCTGAGAGTTGGGGTAAGTGTGGGAGTTTAGGGAAGTGGCTGGCGATGTATTGCTCTGTCTTGTGTCGCTTACTGCCTTCCCATCAGGTCCAGTGTGAGCAGGTGTCGGCCAGACATTAAATGTTCAGAAAATGTTGTGGGACCAATGGAAGCAGCTGATTGGTGAGTCAGTCCTCGGAAGGAACACTGAGGGAATTTTCTGAGCAGCTCCTTGCTGATGTCATAGCATCAGGAAAGATCCCGATTTTTTAATGCTCTGGGAACCTGGGCTCGAATCCCAACATGGCAGCTGGTGGAATTTGAACTCAATAAAAAATATCTGGAATTAAAAATCTGCTGACGACCATAAAATTATTGTTGATTGTTGAGAAAACTCACCTGGTTCATTAATATCATTTAGGGAAGGAAATCTGCTGTCCTTGCCTGGTCTGGCCTATGTGTGGCTCCACAGTCACAGCAATGTGTTTAACTCCGAACCGCTCTCCAACATCAACTCGGGATGGGCAATAAATGCTGGCTGTCCTGAGAACTCTGTTTCCCAAAAATGAATGAAAGAAATGCCCTTTTCCCATCCTTAAAGATTCAAGCAGATTTAGATTTTTGCTGGTGGGATACTTTCTGTGACGTTTATTGAGAACATAGCTTAAAGTAGAAAATTACAACAAGATTAAAAACATATAAAGTAGATAAAATACAGAGGCAGGTCCAGGTAATGTGTTGTACTTGCATGATGTGGGAGCTTGCTGTCCCATTTGTGTTTGCATGTGTACACATCTGTAGGAAATGTTGGTTGCTCGAGGAAGACCAATTCAGATTTGATGAGGTGGAGCCTGAGCTTTGAACGCTGTGGTACACTAGGGAGCGGAGAGTTAGCGAGACACTGTGTTTCAGGAGGCGCTCACGTCCCAAAGAATAACTACATCACATTTGGTGAGTGATCAGGGACGGAGAGTGTGACTCCAAGCAAGTCTTGGTGACAAACCCAGGAGGTAGTGTTGAAGGAGCCTCAGCCCTTGGGCTTGTCTCAGTGTAGATGATGAACGAATGATATTGTCACTCGACTATTAATCCAGAAAACTGTTTGGTTCACTAATGTCCTTTTAAGGAATGAGACCTGCCGACCTTATCTGGTCTGGCCTACATGTGACACCAGAGCCACATTAATGTAGTTGACTCTCAATGCCCTCAAAGGGCAACTAGGGACATGCAATAAATGCTGGCCAGCCAGGGACACCCATGTCCTTCAAATGATGAAAGAAACAGATGTGTGACCTTTGCGGACGTGGATGAGGGCTGCAAGGAGGATGAGCAACTTAACCATAGCACTGTGGTTCAGGGAGCCATTCAAGAGGGAGGAGGAAAGGGAAATGTTGTTGTAAATGGGAATAGTTTGACAGGAGGAATAGACACTTTCCTCTGTGGCCAGCATGGAGAGTCTCCAAGGCTGTGTTGCCTGACTGGTGCCCCGGTTCAGGACATCTTCTCTGTTGTTGCTGGGAAAAATGGAGCTGGAGGGGATAGATTCAGTTGTTGTGGTGCACGTTTCTGAATTCTTAACAGATTAAATCTGAAATTGGAGTCACAATTATCGGACTTGGATGGATTGCGTGGATTTCCAGACATTCCTCTTTACTTCTTCCTCTTTGTCCTGTGTCTGCACCACTGTACCGTGGGCAGTTTGCTCGTAAGAACATAAGAACTTAAGAAGTAGGAGCAGGAGTAGGCCATCTAGCCCTTCGAGCCTGCCCCGCCATTCAATAAGATCATGGCTGATCTGTCGTGGCTCAGTTCCACCTTCCCGCCCTCTCCCCATAACCCTTAATCCCCTCTCTTATCAAAAACCCATCAACCCGCGTCTTAAAAATATTTAGCGAGGCAGCCTCCACCACTTCAACGGGCAGAGAATTCCAGAGATTCACCACCCTTTGAGTGAAGAAGTTCCTCCTCAACTCCGTTCTAAACCGCCCCCCTTTTATCTTGAGGCTGTGCCCCCTAGTCCTACTGTCTTTTTTGAGCGGGAAGGGTCTCTCCACCTCTATCCTATCCATCCCATTCATCATCTTATACGTCTCAATGAGATCTCCCCTCATTCTTCTAAACTCCAACGAGTACAAGCCTAGTTTATTTAGCCTCTCCTCATAGCTCAAGCCCCTCAACTCCGGTATCAGCCTAGTAAACCTCCTCTGCATTCCCTCCAATGCCAAAATATCTTTGCGCAGGTGCGGCGCCCAAAACTGCACACAGTACTCCAGCTGCGGCCTCACCAATGCCCTATACAGCTGCAGCAAGACCTCCCTACTTTTATATTCAATCCCCCTCGCTATGAAGGCCAGCATCCCATTTGCCTTCCTGACCACCTGCTGCACCTGCAAGCTGGGTTTTTGCGACTCATGCACAAGGACCCCGAGGTCCCTCTGCACCGTCGCCTGCTGCAGTTTTTCTCCACGTAAGTAATAGTCCTTCCTACCATTATTCCTACCAAAGTGGACCACCTCACACTTGCCAACATTAAATTCCATTTGCCATTTCCTGGCCCATTCGCCCAGCCTATCTAGACCCTTCTGCCGACTCTCCACAGAGCCCTCGTTCTTGTCCACACTGGGAGCAAGAACCTCAAACCTGTTGTGCAGATTGAGAGGCCGAGGCCTTTGGGTACCACCCCCCCCTTCCTCCCCACACCTTCCTCCACACCCCTTCCTTTCTCTCACCCTTCCTCCCCACTCCCTCCTCCTTCCGACCCATTCCCCCCTCCTTCCTCTCACCATCACTCTCCTCAGAAGCACCCTCCTGTTCCTGACCCTCAGAGTTAGCCAGTCTAGGGGGTGTGGATTTCTCTTGTACCCCATTATCCAGGTTACACTCCCTCTCCCTGATGTGCCTCAGTGTCTGGAGCTCAGAGTTCAGCTCGTCTACTTTGAGCTGGAGCCCTTCAAGCAACCAGCACTTACTGCAGACATGGTCACTGGGAAGGACCTTGGGGTCCACCAGCTCCCACATCATACAGAAACAGTACATCACATGTCCCTCCATCACAGTCTCCCAGTGATTTCGAAACACAGTGAAGAATTTAGACTTACCTTGCCCTTTTCTCTCAAGTCCTGTGATCCAAAGCCCTTACAGCTCACTCTGCTGCCCGCTTCCGACGCTGCCCGCTGTCTACAGCAATCCTGCTTTTATACTTTGCGCGGTAAAAAAAATCCCTTCCCACAAAGCCCTGCGGCCCACTTCCTGTCTAACTTTTAAAGCAGAATTACAGTTAAAAAGCCCGCAAAAATCTTTACAAAGGTAATCGCTGACCTTTACTCTGTGCAACCTTCACTCCGCTCGCTCCAACGAATGAGTGGACTATTGATGTTTCCTCTGAGGTTGTGCCCTCGGGCCCGAGTCTCTCCTACTATTGGAAACATCTTCCCCACATCCACTCTATCCAGGCCTTTCGTTAGTCTGTAAGTTTCATTGATATCCCCCTCCTCATTCTTTCAAACTCCATCGAGTACAGACCCAAAGTCCTCAGACACTCCTCGTGCGTCAAGTCTTTTATTCACCAGACCATTCTTGTGAACCTCCTTTGGACCCTCTCCATGGCCAGCACATCCTTCCTTAGATATGGGGCCGAAAAGGACCAAGAAAGAAAATTACAGCGTAGGAACAGGCCCTTCGGCCCTCCAACCTTGCACCTACCGTGCTACCCGACTTCACTCAAACCGCCCCCCGAACCAAAAGTGCTGACTGTATTCGGAATGTGGTCTGAACAAAGATTTACAAAACCTCAGCAGTACACCCCTGCTGTTGTATTCTATCTCTCGCGAAATGAAGCCGAGCAGAGAGACTCTGTTATATCGAATGAATATTGAAAGAGTTATGGTTTGACCCTCCATTGTTTCCAAATTTCCCTGATCATCAACACCCCATCTAGGCTGTAAATATCCTACTTTGGGTATAAAAAGTGTTGGATTGAACGGGGTGAAGTGAAGCTGTTTGTTTAGTGACTGTAATTGATGTGAGTCTCCATGGATCCGATTAGTCTTCCTGGAGGGTTTTCCCTCTTCTATTAATAAGGGATTCTGTTCAATGTGTTGTCTCATTGAGACAGCGGGAGCGACAACTCCAAACTAACAGAGATCAGCGGCTGTGGAGAGAGAGGGAGGGAGAGGAGAGATCAGAATCTGGGAGCAGTGGATTGGAATCTCCCAGCGATGCATCAGAATCTGGGAACAATCAATTGGAATGTTCCAACAATGGATCAGAATCTGGGAACAATGGATTTTGATGTTCCCACTAAGGACAGGAGTTTCTCATACTGGATTTCTTGGTTTACTGGAGATGGCTTACGGATAACATTATTTGGTCGGATTCGATATCTACTGCACGTGATTCAATGCTTTTACTATCCCCTCCTGGCTATTGTTGGTGTTCCGGGTAAGTCCCTGGCTGGAATTTTACCGGCCTGACTGCCAGGGAATTGGAGCAGGCGAGGGGCAGAGCATGGGAGGGTCTGTTAAACACGGGAGGGATTTTGCAGCTTCGGGGAGAGTGAGGCTGTAAAGTCCCCTTCCCTGTGTCCAGTTTCTCTTGCTAGAAAGGCTGTTTAACTGTGTTGATTTCCCTGTCATTTACTGTACTCGGTTTGCTGCTCTTGTTTCTGTTGAATCTCTGTGTCCAGTTATTATTTCTTTCAGCCACTTAGAATTGTCTCAGGGCCCATGGGCTGGGATGTCTTCTGTGTGCTGGGACTTTTCATAGACATGTGACATCAGACACTATTCCTTCATGAGTGAAAGATTGAGACAGAATCCATTTTACCCTCGACATATAACATATAGCAGTTCACTGCTTATCACCCACCCAGTCAGCAGGCTGCAGAATCCATTTTTATTGTTTACAGCAAGATCTCACGTGTGTATGTGAATTGTGTATTTGCAACCACATAGGTTTGGTACTTGGTGGGGAACACAGCTGCAAGTCATAGAAATCATAGCAACCCTACAGTACACAAAGAAATCATTCGGCCCATCAAGTCTGCACCGACCACAATCCCACCCAGGCCCTACCCCCATATCCCTCCATATTTTACCCACTAATCCTCTAACCTATGGTTCTACGGTCAATTTAGCATGGCCAATCAACCTAACCCGCACACCTTTGGACTGTGGGAGGAAACCGGAGCACCCGGAGGAAACCCACGCAGACACTAGGAGAATGTGCAATCTCCACACAGACAGTGACCCGAGCCGGGAATTGAACCCAGGACCCTGGAGCTGTGAAGCAGCAATGCTAACCCACTGTGCTGCCGTGGCGCCCCAATCTGTCTGTCTAAATGAAGATTTTTATGGGGATCGGGCCGGGTGGGATTGTGTTCGGTGCCTGTGAACGTTCTGCTCATACCTCACGCATTCATGTCTAGACCACCAATGTACACTAAAAACAGCAAGGGACCCAGCATCGATCCATGTGTAATCTCTCTGGACACAGGCTTGCAGTCACAAAAGCAACATTCATAAGAACATAAGAACATAAGAAATAGGAGCAGGAGTAGGCCATCTAGCCCTTCGAGCCTGCCCTGCCATTCAATAAGATCATGGCTGATCTGTTGTGGCTCAGTTCCACTTTCCCGCCCTCTCCCCATAACCCTTAATCCCCTCTCTTATCAAGAACCCATCAACCCGCTTCTTAAAAATATTTAGCGAGGCAGCCTCCACCACTTCAACGGGCAGAGAATTCCAGAGATTCACCACCCTTTGAGTGAAGAAGTTCCTCCTCAACTCCGTTCTAAACCGCCTCCCCTTTATCTTGAGGCTGTGCCCCCTAGTCCTACTGTCTTTTTTGAGCGGGAAGAGTCTCTCCACCTCTATCCTATCCATCCCATTCATCATCTTATACGTCTCAATGAGATCTCCCCTCATTCTTCTAAACTCTAACGAGTACAAGCCTAGTTTATTCAGCCTCTCCTCATAGCTCAATCCCCTCAACTCCGGTATCAGCCTAGTAAACCTCCTCTGCACTCCCTCCAGGGCCAAAATATCCTTGCGCAGGTGCGGCGCCCAAAACTGCACACAGTACTCCAGCTGCGGCCTCACCAATGCCCTATACAGCTGCAGCAAGACCTCCCTACTTTTATATTCAATCCCCCTCGCTATGAAGGCCAGCATCCCATTTGCCTTCCTGACCACCTGCTGCACCTGCAAGCTGGGTTTTTGCGACTCATGCACAAGGACCCCGAGGTCCCTCTGCACCGTCGCCTGCTGCAGTTTTTCGCCACGTAAGTAATAGTCCTTCCTACCATTCTTCCTACCAAAGTGGACCACCTCACACTTGCCAACATTAAATTCCATTTGCCATTTCCTGGCCCATTCGCCCAGCCTATCTAGATCCTTCTGCAGACTCTCCACACCCTCCGCACAATTTGCCTTTCCCCCAATCTTGGTGTCATCAGCAAATTTCGACACTCTACACTCGGTTCCCTCCTCCAGATCATCTATATAAATGGTAAATAGCTGAGGCCCCAGCACCGACCCCTGGGGCACCCCACTAGTCACCAAGCATCACTAGTCATTCAAGCATCACCCTCTGCCTCCTGCCACTCAGCTGATTTTGAATGTAATTTACCAAATTGCCCGCGATCCAATCGGCTATTACTTTCCTGTTCAGTCTCCCATGAGGGAATTCTTCTCTGAAGTCCATTTAGATGACATCGACTGCACTTCCCTCACCTACTTATGCAGTCACCTCCTAAATATATTCAAGCAAATTGTAGACATGATCTCTACTTGACAAAGCCATGCTGACTATTATTCATCAACCCTTACCTCTCAAAGTGGAGATTAATTCTATCCCTCAGATTGATTTCCAATCATCATGATTTCCAATCATGGACATAGTGATGATGCCGTCTTGGGCGTGATCTTGGATGTCTCCAGGACACCTTGTAGGATGGCAGTAGAGCACAATGGTTAGCACAGCTGCCTCACAGCATCAGGGATCCCGGGATTCCATCATCACCAGTGATGATTTTTTGTTTACTTTGAAACCAGCTCCATTCTCACACATTGCCTGTTGGGATTTCTCCTGTTACAAGAACGTGTCGTGTTTCTCTGGAAAGCATTCACATTGAGGAGGTCCAGTTTCTTGCAGCTCCCCAGTGTCACATTGACCCTTGTAAATTTATCTCGATCACAGCAATCCTGTGCACGTCATCAATCTGCGTAAGTTCATTGGTAAGGCCAGGGCACATCGTGCTGATTTTCCAGCTTGAGGTGTGAAAGACTGATTTGGTTTGGTTTGATTTGAATTGATTTGTCTTATTGTTGTCATATATATTAGTATACGGTGAAAATGATTGTTTGTTGAGTGTTCTACAGACAAAGGATAGCGAATAAGCGAGTGTAGAATGTAATGCAGTTATAGCTCGGGTGGAGGAAAAGATCAACTTAATGCCATATAGGTCCATTCAAACACCTGCTGGCAGCAAGAAGAAGCTGTCATTGAGTCATCAGCATGGTGGCACCATGGTTAGCACTCCTGTTTCATGTCTCCTCGGACCTGAGTTCGATTCCTAGCTTGGATCAACGTCTGTGTGGAATTTGCACATTCTCTGTGTGAATTTCATCCGGATGCTCTGATTCCCACCCATAGTCCAACATTTGGTTGATTGGCCATGCTAACTTACCAATTAGCATCCCGTGATACACATGTTAGGGGGATTAGGAGGGTACACATGTGGGACTTCGGGGATAGGATCTGGCTGGGATTGTCGATGGATGAAAGGCCCCCTTCTGCACTGTAGTTTTGCTATGAGTTGGTTGGCATGCTTTTTTTAAATTTCTAATGGAACTAGTGGGATAAGTGTATATCCATGGTGCATTATTCCCTAATTATGCTGGTTGTTTTTGCAAGGCAGTGAGAAGCTTAGACAGAGTTGATGAGAGGGAGATTGATTTGAGTGACAGACTGGTCTGCATTCACCAAGTTTGAAGTTTGTTGCGGTCTGGGACAGAGCATGAGCCACACCAAGCTACAATATTATCTATGATGCATCTGTAAAAGTGGGTGAGAGTCACAGCTGACCTGCCAAATGTCCTTAGACCTCTGAGAAGATAGAGGCATTCGTGGGCTTTCTTAACTATAGTGTCATCATGGAAGGGCACAAAAAGTTACTGGTGATCTGAACCCTAAAATCTGAAGCTCTAGACCATTTCAACTTCAACCCATTGATGTAGATAGGGGCATGTACTCCATGATACCTCCTGAAGTCGATTTGCTTTGTTGACGTTGAGGAAAAGATTGTTGTGGTCGCAAAAGTTCACCAGATTCTCCAACTCTTCCCTGTTCTCAGTCTCATCATTGTTTGGGATCCGACCCACTACGTTGGGATCATCAGAAAAGGTGTAAATTGAGTTATCGGCGTATATGGAATACAGTAAGGGGCTGAGGACACAGTCTTACCGGGTACCGCTGTTGAGGATGATTGTGGAAGAGGTATTGTTGCCTCTCCTTATTTATTGCTGTTTGTGGGTTAGAAGTTCAGGATCCAACTGCAGAGGCAGAAGCCGAGTCCCAGGCCATGGATTTGGATGTGAGTTTAGTAAGAATAATGGTGTTGAAGGTTGAGCTGTAGTCGATAAACATGAGTCTGTGTTACAGGGTTGACTGTTGGGCCAGGGAGATGGCGTGTGTGGACCTGTTGAGGAGGTAGATGAACTGTAGTGGATCAAGGCAATCTAGGAGGCTGGAATTGATTCGTGCCATGACAAACCTTTTGATGTCTTTCATATTATTGGATATCATTCTCACTGGATGATTGTCATTATGGCAGGCTGCTTGGTTTTTCTTTGGTAATGGCCTTTGTTGAGTTTTTATTACCAGGCGCACAGATTGTCAACCTTCCTGCCAAGAGAGAGCTTACTGACCTTCACTGGTCCAGTAGACCACAGTGGGGCAGCAGCAAACCCACTGGGAATTATGGACGGTCACTATTCACTGAACACTGAAGTTTTCTCAAACACTTGAAAGCAAACCCTGGCAGTTGTGTCCTGTGCCAACCGGGTGTGAAATTACCATTTCTTCCTGTGTTGTACTAATTTGGCAACAATGCTGTGGTCTCCTCTCCAGGGTACAGCCCAGGGTAAATATAATAGAGATTCTGTGCTGTCAAGGCATCGGGATCTCCCTCTGTCAACTGTTAGTATGAGTCAGAGGCAAAGGTGAACCAACACTGTTTGGTACCAGTTCTGTTGCAGGGGTTGTCAGTAAGCTGTCTGAGAGATGACAGATTCCCACCTACAGGGATTTCTGTCAGGGTTTACTCCCTCAGCCTTCTTCCCCTCCAAATCCCCCACAAGGTAGAAGAGCTATTTACGTGTAGCTGATGAGGATCAGTTTGTGAACTCCTCTGAAAACTCTCTCCCAAATGTATACCATTGTGTTGTCGCCATGGTGCAGCATGGTGACACTGTGGTTAGCACTGCTGACACACGGCATCCGGGACCTGGGTTCAATTCCTGGTTTGGGTCATTTATTGTGCAGGGTTTGGAGCTTCTCCCCGTGTCTGTGTGTGTTTCTTCTGGACGCTCTTCTTTCCCCTTACACTCCAAAGATGAGCTGGATTTTTTTAAAAAAAGTTATTTTGTATGTGTGGACATTGTTTTTATTTTCACCTATCCTCAGTCTAAATTGTCACATCTTCCTCTGTGATGTCTAATTTTAATCTTAATCTTCCTTCCTAACAGTGAACATAATCACAATTGTGACACTGACAAACAGAAACTGTGGTCTGTCCAAATGTGTTACTAGTTACCTGGTGGCCATGTCGGTGGGGGATCTGCTGGTCGTTATCCTTGACCTGACATTGAGACACATTCCCATAGTTTATTGGGAACAGTTTTATTTCCTGCTGTCGGTTCCGGTGTGTAACATCCACGCTGCCCTGCTTTACGCAGCCACTGACTGTTCTGTCTGGTTCACCGTCACTTTCACCTTTGATCGATTTGTGGCCATTTGCTGCCCCAAGCTGAAAAGTAAATACTGCACTGAGAAATCAGCGACTGTGGCTCTGGGAACAGTGACGGCGCTGAGCTGTTTGAAGAACATTTTCTGGTATTTTATGTTTTTAAATGGATATCAGCTGGTGAACGATCCCTGGTTTTGTGATGTCGCATGGGATGTTATGAAATCTGTGATCTGGAGTACAATCGAGTTCCTCCACTTCATTTTAACACCGTGTGTCCCATTCATCCTGATTCTGCTGCTCAATGCTTTCACTGTCAGACACATTTTAGTGAGCAGCAGAGCCCGCAGGAGACTCCGGTGTCACAACAGTGGGGAGAATTCCAGAGACCCAGAGATGGAGAGTCGAAGGAAATCCATCATCTTACTGTTTGTTATCTCAGGCAATTTCATCCTGTTATGGTCAATATTATTGGTTTATTCAATATGGAATCGGATGGATTATTTGGGGTATAAGTTGGTATTTTTAGATAATTATGTTCTGGAATTGGGTTTCATGCTGCAACTCTTGAGTTGCTGTACAAACACGGCCATTTATGCTGTGACACAGACTCAATTCAGACAGCAGCTAATAATTCTGCTCAAATATCCCTTTACTGCAATTATTTATCTCATTACAGCCTGAGAAGTTACTGCAACTACAAGATCCCTGACTCTTCCTATTGGACATTCAAACTCTAAGCAACAAACAGCCTCACAAAGACAGAACGAGTAACAGATAGAGAGAGAGAGAGGGCAGTGAAAGCAAAAGTGAGAGTGATAGAGAGACAAAGATAGATAGAGAGAGGAAAGGGCACAAAGGCATGAAGAGAGACAGCATTTGAAATAGTTTTGAACAGATAGAGGGAAAGAAACAGACAGACAGAGAGAGACAATCAGAGATAAAGGACAGAGAGAGAGAGAGAGATTCTCTCAGAGTGAAAGAAATAGGGATAGAGGGGGAAATGGCAAGGGTGATTGACAGGGAATGAGAAAGGGAGACAGGACATACATGGGAAGATGTAATAAGGAAGGAAAAGGGCAACTAAGAGGGAACGGGAGACAGAAAGGAGGGCAGAGATAAATAGTCAGAGGAAGAGAAACAGACAGAGAGAGAGCACGGGAACAAATGGAAAAGAATGAGACTGAACACATACAATGGACACAACAAGAGCAAAAGGCAGAGCAAGGCATAGAGAGAGAGAGATAAGAAAAATGGGACAGAGACAGAGAGGGAGAGGGAGATGGAGACAGAGCGGGACAAGGAGAGTGAGATTAAAAGGGAGCAGGAGAGATAGAAGAAGAGGGTATAGAGGGAGAGAAAGAGGGAGATGCAGAGAGACAATAAGAGACACAGAACAACATACAGGCAGAGGGACAGACAGAAAGAGACTGAGAGAGATACATAGAAAAACAGAAAGAGACTGAGAGATTTATTTAATGACTTTAATGATAACCATCAGTTGGACCTATTGGAATATGAATTCCCTGATTGAGCCAGTTAATGCTATCCAATCAGGGAGGTCTGCAGACTAATGGTGTATCTAGGGTACTGGATCTCAGGGTCTGTATACTCAGGATGTGGGTATGATGGACTGATAGTTTTATCACTAGACTATTAATACAGAAACTCAGCTAATGTTTTGGGCACACGGGTTCCAATCTCATCATGGCAGATGGTGGGATTAAAATAATTATATCTGGAGTTCAGAATCCACTGGTGACCAGAAAATCATTGTCGATGTATGGAAAAAAAAATCTGGATCACCAATGTCTCAGGGAAGGAAATCTGTCACCCTTACATGATCATGACACTTAATTGCCCTCTCAGCAAGGGCAACTGGGGATGAACCCTTGGCGGTTACTCAGACCTGGATGGGAAGGGGTCCAATGGCCTCAAACAGGTTCATGCACAAATATAAACTTCTGAACTGGGCCTGTTAAACCTGCCCACAGAGTGCAAGCTACAAAGAGTGAAACTCTGAGAGTTGGGGTAAGTGTGGGAGTTTAGGGAACTGACTGGCGATGTATTGCTCTGTCTTGTGTCGCTTACTGCCTTCCCATCAGGTCCAGTGTGAGCAGGTGTCGGCCAGACATTAAATGTTCAGAAAATGTTGTGGGACCAATGGAAGCAGCTGATTGGTGAGTCAGTCCTCGGAAGGAACACTGAGGGAATTTTCTGAGCAGCTCCTTGCTGATGTCATAGCATCAGGAAAGATCCTGATATTTTTAATGCTCTGGGAACCTGGGCTCGAATCCCAACCTGACAGCTGGTGGAATTTGAACGCAATAAAAAATATCTGGAATGAAAAATCTGCTGATGACCAGAAAATTATTGCTGATTGTTGAGAAAACTCACCTGGATCACTCATATCATTTAAGGAAGGAAATCTGCTGTCCTTGCCTGGTCTGGCCTACATGTGGCTCCACAGTCACAGCAATGTGTTTAACTCCCAACCGCTCTCCAACATCAACTCGGGATGGGCAATAAATGCTGGCTATCCTGAGAACTCTGTTTCCCAAAAATGAATGAAAGAAATGCCCTTTTCCCATCCTTACAGATTCAAGCAGATTTAGATTTTTGCTGGTGGGATACTTTCTGTGAAGTTTATTGAGAACATAGCTTAAAGTAGAAAATTACAACAAGATTAAAAACATATAAAAAGTAGATAAAATAGAACATAGAACATAGAGAACATAGAACATTACAGCGCAGAACAGGCCCTTCGGTCCACGATGTTGCGCCGAGCAGTTAAAAAACAATGACCCACTAACCTAAACCAATCCCTTTTCGTCCATAAACCTATCCACGCATCTCTTAAACGCCCCCAAACTAGGCACATTTACAACCGCAGCAGGCAGGGCATTCCAATCCCTCACCACCCTCTGGGTAAAGAACCTACCCCTGACAAATACAGAGGCAAGTCCAGGTAATGTGTTGTACTTGCATGATGTGGGAGATTGCGTTCCCACTTGTGTTTGCTTGTGTACACATCTGTAGGAAATGTTGGTTGTTCGAGGAAGACCAATTCAGATTTGTTGAGGTGGAGTCTGAGCTTTGAACGCTGTGGCACACGAGGGAGCGGAGAGTTAGCGAGACACTGTGTTTCAGGAGGTGCTCACATCCCAAAGAATAACTACATCACATTTGGTGAGTGATCAGGGACAGGAGAGTGTGTCTCCAAGCAAGTCTTGGTGATGGACCCAGGAGGTAGTGTTGAAGGAGCCTCAGCTCCTTATCTCCTTGTCTCCTTGTCTCAGTGCAGATGATGAACGAATGGTATTGTCACTCGACTATTAATCCAGAAAACTGTTTGGTTCACTAATGTCCTTTTAAGGAATGAGACCGATCGACCTTACCTGGCCTGGCCTACATGTGACACCAGAGCCACATCAATGTTGTTGACTCTCAATGCCCTCAAAGGGCAACTAGGGAGATGCAATAAATGCTGGCCAGCCAGGGACACCCATGTCCTTCAAATGATTAAAGAAACAGATGTGTGACCTTTGCAGACGTGGATGAGGGCTGCAAGGAGGATGAGCAACTTAACCATAGCACTGTGGTTCAGGGAGCCATTCAAGAGGGAGGAGGAAAGGGAAATGTTGTTGTAAATGGGGATAGTTCAACAGGAGGAATAGACACTTTCCTCTGTGGCCAGCATGGAGAGTCCCCAAGGCTGTGTTGCCTGACTGGTGCCCCGGTTCAGGACATCTTCTCTGGGTTGCTGGGAAAAATGGAGCTGGAGGGGATAGATTCAGTTGTTGTGGCGCACGTTTCTGAATTCTTAACAGATTAAATCTGAAATTGGCATCACAATTCTAGGGCTTGGATGGATTCTGTGGATTGCCAGAGTTAAGGATGGTAACTACATCCCGGGATAGAGTGGAACAGCCCGGAGAGACCCTCTAACATTTGGAATTGAATGATTGAAAGGTCACAGACAGGTGAAAGACAACACTGAGCCGTGGGATTTTGAGAATTGTGTTTTAGATGTCAGTAACTGTGGTGTGTAACACAGCCTCTAATATTACAAATTAATAAATGTAATCAGCATTATCCATTCTTTGAAAGACAGCAACTCAATCTCAGTAATAAATATGTTCCACAACCTCAATCAAAGTTGCCACGAGTTTGCTGATTTGAAGAAACTCAAAGATGAGCGATTTTGCAAAGTCAGTACCCCAGAGGGGATTCCACAGGGTAGATGTGAAAGTCTTTGGGAATGTATCACCATGCAGATAAAACAGAGAGTACCTGCAGAGTGAAGGAGCACATTACTTCACGCTGAAAATGTATCTGGAATTTCAAATGGTGAAGAAAATATACCACCTGGAGTTATTGGGATTCATGGGAAGTGTAGTTGTCAAAATCTATGTGTCAGCTGCTCTATGCTGTTACTCAGTGACTGATCTACATGTCACGATTTTGCAGAGATACGTTCAGTAGTATGATATACTGTTCCCTGTGAACATAACATCAGTATTGGTGAAGTTGCTAGAGCCTGTTTTCAAGGATATCATAACTCAGCACTTGGTAGGCAGCGGTAAAGTCAGACAAAGTCAGCATGGATATACAGAGGTGAAATCTTGTTTGAAGAATCTATTGGAATTCTTGGAGGATGTGACTAGTAGAGTTCAGTGAGGAGAACCAGTGCTTTATTTAGACATTCAGGAGTCTTTCAGTAAGGTCTGATGTAACAGACTGCGATGTTGAGTATGCGTTGCAGATAATGCCTTGATTTGGATAGAGAGCTGGCTAACAGAGAGGAAACAACGTGTGGGTAGAAATGAGTCTTTGTCTGACTGGTAGACAGTGTGGTACTGCAGGGATCTGTGCTAGAACCCAAACTGTTCACATTATATATGAATGTTTTGGCATAGGGAATTAAATGTATTGTGTCCAAATTCACAGATGATGCAAAGTCAGGTGGGAGGGTAAGCTGTGAGAACCATGCAGGCATGTTTCAATATAACAGGCTGTGTGTGTGGGCATATGCATGGCAGTTGCCGTTTAATGTGGATAAATGTGAGGTTTTCCACTTTGTTAGCAATAATAAGAAGACATAAATGTAGCTGTGGAGAACACTGGGTTACAGGGTTGTAAACGGGATAGTATTGCAGTTGATAAGGAGGATGTGCTAGATATTCTTGAGGGCTTGAAAATAGATAAGTCCCCTGGGCCGGACGGGATTTACCCTAGGATTCTCTGGGAGGCAAGAGAGGCGATTGCAGAGCCTCTGGCTCTGATCTTCAGGTGGCCATTGGTCACATGTGTCCCCCTCTCACACTCTCCCCAAGGTGCTGCCTCTCTGTCCCGGTGTCCCAGTGTCCCCCTCTCACACTCTCCCCAGGGTGCTGCTTCTCTATCCCACTGTCCCCCTCTCACGTCTCCTCAAGGTGCTGCCTTCTCTGTCCCGGTGTCTCAGTGCCCCCCTTTCACACTCTCCTCAAGGGGCTGACTGCCAGTCCCAGTTTCCCAGTGGCCCAGTGCCCCCATCTCACACTCTCCTAAGGTGCTGCTGACTCTGTTTAGGTGTCCCGGTGACTTTCTCCCACTGTCTCCCCAACTCACTCTTGCCTCCCAACAACCTCTCAGTCGAAAATGCTGAGAAAGCTGCACGTGAAGCCTCTTGATAAAATTGTTCTGCGCATAACACTGAAAGAATGATTTGTGTAAAGCCTCATGCTCAGATTGTTCTAAAAATAACACTGAGAGATAGATCTATCTGAAGCCTCAGATTGTACTGTGCATAACACTAAGAGTTAGTTCTATCTGAAGCCTCTTGTTCAGACTGTGCAGTACATAACACTGAGAGATGGATCTATCTGAATTCTCTTGCTCGGATTGATCTGCACTGAGAGATTGATTTATGTGATTTTGATTTACAAATGTTATTTCATACATAAGCTGTACACAAGATCGACAACAGCCTGGGTTTAGCAGTCTATATCAGACCTGAGTAATGTTAACCTCATCCAGAACTAACAACCATGATGACAATAAGCTACAGGAGCAGAATGATGCTATTCAGCCCATTGAGTTCCTCATCACAGTTTTGAAATAGGAAGTCTCATGCCACCAGGTTAAGGTCCAAGACGTTCATTTGGAATCTCGTGCTTTTAGAACAATGCTTCTTCATCAGGGCAATTGGCGTTGTGAGATGTCCTACCATGTCCACCACAGTCCAATGCTGGCATCTCCACATCACAGTTCTAAAGGGCTGTCAATTTCCTCTGAGGATGTTCCCTTGGCCCTCATCTCTCGTAGTAATGGAAACATCTTTCTCATGTCCACTCTATTCAGGCCTTT